>NC_138502.1:8754113-8766613 GCF_964252035.2 Podarcis erhardii | reverse complement strand
GAACAAAAAATTTAAGTAAACAATAACGATGGCCTGTACAGGGATCGAACCCGCGACCTTGGCGTTATTAGCACCACGCTCTAACCAACTGAGCTAACCGGCCCTCTTGGCAGACATATGACATAATGACAAATATATGACATCAGAAAGAAAAAGGATTAAGTTCGCATTTATCTTAGAAAAATCCGCAAGATGGCACTAGAGTCAGGAATCGCAAAAGCGTAAGATTAAATTGTGGGGGAAACAATCTTCCAGCGGACTCATTACAGGATATCCCATCAACTTTAAGCCTTGGTATTTTAGAGTGCAAGGTGGCGTTAAAAACATTGCATAAATTATACTTCTACATTCTAGAACTTTCCAAGTGTATAGCACTTATTAGAGGTGGCTGCATTGCTTCTGGACTAAGGCAAACAAAGCATAAGGTTGTAATGGAAAACCCGCGGAATTTTTTTTGGGGGGGGGGGATAAATGAACGCAATGATCCAAGCCCTCTTTTTGACAAGTTAAGCGGCTCTTAAAAGAGCCTTTGGGTTGAGTATGTATTTGGGAACGAGTCAGAATTACTTGGAGCTGGTGTACTTGGTGACGGCCTTGGTGCCCTCGGAGACGGCGTGCTTGGCCAGCTCTCCGGGCAGCAGGAGTCGGACGGCGGTCTGGATCTCCCGGGAGGTGATGGTGGAGCGCTTGTTGTAGTGCGCCAGGCGGGAAGCCTCGGCCGCGATGCGCTCGAAGATGTCGTTGACGAAGGAGTTCATGATGCTCATGGCCTTGGAGGAGATGCCCGTGTCCGGGTGGACCTGCTTGAGCACCTTGTAGACGTAGATGGAGTAGCTCTCCTTGCGGCTCTTCTTGCGCTTCTTGTCGCCCTTCTTCTGCGTCTTGGTGACGGCCTTCTTGGAGCCCTTCTTGGCCGCGGGAGCGGACTTTGCTGGTTCCGGCATTGTAAAAGCACCTATTTCCCTTTCAGCTGCAAAGAAATGGTACGCGGCATGTGTTCAGACCGTTCAATTTATAGCAGCAGGATGCAATTAGCATATTCAGCTTCAATGATTCTTATTGGTTAACAGCTAGAAGCTACCCAATCGCATCTTCTCCTTTTAAGGCGCCCACTTCAAATTTCAAGCTGCTACTTCCTTTGATCCTATTGGACAGGCTCCGACCTGTCCAACCAATGGACTAAAGGAAAAGACTCGAGATTCCCATTCGCTAGTTAAGTCACATGGTTTTAAAGCACTACCCAATAGGAATTCAGAATTACAAGCCGGCGGCACGGATAAATATCGAGGAAGAAGCTGCTTCAGAGCTATTCTTGCTCGAACTTTGGCAGTGAAACAGCGACTGAACATAAGGAAGAAAAAATGTCTGGCCGTGGCAAGCAAGGTGGAAAAGTCAGGGCCAAGGCCAAGACTCGCTCTTCTCGTGCCGGGCTGCAGTTCCCCGTGGGGCGTGTGCACCGTCTTCTGCGCAAAGGGAACTACGCAGAGCGCGTCGGAGCCGGAGCGCCCGTCTACTTGGCTGCTGTGCTGGAGTACCTGACTGCTGAGATCCTGGAGTTGGCCGGCAACGCTGCCCGGGACAACAAGAAGACCAGGATCATCCCTCGCCACTTGCAGCTCGCCATCCGCAACGACGAGGAGCTGAACAAACTGCTGGGCAAAGTCACCATTGCTCAAGGAGGCGTTCTCCCCAACATCCAGGCTGTGCTGTTGCCCAAGAAAACCGAGAGCCACAAAGCTAAGAGCAAGTGAAGCTCTTCTCAACAAGGAATCCCAAAATCCAAAGGCTCTTTTAAGAGCCACCCACAACTTCAGCGAAAGAGCTAGTTATCTCTAGTATAAGCGCCCGATTCTAATATTTCTTTGTTAGTTCTCAAGCACATTTTAAGAATATGCACATCACAGCCGAACATTTATCACATTTATCTTGCAATTCTGAATAAGGCATGCTGTACTTTAATGCTAACCCTATTTGTGTAATCTCATACGTGTTTACTCAAGTAAACAAAGCTAAACGGGAAAGAATGGGTTAAAATATCTCCATACCAGTGTGGGCGGGGAGTGGCTACCCAAAACTGCAATGATAGAAAGTTAAAGGTATGCAGTACATAAGGATAGGGCACCTGGAGCAGTCCTCTAGGCATCTCTTTCTGGCCCTGGAAACTTTACCCCAGTAAATACAGTACCCTTTGAGATCTATTTTGCACCCTCTGAGTGTTTTGGCCTTGCTGGAATGAGTCTTGCGCTTCCTGCTTGGCTGGGTGTAGGCCAGAGTGTTGTGCAAGTGGGTGTGGAATTTAGTGCTCTGTTTAAAGGTAACATTCACATTTGTTCCTCTGTCCACTTTTGCCTCTGGTGCGCTACATCCATGGCATGTGGCCACCCAGAAGTTGTCCACAAGGAAATGAAAACGGTTCCCCACACCTGTTGCTCATCAAGAAATTATTGTAGAGGCAGGAAGATTTCTTTCAGAGTTTAATTTATTTATTTTGCCAAAAGGACAAGAACAAGATCTGCCCAAACAAATGCAAGAACACAATAAAGTCTGGCATCACTTTTTGGAGGATTGTGTTTGTGTGTGTGTGTGTGTGTGTGTGTGTATCAAAAGCAGGAAACCAGCCACATGTATAGAGAACTGCAGCTTGAGAAGGCAATTGCAGACAAGCTGAATGAATTTTTGTGTGCTCTGTAGGTCAGATACCTCTGCCTTTGCCAACTTTTGCAGGAAGAGGTGTCTGAAGTACTGAGGCAAATAGTAGTGACAAGACCATTTATTTTACTGGTAAATTTAGGGGGGGAAACACCAAGAAATTACCATCCAGCCGAAAGTTCTCAAAGAACTCAAATATGAAATTGCTCATCTTCTAACAAAGATACATTTGTTTCTCCCTAAGATGAGCCTCCATACCAGAGGACTGAAAATGGGTCAGTATAATGACACTTTTAAACAAGGAAACAAGGAATCCAGGCAAGATCCTAAACCAGCTCATCTCAGTCTCACATGACCTGGCAACACCATGTAAATTAAGGCATCAAAAATAGTGGTGTGACTCAAGCACTGTTTTAAAGGCTTGTTTTCCTTCTGGCAGGCTTAGGCCAGCTCAGCAAGCAGTATCCTTGCTCCAGAATGGAGTCTGGTTGGGGTGTACTTTACCCTTGCTTCCCTTTACACCAGCTTCTTGTGAATAGGATTACAGCATAGGTCAAAGGTTGATGGAAGTTCAGTTTGCTCTAGCAGGGTTTTTCTTAAGTTCAAGACTCATGGATAGCCATCTGCCAGGGATTCTTCACCTGCATTTTAGGGGGTTGGACTGGATGACCCTTAGGGTCCCTTCAAACTCAACAATTCTATGAATCATCAGTATTGTGAAATATAAGAGGTATGCTATCCAAGAGGGTCAGTTGTTTGTTTCTCTTACTGCTGAAAGGAAAGAAGCCACAGCTTTTGAACAATGTGGAAAGAAATGGTGCTGGTACTAGGCTAGGGACCTACTGGTTTCTGATATTTGGCACGAACTACAGAGACATGACATTCCCGATTGCTGACCATGCTTCTTCTATTGCTTCTCTCTCTGCACTGATTGGTTACTCTGGTTTCCTTCCCGACCCGTCCAAATTTAGGACCGTAATCTACTTGGGTGGTGGGGGTGAGGCAAAGATTTGTCTGTGTCTGTAAACTGTAACCATATATCAGAATGGTTCTATGCGCAGAAATAGATTTGCCATCTGCCTTATGGAGGGCTTCCTTGTAAAGCAAAGGCAGGGTTTTGTTTAAAGTGGGGGCGGAGACCCATTTCACAAAATAGCAAGGCTGAATGGATAGGAGGCAAAATGTAATCATTAGAAGGGGCGGGGTGGTTTTGAAATCCTGCCCAATCCCTGCATAGTTTGGGAAATTCGAACTCTGCAACGGTTCCATTCATCTCTTCCAGCCAATCAGCGGGCAGCCAGCTGCCTATAAATATCCGGCCATGGAACTTTCGCTTTACTTTATCGGTTCTTTCGTTTGTGGGGACTTGCGGCGCTTTGGGTTGTTTTTTCTTCTTCTTTTGGGAGCAATGGCCCGCACGAAGCAGACGGCTCGCAAGTCGACTGGCGGGAAGGCGCCTCGCAAGCAGCTGGCGACCAAAGCGGCCCGGAAGAGCGCGCCGGCCACGGGCGGAGTGAAGAAGCCTCACCGCTACCGGCCGGGCACGGTGGCGCTGCGCGAGATCCGCCGCTACCAGAAGTCGACGGAGCTGCTGATCCGCAAGCTGCCCTTCCAGCGCCTGGTGCGCGAGATCGCGCAGGACTTCAAGACGGACCTGCGCTTCCAGAGCTCGGCCGTGATGGCTCTGCAGGAGGCGAGCGAGGCTTACCTGGTGGGCCTGTTCGAGGACACCAACCTGTGCGCCATCCACGCCAAGCGCGTCACCATCATGCCCAAGGACATCCAGCTGGCCCGGCGCATCCGCGGAGAGAGGGCCTGAGAAGCGCCCGCCCGCGTCCCCAGAACACGAACCCAGTTCCAACCACAAAGGCTCTTTTAAGAGCCACCACATGGTCTGGGAAAAGAGCTCGCACGATGCTAAATTACCTTTTGCAGCTTTCCGGCACGTCGTAGGTTAGTAAGGGCAACTAACAGTAACTGGGAAGTTAACAAAGAAGTTCTCGTGGTTTGATACAAACCATGAGAATGACCATGGGAATGGGAAACTTGACACTTAAGGGCTCTTTTAAGAACTTTCTAAAAGGTAGCTGGGAAGCCCGGAAAAGGGAATGGTACTGTTTAGCTGGCGATGGCTTTATCCTTTTGCTTGTCAAGGAAAATGCTAATCCCACCCCTTGGAATTAAGTGGGATTGAGATATGCTTCGTTATTTCATTGTTTCCTTGTATAGATAGTCTTTTATTCCGCTTATCCTAACTGAATAATACAAACCCCCTTTCCCAAATAATTAAGTAAGATTGAAGAAGTTTATGGGTGTCGTTTACAGTAGGGCTGCATTCAGAAAGCCACAAATTACTCGATTAATCGTGTTGAGTTGAAGTTGATTGCTTAACAGAGGCTCCCAAGGGGAGGATGCAATTGTTTGATTTGGGCACCATCAAAGCAGAGCCATTCCTCGTCCACCACCCCTAGAGAGGGAGGCTCCATCTTTCAAGATGGCGAATTATAGGCTTGTGTAACATTTAAAATCGAGATTTTAGATTCGAAAGGTTTTTTAATACATTAGTTATGCAGCTTTATGTCTAATAAACCTCACCATTCATAATTCTTATAGAATCAGCTCAATTTCATTGACTGTTCTGGAAAATGTGCAAGTTACATTGTAATCCTACTGCGTCTATTCAATATAAAAGCACCTTAAAAGCATACTGCAAATAACTACATCCTTTTGAAGTAGTTGATTATTAAAGCACTTTTTAAATACCGGAGTTGAAAACGCTCGTTTTGTGCTTGACGAGGTGGCCGAGTGGTTAAGGCGATGGACTGCTAATCCATTGTGCTTTGCACGCGTCGGTTCGAATCCCACCTTCGTCGGTATAGTGTTTTTGTTGGTTCACCTTTTGTGAAATCAGAAGCACAGACCCATGTGCGCATTTTTAGAAAATGTAAAGCTGAACTTCAGTCTTGAGATCACAGACCCTCATCAGAAATACTGGCATATATTAGAACATCTGGCATATATTAGAACATCCCACATACACGTTGATAGGTAGTTTCTTCCATAGATGAAACGTATTGTGCAACACAGTATGTCAAGTGTGCTGTCTGTGCTATTTTGAATGGCTTAAAAACAAACAAACCATGACATGATTAGATTCAGGTAGGTAGCCCTGCTGCTCTGACTCAGTCGAAATAATATAATAATATAATAATATAAAAAATTAATAAATCGTCCAGTAGCACCTTAGAGACCAACTAAGTTTATTCTTGGTATAAGCTTGATATGATCAGGAAGTGTAGAAACGTGATGTCACTCGTTTGCCATTAACTAGTGGAAGAAAGTAATTTTAAAAGATGTATGAAGACGCATAGGGTGGAAGAAAAGTTAAGAACGCCCGAGCAGGGACTTGAACCCTGGACCCTCAGATTAAAAGTCTGATGCTCTACCGACTGAGCTACCCGGGCTCTTCAAGCTACTGTTCCAAATCAGTTACAAAAAATAGAAAGTCCCTCGTTACACCTGATCCAAACCCTGTTGGGCATTTCAGTGGCTGCTCAGCCTAAGCCTGGCAGAGGTAAAAGTAGCCTTTACATTAGTCCTTTATGCAGGGTTGCCAGATTATGTGGGTAAACTGAATAGACTGAGGATTCAGCCTAAGTCCCCCACCTTCCTGTGTCAACCACACCTCAGAAAAACTCTGCCTATCTAATTTACAGTAAGGTGGCAGTTCATAAAGAATTTCTAAACCATGTAATTGTTGTTGTCATTTAGTCGTGTCCAACTCTTCGTTACCTCATGGACCAGAGCAGGCCAGGAACTTCTGTCTTCCACTGCCTCCTGCAGTTTAGTCAAACTCATGCTGGTAGCTTTGAGAACACTGTCCAAACATCTCGTCCTCTGTCGTCCCCTTCTCCTTGTGCCCTCCATCTTTCCCAACATCAGGGTCTTCTCCAGGGAGTTTTCTCTTCTCATGAGGTGGCCAAAGTACTGTATTTGAGTCTCAGCTTCAGGATCTGTCCTTCCAGTGAGCACTCAGGGCTGAATGGATACGTTTGATCTTCTTGCAGTCCATGGGACTCTCAAGAGTCTTCTCCAGCACCATAATTCAAACCATGTAATTAGAAACTCACTATATAAGGTCTGGGTGAGACATAGAAGGCTGTTAGAACTGAAAACCCCATGGTGTGTATCACCGTTAGAAGTGCTATCAGTCAAAAAGAAAAATACGACAGGAAGATTGGCGACATACCAGCAGTTCCTAAAGGAGGAACAGGGCCAATTAAAATTAAGACCATAATAATAATAATAATAATAATAATAATAATAATAATAATAATAATTTATACCCCGCCCTCCCCAGCCAAGGCCGGGCTCAGAGCGGCTTACAAGCAATAATAAAAACAAGATGAATGATTACAAACTTAAAAACAAAAATAAAATACAACATTAAAATAATGGAACATTAAAATATTAAAATGTAGCCTCATCGCAGGAGGAGAAGGAAAAGAAAAAAGGGAAGAGAAAAAAAAAGAGGGAGGGAGGGAGGGAATCAAATTGGCTCCAAGCCAAAGGCCAGGCGGAACAACTCTGTCTTACAGGCCCTGTGGAAAGAAATCAGATCCTGCAGGGCCCTGGTCTCATGAGGCAGAGCGTTCCACCAGGCCGGAGCCAGAGTTGAAAAGGCACTGGCTCTGGTTGAGGCTAATCTGACTTCCTTAGGGCCCAGGACCACTAGGGTGTTGTTATTTATGGACCTTGAGGCTCTCCGTGGGGCATACCAGGAGAGGCGGTCCCGTAGGTACGAGGGTCCTAGGCCGTGAAGGGCTTTAAAGGTCAAAAGCAGCACCTTAAATCTGACCCTGTACTCCACCGGGAGCCAGTGCATCGAAAGAGGTGACCCAATACTGCACTACATGGTTACAATATCACCAAATTGCCCAAATATTTAATCAGGACAAAATAATAGGATTTGAAAAAGAAGAATGAAAATTACAAAAAGTTTAATTACAAAATCCGAAAAAGAGCATATCCAAAATGTATAATCTATTATTAGAACGGGAGTTAAAGAATGAAGAAGTAAAAGAAGTTATGATTAAATGGGCATGTAATATAGGTTATACAATTTGGCTGGACCAATGGGAGAAATTATGGAAACGCGATATTAAATTTACGGCATGTTATACAATTAGAGAAAATTTGATGAAAATGATGTCCCAATGGTACTTGACTCCAGTAAAATTGGCCAAATTTTACAAATTAAAATCAAATACCTGTTGGAGATGCAAGAAAGAAATAGGAACAATGTTTCACATGTGGTGGGAATGCTGACCTATTAAACAATTTTGGAACGAAATATATGAGGAAATCAAAAAGATGTTCAAAATAGATTTTAGTAAAAAAACGGAGGCATTCCTTTTAGGTATAATCACAAACAATATTCCTGACATTCAAAGGAAAGTATTCCTCTATGCGACAACAGCTGCCAGGATGCTCATTGCAAAAAATTGGCAAGGGGGAAACATCCCATCAATAAAAGAATGGCAAATCAAATTTTGTAAAAATATATATTTGGCAAGATTCACAGCATTCTTAAGGGGACAATCGGATCAAAAATTAGTAAAAGAATGGGATTGTGTTAAAGAATATATGAAAAAAACATTGTTCTGGAGTAAGTATATCGGTATGTAATGAATGAAGCTTTGCAGGGTTAAAGAAATTGAAAAATGGTGCAAGAGGTATAAAGATAGAGGTAATCTACACTAGACACAACAACACAGAAAAATTAAAAACTATGAGGTCTCAGAACAAAGGAAGGAAGTCAATACGTGTATATGTACGTAACGATTAATATGATGATATGGTTTTCTTTGTGGGTGTGATTTTTCTTTTTGTTTTCTTTTATCTTTCTTTTTTGTTTTGCTTCGTCTTGTTTGTTCTGCTTTGTTTTGGACTTTATGTTTTTAATCTATTTTTAAAAATAATAAAAATTAAAACAAAAACTCTTTTGGGGGACTTATACACCAGTCCTGCATTACCCAGGATGAGCAAGTCCCAACAAGGCATCTTGGGATCAGGGTTGAGGATTTAATGCTGGCTGAGCTGCAGATTCATTGCATGCTAAACTGCAGATCTTGCCATAGGATGACCCCTTATTCTAGTAACCGCTAGCATTCTACACCCTACATTTTTGTTGGAATGCAGTTGTGCTAAGGTAATATTTTCCGATGGTATACTTTCATGCAATTAAACATGGCACTGCCCCATAGAAAGGGAACTGGAGATTTCAAGTGGCAAAAGCAATTTTAAAAGGGGCTTTGAAGACGGCATCACACTATACAAATGTAGCATTTCACGTTTGCGTTTGTTTGTTTAGATATCACCTTCAACATGATGTACAGAATGCAATAAAAACAGCAAACCAACAATTAAAAAGGACACAGACCATAACAGAATATTAAAAAAAAAAAAAAAAATTCTCAGGAGAAACACATGGCGGAGAACTTTTTATCCATCACTTGAAGCCTGTTGGAACAAAAATATCCTCAATTGTTTCTGGCTCACAACAATTTGTAATGTGAATGCACTTATGAGTTATAAAAGCCAATGGTCTCCCCGTCGGGGAATCGAACCCCGGTCTCCCGCGTGACAGGCGGGGATACTTACCACTATACTAACGAGGAGTTAATAATGACCTTTCTTGATCTCAATAAATGGATGGGGGGAAAGGTTACCCTCCCATAACCAGCCAGTTTAAACTAGCATGTTTTTACTCGATTCTACACGGACATGCATGACAATTACCTTAAGCAGTATGCCTGCAATTCACCTGCAAAACACTCTTTGTGAGAAACATATTTTTTTCTTACTATTTCAGGGAAGCTTATACAAGCAGTAACCTGCAGCACTTTTAGAGGGAAAACTCCCTAGTCTTCAGTAATAGATACGTATAGTGGTTTGACTGTAGTTGATGAGCGCTGCGTGGAAAGTAAGGAGTAGCAAAACACCTGTCCGGCACCACAAGGTATTTAAAGATGGTTGCCTAAAACGGAAGAAGTTTTTTGACTATTTAAGCAAAGACGATTTCAGGAAAAGGAAAGAAAGCATCGTAGTCGGCAGGATTCGAACCTGCGCGGGGAGACCCCAATGGATTTCTAGTCCATCGCCTTAACCACTCGGCCACGACTACTTGTTAAAACACACACACACCTGACGTCTTAAACTTTCGCAATAAAGAGTTCTGCTCTACTTTTGCTCCAACTTATTTTCTTAGTCTTCACGACTCTCTGCATGGCACTTTAAGAAGAAGAAAAGAAGTCAGAAAGAGGAAGTCCAATTTAGACCTATTAACTTAAGAAAATTATGGGCCAGGATTGGACCTCAACTCCCATCGATCCCAGACAACATGGCCAATGTTGAGGGACAATGAGTGTGGCATAGGTTAACAGCATCTGGAGAACCACAAATTCCTGGTCCCAGCATGTACAGTATCTTGTCTTCCAGCCTCCAATTGACCTTTCTCAGTTTATTTGATGACATAGGCACCTAATTATTTCTTTGCTGATGGTTTCCAGTGTTACGGAAATTATGGGGGTGCACATCTTTAAAGTTGTTAAATGTTACAAATATTATGCATAAATGTATCCTTTCGACTTGACAGCTCAAGGAAGTTACCTAGCTTTAACAATCATATAAAATCACCCCCTTTGCCAGTTTCCTCCATTTCAACACTATTTTGGTCTTGGAAAAACCCCAAGCGTGAGGACATGTATACATATCTCCTACCCCAGGAAGTGTCCAGAGGTGACAATCGCTGGGCTGATTGTTGGCCAAGGGAAGCCAAATCCCATCACCAAACTTGCCAAGGGGTCCAGACATGCAACGGAAGTTCTATTGTACTTTGGGTGGTGGGACTTCAGAGGTGTTTGCCTATGCCAATCTTATACCTGGGTCTTGCCCTGACATGTCTGCTTATGCTAATCTTGTACCAAGGACTTGTCTGGACATGTTTGCCAAGGTTAAACTAGTGTAACCCCTGTCTACCCCTCCCCTTTTGTGGCATGTCAGTGATGTAGCAATGATGTACCAATGATGCTGTACGAATTGTATTCTGGGATATGGTGGGAACGATTTAAAAGTAATTGTCACCCCATCCTCGGTGTTCAAAATTCCTCTTTGAACCTGTTGCGCAATAAACTTTGGTCTACAGCTATTTGCTCCGGTTGGTGGCTGGACTCCTTCCTTTATTCCGCAGGGACCTGCGGGCTCTGCCCGAAGAACTGGGTGACTGAGCAGCCTCGCACCTAGATTTTTCCGTAACACCAGTCTGGAGTTAGCAGTAGAATGGAAATCTCAAGGTGCTCCAGCTCATTGTAATTCCCATTTGCACTGCTGTGGCAGGTACTATTAAGGGTTTGGAAGCTAATGAAAGGGTTGGGAATCTGTGGCACTTCAGATGTTGTTGGATTCCCCAGCTCCTATAACCCCAACTCTGCCCTGCCACATGCACAGCCACAATGAATTTGCAAGCCGATTTAAAATTTGTGTGGGGAAGTCAGATTATGAACATCGATTCTGCAGTTATGAAACTAGGCTAAGAAATGGTGGGATTTGAGCTGGTACCCTAACTACCCTTACCAGTGGGAGTTATTTTAGAGTTAACATGCAAAGCACTCAGTTGCCAGATCTCATAGGTGAACCTTCCCTATGTCACCATTTATTAATATATCTTTTTGGGAAACTAAATGTGCAACTCTGAAAGAATATAGTGGGAAGACATCTGTAAACAACAACCTCAATTGTCAACGTTCCTATTGGCTCTGGTTGGCTTGGAGGCTCCCCCTGACACCACTGCCTTCTAACTCTTCTTGACTGAGGCCTTGGCTGTGTGGGCAGCAGTGCTTGTGGGGACGGGTGGCACCTCTTCAGTCATGCTTGTCCAGGACGAGGCGAGAAAGTATCGAGTATGGTGAATGGGCCGGTATTATAGGGCATCAGTGGCACTCTCATTGGTGTGTTCTGGTGCCTTCTTTTCAAGGATCAGAAGTAGCTCCTGCCTCATCCCAACCCTGGGCTCCTTACCCTGCACAAGGCTGTGAACTCATTCAACCCAGCTGTGTCTAGTTGCTCAGTTCCCAGATGCTCTTCAAAAGGACCTCCATCCTCCTGCTGCATTGGTGTGTGATTCCCAAAGAGAAGAAAAGGAGTCTATAATGGGAACAGAAATCCAAGGGTGGATGTCTGAAGAAAGCCTTCAAATAGGGAAAGTGCTACTTTCTAGTTTAAAAATGCATGATTCCTTCTCTAGCATGATTCTGAAACTTCTAAACTTATATCTCCAGAAGATCCTGAAGTCTGAGAGGGAAGAATCCAGTGCTTGGCCAAATCTTGCAATTAGAGGTGATGTGTGAACGTATCAACATGAACATAGGGGACAGAGGTCTCAGAGAACATGATGGTTAACTAGGGTGCAGAAAATGGGTTCAGATTGGTTGAGAGATGGTACCTTCTGAGAACTAAAGGTTATTCCCCTACACATAATTCCATTCCTTCTGCTTTGGGGCATCTATTTCACAAATCTAGCAAGGCCACAGTCTTAATTTGTGACTTGTGAGCCCCTCCTCACCTTCACTTGGTATATTTGTGTATTTCCTAGTATATTTCCAGGACCCTGTGCAAAATTTGCAAATATGCTTGTAAGATTCCCTGAGAATGAACACAGGGCCATAATCGATTGGGGATTAGAGTGGGCTTTGCCTATTCCACAACAGCAAAATCCCAGGTAAAGGGTGCCATCTCTCCCCTTACACAGAGATGCACACCACAGGATAAAAGCCAACCATTCATGAATGAAT
>NC_138502.1:4884570-5333548 GCF_964252035.2 Podarcis erhardii | reverse complement strand
CACTCTCTTTCTCTGCTCCAGAAGCCAGCAGGCCACCCGTCTTCCCCTGCAACCTCACCCTGGACAACTTCTACGGCATCTTTTTCTCTCCCGGCTTCGCCTCCGACTCCTACCTGGGCGCCGCACGTTGCCAGTGGGCCCTCGACGCCCACGACAGCCGGCCTCTGAGCATCCGCTTCACCGCCCTCAGCCTGGGCGTCGGGGACTCCCTGAGGGTGTACGAGGGGGCGCCCGGATCCGTGCCGCGCCCCCGCTTGCTGCGCAAACCTCGACTACACCAGCAACAAGAAAGTGGTCGCCGTGGACTCGCCTTCCAGCCGTGCGTGGGTGTCCTACGAGGCGGCGCCGGGACCATCAGCCGCGGCTTCAACGCCACCTACCACGTGCGGGGCTTCTGCGTCCCGTGGGATTTCCCCTGCGGCGGAGGCGACGGCGAGGGAGCCACTTGCTACAGCGCCGCCGAGCGCTGCGACGGGTTCTGGGACTGTGCCAGCGGCGCCGATGAAGATGGCTGCAAAGGCTGCCCGGTGGGGCAGTACCCCTGCGGGGGGCGCGGGATCGGCGGGGCCGGCTGCTACGGACCGGCCGACCGCTGCAACTACCAGACTTTCTGCGCCGACGCCGCGGACGAGCGCCATTGCTATTCGTGCCAGCCAGGCAACTTCCGGTGCCGGGATGGGCGCTGCATCTACGAGAGCTGGGTGTGCGACGGGCAGGCGGACTGCATTGATGCCTCCGACGAGGCAGACTGCTCCTATGTCCTCCCGCGGAAAGTGGTGACGGCGGCCGTCATCGGCAGCCTGGTGTGCGGCCTTCTCTTGGTGATCGCGCTGGGCTGCACCTGCCGACTGTATGCCCTCCGCAGCCACGAGTTTGGGTGAGGGGAGCAGCCGGGGAGCGAAGGGCAAGGCTGGGGCTTAGGGAATGTGCACACGAGATATCAAAAATGGGGAGAGCAATGGAAACTGTGGGGGCAGGACTGGCAAGGCGGGTGGGAAGTATAGGAATGGAGCCATACAGAGAGGGAAGACAGGTGTCCCCAGGAAGTACTGTGATCATGGTACCCTGGTGTATAGAAATCTGCTTTATTTGCTTAAATACCCTCCTCTTCAACCCAGAGTGGATTTAATTTAAATCAAATCGATCTAAATCACTAGTCAGTAAGACTTGATTTAAATCATTTTTTTACAGAAAGACTCATTCTTGCTGGTATAATCTTAATATTTACATGCAGATGAAGGTTTCATTTTCTGAATAATAAGTTTTCAGAGTTATTTTTACAGTTATATCAAAAATTACAGATATGGTTATACTATTAGAAATACATGGACAGATGATTATGAAATTATTGTGAGGTTTAATTAGTTAACTGTTTATATTGGCACAACATTTCTGCTGTACTTTATTGGAAGGAGAAAAATAATAATTTCCTTAATAACAATTTAAACAATTTATTTAACTAAAACAGTAACATTATAGCATATGTATCCATGTTTGCTAACTGATGTGGTTAAACACTTTTTTAAAAAAAAAAACAGACTGAGTTTTACCACACATGAAAAACTTAAAAGAAACCTTATTTCCTGATGACTAGCATTTGGATTATAGCATAACTTAAATAGAAAACTATCTTTACAAAGATTTTTCCTCCAAAAGCATTTTATTTTAAAAATCTGATTATTTTATTTTATTTTTTAAAAATCCTTGATTGTTATCCATCCTGTTTCAGTCAGAATAAGGCTCCTAGAGCAGCTTACAAATGTCCTTGATAAGACAGTCCCTGCCCTCAGGCTTGCAGTCCAAAAGGCATAACATGAAAGAAAGAAAGGATCTGGAGGGAAAAGGAAAAAAGCAAACTCTGTCTTAAATGACAGAGCTTTTGTAACAGCCTGCTGGACTGTTCAAGGAAAGCTGCTGGCCTTTCTCAGTAGAGGTGATAGCAAGATCCTGCCATCTTATCCCTATGTTCCTGTAGCCTGATGGGATGGCTGCTGTGGGCGGCAGCTGAGAGAGGAGCCCAATGGACATGGTGAACCAGTGGCCTAGCTGCTGTGGGTGCAGCTATTGCCTAATAATAATAATAATTTATTTATATCCCACCCATTTGGCTGGGTTTCCCCAGCCACTCTGGGCAGCTTCCAGCTGAATATTAAAAACAATACAGTGACAAACATTAAAAACTTCCCTAAACAGAGCCGCCTTCAGTTGTCTTTTAAAAGTAAAATAGTTGTTTATTGCCTTGACATCTGCTGGGAGGGCGTTCCACAGGGCAGGCGCCACCACTGAGAAGGCCCTCTGCCTGGTTCCCTGTAAAGAATGTTGCCATTTTAACAGGAGATATTGTAGAGCTGGAAAATGTGGGCGATGAAAATTAACTGCAGCGTACCCAACGAAACTGGATGTTGGAAGATTAGGGACAGAAAAAATAAAGCGCTTTTTCTCACAGCACATAGTTAAAACTATGGAATCGGTTCCCATGGGAAGCAGTGAGGACCCCCAACTTGGACAGCTTTAAAAGAGGATCAGACGAATTTGTGGAGGATAACGCTATCAGTGGCTGTTGGCCACAGGGGCTGTGCTCCACCTGCATGGCCGGAGGCAATGGGAATTGCATTTGGGGGAGAGTGCCGTTGAACCCTGTTTCTTTTTGTGGACATTGGGTTGGCCACTTGTGGGAGCAGGATGTTGGGCTGGACAGGCCCCCAGCCAGATCCAGCAGGGCGCATCGTCTGTTCTTATGACGTGAAAGGAAGTTGAAGTTAGAAACTTCCACTCAGACAAAGAGAGGGAGAGTTCAGGAGGGATGAGAAAAGATTATTTTGGAGGGATGGAGAGGGGTGACGGGTGCAGCTCTCATCTCACACTTTGTGTGTGTCTCTTTCTCCCCACAGTATCTTATCCCCCTTGTCGCGGATGGAGGCCCGGCTGGTGCAACGGCAGGCGCCGCCTTCCTACGGGCAACTCATTGCTCGCGGCGTCATCCCCCCCGTCGAAGGCTTCCCCACGGAGCACCCTCATCAGGTCAGCAAATTTCTAACATTTGTAGAACCTGAGGTATGAGGCAAAATGTACAGGCCCCACTCTCTTCGTTTTTGTGTGTGTGAGAAACGCTCCCCAAAGCCTTTTGTTTGTCCACTCTACCAGAAAGATTCCTATGAGTGCCCCATGTCTTGACTCCCCATGTCTCCCCACGTAGCCGGGCAAGATTGAAATTGTCTCTGAGGTCTAAGATGTTACATTATTCTGGCTACTTGGCTGCCACTGGATTGCAAACTGCACAGATGCCTCTCCGTAAGCTCCATTGCTTGTACGATGGGATATCCATATGGCTCGGGCCAATTATAACCACAGCTGGGAAATGGCCCTCATATTAAGATGCAATTCATTCTTAGAAAGCCGTGTCTTTGAGGCAGAAGTCTGGGGACTCTGAGCCGGGAGTTTTGAGGAGCAATAGGCAACAAGAGCACTCGGGCGAGGCTGTGTCAAGTAGCTCTCGCCATATTGAGGGCCTGCAATGAACATCAGTATTGCAGCCTCCCATATCACTCAGTTCTGAAGAGGGCTCTGAAAACTCTGGGACCATCGCAAGCGAAGATGCGAAGACCTGAATAATAGGTGTGCCCAGCAAAGGAAGATGCGAAGACCTGAATAATAGGTGTGCCCAGCAAAGCATCTGTAGAAAGAGAGCGTAAATACCTTACTGGAGTCTTCCCAACATATTGACCATCTCAGGCCCTATGATTGGCAGGGGAGGCCTTTTTAATGTTACCACCTCTGGCTACTGCCTGGATAGCGTTGACCCATGACAGGGACTTTTGGGTGGTGGCTCTGCATTTGTGTGATGCACTCATTGGTGGGGTGCACCTGTCTCCCTCATTATTGGCTTTCAGGATAAATTTTTATAACACCCCTCTTTACCCAGGCATTTGACTGATGATGGCTACTGAAAATGCTGAAACTAGTAACTGTGAGGGAATGCAATTGTTTTTAGTGTCTTCCAGATTTGCGTTTTTGATGTTTCAAAAACCTTTTCTAGTTTAGATTGTACTGCTTTGACATGTTTGCCACACTGGGCTTTGGGGAGTGGGACGGGCAGGTTGCAAAGGTAATAAATAAATGAATGGGTAAATATGCCCTCCCGGGATTCCTTGAGGGGCTCTCCCTGCCAGGTAAACACACTTGTGTTTGGTTTTCGGTCTGTCCTAATTCCTCACCACCCTTCCCTCTGCTCTTTCATTTCAGAATTCAGTGCTGGGGAACTTGAGGTCTCTGCTGCATATGTTTCGCCACGACACAGCCGCCGCCACTGCCACTGGTGGGAACCGCCGCCCGCATCGTAGCCGCTTCCTGCGCCGCTTGGCGAGGCGCATGCGGCGGTTGGGACTGCTGCCTCGGTCTGCCCCAACCACCTCCACTTCTGCCGCTGCTGCTGCCACCACCACCACCACCACCTCTTCGTCACACTCCACTCCGGATACCTTGCCTGAGCCACTACCCGGAGAGGAAAACACAACTCCCAGCCAGCTGGAAGAGCAAGCCCCGCCTCTTCCCCAGAAGGCCCCGCCCCCGCCTGCTGAGCCTGTGCCAGAGCCCCAGGCCCCGCCCCCTCCCACCCCACGGTTCTCGGGGATGATGCGCTGTCTCCGCGTACGGCTGTTCTCCCCTGCGCTGCCGTGCTCTGTGGAGGCAGGCAATCCCCTCAGCGCCCCTCCGTCCCCCGAAGACGAGGATGACGTCCTTCTGGTGTCCCTCACCGTGCCCGACTCCGAGAGCGGAAGTGCGCCTGCCGACTGGGCTGCGGACGACGAGCCCCTTCTGACCTGAGCGGCCTTCTGCAGCAGCATCCGGACTCTCTTACCCAAACACTGGACGTTGCCTTTTAAGAACCGCACACAGGGTTACTTATGCACAGCAGCAGAAGCAGCATTTTTTCCACCTCTCCCCCACAACCCACCAGCAATCCCTTCCCTTCCCTTCCCGCTTCCCTAAAGGTATATTTTGTGGTGTATGGGAAAGGATGGCAGTGTATGGCAGTTAAAAAAAAAAGAAAGTTCTTAAAGGTTATTTTCCACGCTTGGCGTTTGAGCAAGTGAATAGGGGCCACCGCGACACCTCTCTTTCCCCAGTCACTTTGAGGATTCAAATACCAGCTCAGCAGAACAGGGGAGCGATGCTTGCGTAAATCGGGGTTCTTTAAAGGGGAGAGATTCTGATCTGGTATACCGTCACTGTTTCTAGCTCTGCGCAACGAGACGAGAGGAAACAAATCCCTAGGGGCCACCCAGTTATCTTGACACCTCCATCTTCTGAGAGCTGCCTGCCGCGGGTTTTGTTTCAGTCGGTGCTGAAATCGCGGCTTGTGTGGAAGAAGTGATAGGAGTACATGCACTTGACATTTTAAGAAATGTTCTTGGAAAGTGAGGAGGAGGAGGAGGAAATGAAATATGCTTCTGCAGGGAGAAGCTCAGCTATGTGCCTGAAGGAAGGAGAGTTATGTAGTAGTCAGAAGTAACCCTTACAGGCACTGTAACCCTTAAAAGCAGTGACTAAATTGGCGGGACCCCAATCCTAATTTTGCAATGCCACAGGAGAGAGGGAAAAAAATCAAGTGATTCAGGTGGACTAGAAAATTATTATTGTGGAGTTGTGGAAAGATTAAAAGAAGGAGGAAAGGCTGAAGTCAGCAACTCAGCTTAAATTCTTCTGCAGTAGTTGCAAAACAACATTTTGACTGTGCACTTCCTATGTATGTTTACTCAGGAGTAAATCCCAAATTTGTTCAAATGGACTTACTTCCCGGTATAGAGATAGAATTGCAGCCTTAGGCAAGGAAAAGGATGGACAATGTTTTCTTCCTTTTATTGATTAAATGTTTTGTAAGTAAGCTATTTTTTGAAAAAACACAGAAAATGAAAGAAGTTAAATTTTGCACATGGAATATCCGAACAGCTTTAAATAAGGAAAATTTGTATGAAGGATTTATTTTTTTAAAGAAAACACTCCTTGAGAGCAGTGATCAGTTAAGATTTTTAGTCTTGATAATTGCAGAATTATCTTTGGCGGTGACCAAAAGCACAGAAAACGATGCATGGATCCAAAGGCCCAATAAATTAACATAACTTGGTATAAATGATGATAAAAATTAGATTTTAAAAGGTAAAGGTTATATCTGGCTATTTAATATAAAGAGTACTATTTTTTAAAGATGAAGCTAAGGCTTCATTCAATCCAGTCAGAGCATGAAGAGATGTTTTTCTAAACATGACGTTAGAACAGTTAACAACTCTTAATTCTACCTGATTTTTTTTTAAAGGCAGTGGCTCGTTCTTAAGCATCTTTCTTAGACAGGTGTTTAAAAAGGAGCATAAAAGTCATATCTTCATTGAGACTTTGCCCAGATCTTTGTATGTCTATTTTTAATAATAATAATAATAATTTAACTGACAATATTCAAAAAATAATTTCAAAAGGACATTGTGGGTGACTTCCAATGTTATCTGCCCATTTGTGCAAAAGATATCAGCTTTGCGCAAGAATGTTTCTGGTTTCTCCTCTGCTGCCTCCAGATCTTCTTCAGGGGGACCTTCTGGAGCATAATTTGAGGGTTTCAGGAGGGGCTGAAGGGGCAAGAGAGGAAGGAGAGCCCACATTTTAGAAGTGGAATTTCTCTCACACTCGGTTGCCTCTTGCCCATTAGGTGTGAATTGGAGCTGGGGAACCTCTGAGCCTCCAAATATTGTTGGACTCCAACTCCCAGCACCCAACTATCGTGGACAGAAGTTGGCACTCATGGGAGTTGTAGTCCAGCAGTGTCGGAGGAATCGCAGGTTCCTTATCCCCTACCACAGGGTGTGTGGTGGCCATGCTTCTGAAAACCAGTAGCAAGGCTAAGCTATGTCTGCATAAAGCTTTATAGAGGTGAAAGAAAACAGTTTTTCCTTGTTGTTTTTCAACTGACACGATTCTCTGTCCGGAGATTCGTTTTGGCAATAACAGGCTCAGATGCAATGACCGTGATGGATTCTTCTTCTTCTTCTTCTTCTTCTTCTTCTTCTTCTTCTTCTTCTTCTTCTTCTTCTTCTGTTGTTGATCCAGCTGTTGATATGCAAACAGGGGGGTGAGGTGGGAGCCCCACCAGATTAGAAAGTCTGCAGAACATTCCAAATCAAAACGATACGCTGCAATCCTGTCAGGTAAATAAACCTCCTAACAGGATTTCGCTAAACCGGTGCCTTCTTAATCGCACAATCTATGGGCACTCCACGTGACTCAGACGAAGCAAACCAGGGCAGAGGTGGGGGGCCTCTGCAGTTGGCAGCTATTACTGTACCTCTCCTGGCCCACCTGGGCCTTGAACTCCTTCCCCAGCAAGGATGGGAAGTGGGGCTGCGACTCCCATCATCCCTAAGCCAGCACAGTCAGTACACAGGGATTATGGGAGCTGCAACCTCTGGAAGGCCACAAATTCCCTGTCTCCCCCCTTTAAAAAAAAAAGCTAGGTGAGATGTTCAAGCCCCATTGAAATGGACCCACGGTGCATTGGTTCCCCTGGCTTTGTTAGCTGCTGGCACAAGTATGTATGCGTGTGAGATATATAGATATATATACATATATAAATTATATATAATTTATTCTTATTTGCTGACAAGAGATGCTTCTCGGAGAAATCAGTGGCGACATTTAGTGGAAGCCAGGAGTTCATGTTTTACTGCTGTCTTGTTCTGTTCTCCCCCCCATCTGGGTAGGTGTGTGTGGATAACTGACAACGTCGAGTTCTAGATGAGCAAATATTTGCACTGTGTATTTTAGTCCGTTGAGCTGTGACCACTAACTGGGGCCGCGCTGTTTTGTTATTTCACCTTCTGTTGCCTTTTCGAGTTTTTTGCTAAGAATTAAAAAGAGAGATTTTGAACTGTAAGGTGGATTCCCACACCAGTCTTTCTGTTTCTGAGCCAACTAATTAACCGGCTGCCCAAAAAGGCTTGTAGGTTTCAGGGATGTGATGAGGGAGAGACCCATTTGCCTAGAGCTGTTTCTACGGCCAGTTGTAGCAATTACCGTATTTTTCGCTCCATAAGACGCACCTAGTTTTTGGAGGAGGAAAACAAGAAAAAAAATATTCTGAATCTCAGAAGCCAGAACAACAAGAGGGATCGCTGTGCAGCGAAAGCAGCAATCCCTTTTGCTGTTCTGGCTTCTGGGATAGTTGCGCAGCCTGCATTCGGTCCATAAGATGCACACACATTTCCCCTTACTTTTTAGGAGGGAAAAAGTGAGTCTTGTAGAGCAAAAAATGTGGTACTTCAACTCTGGTCCGCCTCTGACGTGCTTAGGAGGACGAGTCCCAAATTGGAGAGTCTACCCCTCTAGCCATGATCAAGGTTGTGTCTCTCTCATCCCAGGGTTAGCAGATTGTGTAAACCAGCCTTTCCCAAGCTGGTGCCCTCGAGATGTTTTGGGAACTACAATTCCCAACAGTCCCTGCCAGCCAGGTCCCCCCCCCCAACATAGTGCAGAATTAAGACAAGAAATGTGGGGAACCACAGAGAGACAGAATGGCTTGACGTTATCCCAGGATACTTGGCAAAGACATACAGTGGTACCTCGGGTTAAGTACTTAATTCGTTCCGGAGGTCCGTACTTAACCTGAAACTGTTCTTAACCTGAAGCACCACTTTAGCTAATGGGGCCTCCTGCTGCTGCCGCACTGCCGGAACACGATTTCTGTTCTCATCCTGAAGCAAAGTTCTTAACCTGAAGCACTATTTCTGGGTTAGCAGAGTCTGTAACCTGAAGCGTATGTAACCTGAGGTACCACTGTATGTGGGTGAAAATACATCGGGACCCTTTGTTCTTACAGATTGCTACATCAGTCTGTAAGAACAGCAGCCCCAAAGCCTTCGCTATGGAAACAAGCCATGGATGGCTCGGAGTCGTCCTCGCTCAGAGTCTCAGTTTCCTGTATGTGAGACATAACCGACAAAAACAGTGCCTTTGTTGAGCTGCTGCGAAGATAACTCAGCCAGTGGACCCACGCAGTTCTAAAAGTGGGAAGAGGGAGATGTGTTGCCTGGTGCAGGTAAATCAAGAAAGTGTCTGTGGTAGTGCCCTCTGCTTGTTGCAGTTAGCACAAGTCAAGCTGTGAAGGCTCTGAAGAAGCTGGTGATTGAAGCCTACAGCAGCTAGACTGGTGAGTGGGAGTAGCCGCCGAGGCTATATATACTGGTCCTGAAAGACCTACACTGGCTCCCAGTACGTTTCCAAGCACAATTCGAAGTGTTGGTGTTGACCTTGAAAGCCCTAAATGGCCTCAAAGGCCCGCATACCTGAAGGAGCGTCTCCACCTCCTTCGTTCAACCCTGAGGTCCAGCTCTGAAGGTCTTCTAGCGGTTCCCTCCCTGTGAGAAGTGAGGTTACAGGGAACCAGGCAGAGGGCCTTCTCGGTGGTGGCACCTGCCCTGTGCAACGCCCTCCCATCAGATGTCAAGGAAATAAGCAACTCTAACTTTTAGACGACATCTGAAGGCAGCCCTGTTTAGGGAAGTTTTTAATGTTTGTTTTTTTATCGTGTTTTTAATATTGGGAGCTGCCCAGAGTGGCTGGGGAAACCCAGCCAGATGGGCGGGGTATAAATAATAATAATTATTATGCCTTTGCAAGGGGGGGGGTCAGACTGAATGGCCTCTTGATGTTCCTTCCCAACTCTTCTAACAAACGTATCTACTCACACTTCAGATTGATTTAACTAAGCAGCATGCAGTAAATTCAGTACTACAAACAAAAGGTTGGCATACAGATCACCAACTTCTGTTACCTGGGAAGGTTTGCAAAAGAAAACAGTGTGAGGGGAAATGATCAACTACCAACAGCCAACAGCACAGGCTATTTTATTTGCAAATAATCCTTCACCAAGATTATCCCTTAATACCTTTTCCCCCCAGCCTAAAAGTTCTTGTGGGTGAGGGGGTTTGTAGCCACTTCAGCGACTGCCTGGGCCTGTTTGGGACATAACTGCAGTTGGCATAGCTGCCAGGCACCAATAAACAGGGAAATCCCAGCAACTCTGTAAAAAAAACTATTTTCAGTCATAAGGTTGAGGGGTTGCTTTGCTCTGCGTGGCTAATATCATCCAGGCTGCATCGGTGGCCTTGTTCACACAAAAAGCTTTCCAAATGTGCCAAACGGGTGGTCATTCTGGATTCATTAACACAGATGGATAACAGAGGCCCAGAATTTGTCCCTTTCTCTACCGCTGCCCTCGCCTCAAACGGCTCCGGTCTGTTGTCCTGCCAACAGCATGGAAACTGCCTCCTGGGGATCAGAAAGGCCATGAGTTCAAATCCTCCCCGGGCTGCAATTAGGGCAAGGAGGACGCCTCGCTGATTGCAGCTGAGGCTGAATGTATGTGAGGGAGAGAGAGGCCAAAAGTGCAAGGATGCTGAACCAGGCCTTGCAGAGCGACCAGGTGTGCTGTCATTTGGTTGCCTCAACCTCTAAGCACAAAATGAGCAGAATCAGCATGCAAGGAGGGGGCGCTTGCCCGCAGAGGGTCCCCACGGGCCCAGCCAGCCTCAGCCTTGTTTCCCGTGTCTCCCAGGGGGGCTCCCTTCTCTCACCCTATGGCAGGCATTAATTAAGCCTAATTAGCATCCTCCCACCCATGACTAACTGTATAATTCCCTCCCCCCTGCCTAATTAGGCTGAGCAGCTAATTCAGCATCATTAAAGAGGGAGAGAGTCTCTCCTGTGCGCGCTCTCTCATCTCTGCCCATCCCCTTCCTATAGGAAAACCATTCACCAATGGATGCTCCACAGCCCCCCACCCTCTCTTGGTTTCATTCTCCATCCAATTACTTTGTTTACTCTTTCTTCCTCCTGTGACTGTTTTGAATATTCATTTATCCACCTAACATTTGTCTTTCCACATCATCAGTTGCCTCGATGGCTGCATCCATGTTTTGGATATATTTTTAAAGCTATTTAAAGTAGAGGGGCAGGTTTTGTTTTTAATAATAATAATAATTATATAATAATAATGCATAGTTTTGATTTTGTGTGCACCCATATTTGCCACCCTGCGCTCCTTTGGGATGAAGGCGGGGATACAAATTTAACAAACCAATAAATATACACTACCTGCCGAAGTTCTAATTAGAGTAGACCCACTGAAATCAACAAACCTAATTTAGCCATGTTAATTAACTGTGGTGGGTCTGCTCTGCTGCAGGACTAGCACTGGCTACAGCAGAGTGGATTTTGCAAATGTGCTTTCCCAATCACACAAATTGCCCTTATAAGTCTTTCCCTTAATCCACCCATCCATCTGTCTCCTTTGTTTATCCCTCCATGCTCACTTTCTCATTATCTTATATATATATATCTCTCTTTGCGTTAGGCTCTCACTCTCTACTCTTTCCAACAAATACCCTCCCACACACACACAAACAAATATACACACACCATATTTCTTTCTTGTCCCCATTTGTGCTATACTGTACATTTCAAGCAGCATCACGCCATTTTTAAATAGTCAATGCTTCTCCCAAATAATCCCGGGAAGCAGGGTTCCCCAAACTTGGGTCGCCAGCTGTCTTGGACTACAACTCCCATCATCCCTAGCTTGCAGGACCAGTGGTCAAGGATGATGGGGATTGTAGTCCAAAAACCCTGCTGGGAAGTGTAGTTTGTTGAGGATGCTGACCCCTGATTGGAGACCCCTGTATTCCCTTCAGAGAGCTACAATTCACAGAGCTCCCTGAGAAGATGGACAGACTGTTAAACGACTCTGGGAACTGTACCACTGCAGGAGGGGGGGGGGGAATCTTCTAAAAATTCTCCAAACTGCAGCCCCCAGTAATCTTTGGGGGAAGCCATGACCCTATAAAGTTGTATGACACTGTTTTAAATGCCTAGAACAGATGGGAGTCACCGTTCCAAATCCTCAGTGTCTCTCACGCACAGATATACCTCTATCTTTGCTTCTTCGGGTATACTGATATTGATGATCGTCTTGCAAAGCAACTATTCTATTCCCAACTTAAAAATGGAAAGCGTAATGCTGGCGGTCTAGAAAACAGGTTTAAAGACTGTCTCAAGGCAAATCTTAAAAAATGTAGTATAAATGCCAACAATTGGGAATCACTGGCCTGCGAGCGCTCCAGTTGGAGAACAGCCTTTACCAAAGGGGACATGGGCTTTGAAGACACTCGAACTCAGGACGCAAGAGAGAAACGTGCTAGGAGGAAGGCACGCTTGGCAAATCCACACCATGATCAGCTCCTGCCCGGAAACCAATGTCCCCACTGTGGAAGGATTTGTGGATCCAGAATTGGCCTCCACAGTCACTTATGGACTCATTGTTAAAACCATGTTTATGGAAGACAACCTTACTCGGCTACGAGTGATCGCCAAAGAAGAAGAAGATACCTCTATCGTTAATTCTACATTGCTCTACCTACAGTGCGCAGCATGGCTCACTTCCTTGAGTCGCCTGCAGGCAGTTTCACCGCAAGGCACCTTACCTCCACTTTTGGCACCCTCTTTGTGGACACTGGTCAGGGGGAAGGGGCTGGTGGGTGTGTAACCTCCAAGCCCAATTCTGAAAGGTGTTAAGGACCGAAGGAGACCCCTGCAGGATCCTGCCAATGGCCCAGCATCCTTTTCTCACACAGTGGCCAAGCAGAGGCCTCTAGGAAGCCACACAAGCAAGACCTGGATGCCACAGTGCTCTCCCCAGTTGTGATTCCCTCAGCAACTGGCGTTCAGAGACACACAGCCTCCAACGTGGAGGGAAAACAAAGCCCATGCTATGTCTTTTTACACCCTTTCATCATGTTGGGTTTTATAGCTGAGTTTTCTAGCAGAATAGATGTGTGTGTGTGTTCTCCTCCTTTGCCTGTCTCTCTTCTCCTCCCTCCATCCACCAGCACCCTCGTCCCCCTAAGATTAATCAGCCTATTGATCCGTTCCCAGTGCAAATGTTCCTGCCTAGCAATTTGCCAACCCATCCACAGACACATAGGCTTTCTTAATCCCCCATATACATGCCCTAATCTTGCTTCCCATCTGGCTGTGCCTCCCTCCGTGCACCTTTCTCCCCCTCCCTCCCCCTCCCTCCCTCCCTCCCTCTCCATCCATCCTCCAATCATTTACAGCCTCTTTCTCTCTCCCTCTTTCTCTCTCCCCCCCTCCATGCTCTCCCCTCTCCATAAACACACCCCCTTCGCCTAGGTCCACCTGCCTATCATCTAAACACATCCCTGCTGCTAATTCTCCCCCTTCCTTCCTTCTTTCCTTCCTCCCTCCACATTTGGGCTGCAGGGAGCCGTGGGCATAACCTGGGATCCCCTCCAAAATTTGGCATCCTCGCCTCTGTTCGTTTCGCGAACAAGGTGGGCTTGGGGACACGGACCGGCCTCGCAGTTTCCAAACATGTGCGACTCTCCTCCAGGGCGGGGCATCCCCAGGTTTGTTTGGATTATTTATTTTTCCTGCTTTTTTGTATTTAATAAGGGAGGGGAAGGGGTTTTAAAAGGGGGGCTTAGCTGACAGCTCTGGAGGCAAAGAGAGGGAGCAGGAGGAGGGAGGCAGATCTTCGAAGGGGCGAAAGGCCCCCATTTTACCTACCACCATTCAAAAGCAAGCGGTAAGCTGGGTATAAAGGCTTTCTGCTGTGTGTGTGGGGGGGTGGGAGCCAGGGGTTTGTCCCCTCCACAGGGTATTGTGCCTTTGTCGCCGTGTCTCCAACAGATGTCTGTGAGAGACAGCGTGTGCCAAGACGTTGCACTGATGAGTGTGCCAGCCGGCGTGGGTATGAGCAGAGAACATGGCAGAGCATGAGTGACTCTGTCGGAGACATGAGTTGTTGGTGCCTCGGCGAGAGAGCCCTGACAGTCAAAAGCCCCCATCTTTGACTCGGGCATCCGACAAAGTAGGCTGACTGCAAACGCTCCTGCCACAATCTAAGCGGTTATTAAACTGATGTGCCAGCCAGCGCACTTTTCTGACTTGGAATTTTGCACGAAACAATTGCGGATATTCGAACTCTATTCCATCTTGCTCCCATAAATACCAGATTGGTCGGCAAAGCTACCCAGAGGAAGCTAATTGCCTAAAGGATTCCAACACTTCCAGCAAGGTAGATATTGGCAAGCTGGGGGGTGGAGTGGGGGGTGGGGGTAAAGGGAGATGATCAAACCCACCACATGGTGGTCTCCTTCAGACAACGGAGTACCACCGAGAATACAATTCAGACGGTCCATCTCAGCTCAGCTTAATTTGCCTTTATGGTGCGTGGTGGATTTTGCCTCCAAGTAAGAAACCAGTCAAATCAGATGGGTCTGATGTGCAGTGCTCGCCAGTGTTGTCACAATGTTCACGAGTTTCTCGTAAGTTGTCTAATGTGGTAGCTGCACTGGTTGACCCCTTTAGGCAACCGGTTTCCTCCCACCGCTCAGAGCTGCAAACTGGGAGAAATTATTGGCATGTGCTTTGGTGTGCAACAGCCAAAAGTACAATTTAATGTTCGTGTTCCTGGTTTTATGGTGGTGTTTGAGGACACGCACATTGTCTGCACTGGGTGTGGGTGCGCGTAACCTCGCTTGTAAGCAGCGGTCGTAAGGAGCGAGAGGGCTCGTGCGGATAAAAGAGTGTGTCTGTGCCATCGGTGAGATTGGTGCTTCCACAGCGAGTGTGCCATGGGTCCCCATGCAGAAGTTGTTGCAGTACACAACACTGCTTTGACAAAGGGTCTGGAAACCAAGCCTTATGAAGAATGGTTGAGGGAGTTGCATGTTCTTAGCTTGGAGAAGAGAAGACTGAGAGGTGATAAGATAGCCATCTTCAAATATCTAAAGCGTAGGAACTGAACCAATGGATTCAAATTGCAACAAAAGGAGCTTCCAGCTAAATATTAGGAAGAAGCGTTTGACAGTGGAATGGACTCCCTCAGAAGGTGGTGGAATCTCCTTCCTCGCATGCTTTAAACAGAGATTGGATGGCAGAGATCTGTGAGGGATTCTTTACCACTGGATCTCTGCATTGCAGGGGGTTGGACTAGATGACCCCTGGGGTCCCTCCCAACCCTACAGTTCTGTGATTCTATCCCATGCCCCGATGGTGCAGCTATATTTGGGTTGGCTCTTTGTTCTTGCGGCTCACGGGGTCGTGAGTGACATGCCGTAGACGCCTGTCATTCCAGTAGTCAATGAAATGGAGGATAATGAGGTTTGTGTAAGTATTGATGTTTGGAATGGTATTATCTCTGCTTTTAGGCTCACAGAGTGAGGAATGTCGATGTGTCTGTGTGGCGTTACTGTGCATGCTTCCATATTCCTTCAGTGTTCAGTAGACAACCTATGCATCACATATTTGGGTGCCTGAGAGATGCATTGTGATGCCTACTTAAACCTTAGCTATGTTTTGAGTCTGAAGCTGTGTACGCACGGTGCATATGGCTTCTCCCATAGAATCCTGGGAACTGTAGTTTGACAAGTGGAATTGCAGCTCTGTTAGGGGTAAACTAAAGTTCCCAGTATTCTCTAGGGGTGGTACAATTAGCTACCAGGCTATAAGTTCAAGGTGCTAGTTTGGTCTATACACAGTGTGGGACCAGGACACCTGAAATATTGTCTCACCCCTTATACACCCACTAGATCTACAGCTGAGGGCTTCCTGCAGGCACCACCTTATCAGGAGGTCCATTCCGCAAAATAATAATAATAATAATAATAATTTATTATTTGTACCCCGCCCATCTGGCTGGGTTTCCCCAGCCACTCTGGGCGGCTTCCATAAAAACCAGAAATACACTAAAATATCACAGATTAAAAACTTCCCTGAACAGGGCTGCCTTAAGATGTCTTCTGAATGTCAGGTAGTTATTTATCGCTTTGACATCTGATGGGAGGGCGTTCCACAAGGCGGGTGCCACTACCGAGAAGGCCCTCTGCCTGGTTCCCTGTAGCTTTGCTTCTCGTAATGAGGGAACCGCCAGAAGGCCCTCGGCGCTGGACCTCAGCGTCCGGGCAGAACGATGGGGGTGGAGACGCTCCTTCAGGTATACTGGGCCGAGGCCGTTTAGGGCTTTAAAGGTCAACACCAGCACTTTGAATTGTGCTCGGAAATGTACTGGGAGCCAATGTAGGTCTTTCAAGACCGGTGTTATGTGGTCTCGGCGGCTGCCCCCAGTCACCAGTCTAGCTGCCGCATTCTGGATTAGTTGTAGTTTCCGAGTCACCTTCAAAGGTAGCCCCACGTAGAGCGCATTGCAGTAGTCCAAGCGGGAGATAACTAGAGCATGCACCACTCTGGCGAGACAGTCCGCGGGCAGGTAGGGTCTCAGCCTGCGTACCAGGTGGAGTTGGTAGACAGCTGCCCTGGATACAGAATTGACCTGCGCCTCCATGGACAGCTGTGAGTCCAAAATGACTCCCAGGCTGCGCACCTGGTCCTTCAGGGGCACAGTTACCCCATTCAGGACCAGGGAGTCCTCCACACCAGCCCGCCCCCTGTCCCCCAAAAACAGTACTTCTGTCTTGTCAGGATTCAACCTCAATCCATTAGCCGCCATCCATCCTCCAACCGCCTCCAGGCACTCACACAGGACCTTCACCGCCTGAAGGCATATTGATGGACACCCAGTCCAAACCCCCTGATGATCTCTCCCAGCGGCTTCATATAGATGTTAAAAAGCATGGGGGAGAGGACGGAACCCTGAGGCACCCCACAAGTGAGGGCCCAGGGGTCTGAACACTCATCCCCCACCACCACTTTCTGAACACGGCCCAGGAGGAAGGAGCGAAACCACTGTATAACAGTGCCCCCAGCTCCCAGCCCCTCTAGACGGTCCAGAAGGATGTTATGGTCGATTGTATCAAAGGCCGCTGAGAGATCCAGCAGAACTAGGAAACAGCTCTCACCTTTGTCCCTAGCTCGCCGGAGATCATCAACCAGTGCGACCAAGGCAGTTTCAGTCCCATGATGAGGCCTGAATCCCGATTGGAAGGGATCCAAATGGTCCGCATCCTCCAGGCGTGCCTGGAGTTGTTCAGCAACCACGCGCTCAATCACCTTGCCCAAGAATGGCAGATTTGAGACTGGGCGATAGTTGGCCATACTGGCCGGGTCTAAAGATGGTTTTTTAAGAAGCGGTTTGATGACCGCCTCTTTCAGCGGATCTGGGAATGCTCCCTCACAGAGGGAAGCATTCACCACCCCGCAGAGCCCATCGCCCAGCCCTTCCCGGCTTGCTTTTATTAGCCAGGATGGGCAAGGATCCAGGAGACAGGTGGTTGGTTTCACGCGTCCAAGCAGCCTGTCCACATCCTCGGGGGTAATGGATTGAAATCGATTCCATGCAACTTGACCAGACAGAGCTCTAGCACTCTCCCGCCCCAGCCCTGCTCCCACGGTGGTGTCTAGCTCCTTCCGAATATGAGTGATTTTATCTGCAAAAAACTTTGCAAAATCGTTGCAGGAGATCTTGGGGTCTTTACAAAGCCCCGGTGGTAAAGGTGGTTCCGTTAAATTACGAACCACCTGAAAAAGTCTCCCGCTACTATTTTCTGCAGATGCAATAGAGGCGGTGAAGAAAGTCTTCTTCGCCGTCGCTATCGCCACTTGGTAGGCTCGACGTTGAGCTCTAACCTGTGTCCGGTCAGATTCGGAGTGAGTTTTTTGCCACCGACGCTCTAGCCGTCTCAGCGATTGTTTCATCGCCCTCAGCTCCGAAGAAAACCACGGAGCTGTCCGGGCTCCATGCAATCGGAGAGGGCGCTTCGGAGCCAGACAGTCGATAGCCCTGGTTAACTCCGCATTCCAGCGGGCCACCAGGGAATCAGCTGAAAGGCCATCAACATGGGATAAGGCATCCCCTACCACTCTCTGGAAACCATTTGGATCCATTAAGTGGCGAGGGCGGACCATCCGAATTGGTCCCACCTCCCTGCAGAGGGGAAGGGTCGCGGAGAAGTCCAGTTGCACCAGGAAGTGATCTGACCATGGCACTTCTTTTGTTTCACTTTTACTTAGTGTCAGATCACCCACGTCACTAGAGGTGAACACCAGGTCTAAGGCATGTCCATGACTATGAGTTGGGCCAAACTTATTCAGGGACAGCCCCATGGAGGCCATGCTTTCCACGAAGTCCCGAGCAGCCCCTTGTAAGGTCGTGTCGGCATGGATGTTAAAATCCCCTAGGACAACCAAACTAGGTGTCTCCAGGAGAAAATCCGCCACGACCTGAAGCAGCTCAGACAGGGAATCCTTGGTGCAGCGGGGAGGTCGGTACACCAAAAGGAATCCTGTACTGCCCCTATTGCCCAACTTCCAGAACATGCACTCAGAAAACTGGATCTTCCCAGTAGGACGCCTGGTGCAAGCTAGTGACTTCCTAAAAATCACTGCAACCCCCCCTCCCCGCCCACATGACCTGGGTTGCTGTGCGTAAGAGAAACCTGGTGGGCAAGCAGCGGCAAGGACAGGCCCATCTGCTTCCTCCAACCAGGTCTCTGTCACACATGCCAGGTCAAGTCCTCCATCCACAATCAGGTCGTGGATGGCAGTGGTTTTATTCCTCATTGACCTGGCATTACACAGCAACACCTTCAGGTCATGTAGGTTTCCCCTGTTGATTCCAGTATCCATCCGGTCAAGGCCAGACCGGATGAAGAAATTGGACTTTTAGTGTTGTTCCACCTGCCCTTTGGAATGTCTTGTCCTTGACCATCAGATGTGCACCATCTCTGTTGTCTTCTCGGTGCTTGCTGAACCCGAACATCTTCAACAAGCCTTTGAATCTGAAGTCTTTCCCACTTTGCATCTGTGTCAGAATCGTTTTCAAGATATGCTTATTGTTTAACTCCTTGTTTGCTACCCTCGGCTCCTTTGGGAGGAAGGTGGGCTGGGCTATAAATGCAGTCAATACACACGGTGTGCAGTTGCGTGTGCTCACATGCCCTTTGTTGATGTGCGTACACAGCGAACCTGTTAGTTTTGGCTGCCTCTGTGTTTCGGTGTCTACTGAACCCATCAGGTGGATCAAATGAGGATATAGTTTTAACCCAAGCATGCATGGCATTTGCAGGCACATGGCGATCGTGCTGGTGTGAGTGTGCCTGCATTGTGACACTGCCACAAGTATTGGTGTGTTTCCCCAGGGACCACATGCACATGAGATGCAGTCCTGTTGTGTATTGGTGTCAAACTGACATTGTCTCCCTGGGCTGGTGTCGGTGCTGGTGTCTTTTTTTTCTGTGGGTGTGTCTGTCCTATGTGAGCTGAAGGCGTTTGTGTTTGCTCTCTCTCTCTCTCGTTCTATTTGTACATGCTTCTAAGCAGGGGACCGCGTGTGGGTTTTATTGGCAGGCCCTGGCTGTTCCCGAAGGTGTGTTTATTGCTGTGTTGTGTAGAATTAGAAAGCTGTAAAAGCAGTCCACTTTTCTGCCCAAAGCCAGGATGCTGTTCCCACCTGTCCTTTTAAGATGGCCACCCCACCCCCTACCCCAGCAAAGCTCCTCCTCTGCTTTGTACAAACTGCACACCAGGCAAAGTGTATTCCGTTACTGCATCTCCAACCTAGAGAAAGCTCTGCCAGTTGAATTTCTGTCTGTATTGCAGAACAGGAGGTCTGCAAGGGAGAAAGAAAAAAGCAGAGGGCTGGGGGAGCAGCTTCACTTACTCATACTCCCCTGACTTAGAAAGAGAGAGGCCCATATGCAAACCACAACTGTAGAACAGAAACAGACTCCCAGGTGCCTGATAGCTCAAGAAAGCAAGTCAAGCTGTGAGGGATGGCAATATCCCGCCACACATGTCAAACTACGCAAGGGTCAACCCGGGTGAAAATTCTGTGTGCCAATTCAGACACTGAAGCCTGAAGACCGGGTGTCTCTGAAAAGCCATTTATTTCCCGTGGAGCAGAGAAAGAGATTTGACCCACGTTTTCCTATGGGAACCTGCTTTCCTATCAAGATCATCATAATCAGAGATCCTCCTCTGTGTGCTGTATCGCCCAGAAATATTCCTGATTTGGAAAAGGGAAAAGGCCTTTTTCAGTGGCTCCCTCCAAAGGGAGGCCTGCCTCGTAGCTTCTCAAATGGCTTTACTTATGACACTCCAAAATCTTATCTCTTTTGAGGGAGGACGGATATAAATTGTTGCTCCGTTTTTGGAAGTGACAAGTTGTATCCAGCTAGATTAGACCCACTAACCTAAGTAATGTCCATTCACTTCAATGACCCAGCAGGACTAGCATTGGATAAAAGCCGTAGCAATTGCTATGGTTTAATTACGTTTAATTAATTTAATGATTGCTGTACTGTTTCTCTTCTTAGTGTTTTATGGCTGCTTCATTGAAGGCGATTAAATTGTTAATTAAAATTCCAAACTAAGCCTGCTGCCCCATGCTCACTTGTTTAGTAGAAATATTATTACGTTTTTGAATTTTCATTTGACACTTACAAAGTACCCACAATTTTTAAAGCACTGTACGTATATTAAAAAGTACACCAGTCCCTGCCTGCAGGTTCATAATCTTGAGTCATGATCCAAAAGGAATAATGAATGGGGAGGGAGGAGGAAAGCAAGTGTTTGAGCAGCTGAACCTTCACTGGCCAATGGATGGGGCCAAGCTGGTCTGTTTCCTGCCCTGATGTAATTCCTGGGAGAAAAGGGGTGCATCCTCCCAGGGACCCCAGGTCTCCTTCAGTTCAGCAGTCCCTGGTAACTGGCAGTCTTCTATACAGACATGTATCAAATTCCACCATTATTTTCACTTGCTTGATTATTTTCACTTGCGTGATTATTTTCACTTGCCTTGAGCTCATGGAAAAAAGGCAGAGTGTAAATGTTTTGAATAAACAAAGAGACCATCGAATATTGTGTCTGCCTGCCTGCCTGTCTTTATACTCAGTAATATGGGTAGTTTTAATGTGTTTGTGTGATTTGGTGAAAGAGAGAAGGTAAAATTATAATATGTTAAGATAAATTATTAGGATAAAAACAAAGTTGGAAGGATTTGCTGGAATATTTAATTGAATTAGAATACAAAAATGGGAGGCGTGAGGAAGTCAAGGAAATAAGTGAATGCAGGTAAGTGAGTTAAAGGTTTGACTTGTTTTTTTATTTCTTTTTTTCCTTTTTCGGTTTTTTGATGATGTTTTTTTCCTCTCATATGTATTGTTTTTTCTTTTTCATTGTTATTGTTCTCTTTTCTTTTTTTCTTTGTAACCTTTAAAATCTTAATAAAAATTTATTTTTTAAAAAAAGTTTTAATGTGTTTGTGAAGTAGAGAATGTGCAAGTGAGGGAGGTAGAGAAAATGTGCTTGTTTGTGAGAGAGAGATGTGCATTGTTTATGTGCTTTATTGTGTCTCTAGCTCTACGGTGTGTGTGTGTGAAAGAGAAGGGGAGTTTGGTGCTTCTAACCAAAGCGTGATTGTGTGTTGTTCATGTTGAAAACCTGCAGAACAGATACACGGTATTGCACATGCTTTGGCTACATACATAACATAGATTTCAAACACACACACACACACACACACAGAGAGAGAGAGAGAGAGAGAGAGAGAGAGAGAGAGAGAGAGGGAGGAATGCTGGGAACTATGCATTATGAAAGGAGCTGGGAATTGTAGTTCTGTGGGGGTAAACTACAGTTCCCAGTATTTTGGGGGGAGAAGCCATGACATTAAAGAGGTAAATGGGTTGTAAATGAATGGTGTGCACTCAGCATCCTTCCCTCCTTCTCCCTCTGTCATGCCCCTGGTGAATATATTTTTATTTTGCTAGCCATAAAATGCCACGTGGGAACATAGGCATTGCCTCAGAGAATGTGTGCTATTAGCCTGGCACACGAGCCTAGTTGGTATTCTGTGTGTGGCATGGTGCTGTGATGAAAATAATGTTTACCATTTAGAGATAACTCAAGATTTCCTCAGAGATACTTGTGGACATCTCAGCTACAAAAGGGTAAGCAAACAAAACCCACAACAATTTCCATATTCCTTTTTTTCACACATTATTTTGAGGCAGAGAGTACACTGAGTATCTTTGGACAACCTTGTGATATCTCTACACCAGCGGTTGGCAAGGTTTTCCTCGCCTTTTCACTCCAGCGGAGATCCCTCCATGGGATCGCACGCACGCGTGAGCGCCCACGCTCATGATTTCCAGCGTTTGTGTCTGCACAGACACGATTTTCAGTGTCTGCATGCGCAGACATGATTTCCGGCACCGCAGAAGCGAGTTCCTGCACCATGCTGCCCCGGTTTAGCGCAGCGCGTGGGGACTTGCTGAGCGGGCATCTCGGTTCAAGGGCGGCTCGTGGGCAGGTTAAACGACCCCTGTGGGCCACTTGTGGCCCATGGGCCTTAGGTTGCCGACCCCTGCTCTACACCCTGTGGTAAAATTAATGGGATCTGTTCGCTTTCCCAGACTGTCCTTTTCTGTGGTAAAGAGCCAGTGAGTGAAGAAGAACCACACAAGTATCATAAAAATAATCAACGTTATAAAATACAAATGCAAATAACAAGAATGAAAACGGCAGCACAAAACCAATACATTCTGGGTTTAAAAAACTATTTAAGACTCCATTCAAAGCACATCGTTTCCCCTCAAGAATCTTGGGAACTGTAGTTTGTTAAGGGTGCTGCGAATGGTGCTTCCGTGAGGAGGGGTAGCCTACAGTTCCCAGGATCTTTTGGAGGAAGCCATGAAGTGGCATAAATGTGCTTTAAATGCATGGGGCAGTTGTGACCAAAAATAACTCGGCTATCTGGGTCCCAGGAAACCTCAGACCCTCCAAGTGTCCCTATTTTCCAGGGACAGTCCCGGATTTAGAGAAGCCGACCCGGTTTCTGATTTGAGCATGGATGCTCGCACTTTTTCCTTAGGATGTCCCTGTTTTCTTTGGAGAAATGTTGAAGGGTGAGGATTTATCGGACCCCTGAGCCTGAGTGGTTTCAGTGGCCTGAATTGCACCTGAAAATGTTTTGTGTGCATGATGTGTCCTGGTGCTGAAACGCTCTGACCGTCTTGCGCATCTCGCCCCTGTTCTCGCAGCTTGCCGTCCACCATGACGTTGCCCTCGGCACTGGCGGGTGCCGGACCACGGCGTGGGAGCATGCCTTTGCCCATCAAGCACCAGCTGGTGAGGGCGTCGGCGGTGGACGAACTGGACTCTCCCCCCAGCTCCCCCGAAGTGGGAAGCACTGGGGGGGCCAGCCCTGCAGGAGGACGCGGCCCTTACAAAGTCATGTTGCTTGGCGAGAGCGGGGTGGGGAAGACCACCTTGGCGGCCATCTTCGGAGGCCTTAGAGGGGGCCCCCACCACGAGGAAGAGCACACAGGTGAGCCCAGAAGATGCCAGGGGATGGTGTTGCAATATTTCGCTCTGCAAAACAGCAGAAGTTCAAGAGGCCCTGCTTTTCTTGCCATACATGCAGCAGAAGGGGAACAGGAGAGAACGGCGTGCTCATTTTATTTTTATTGATTTAAATAGACAGGAGAAGAGCCATATTGGATCAGACCAAAGGCCCATCAAGTCCAGCATCCTGCTCTCCATTCACCTGTTGAATTTCTGCCTTCCATAGCATTGTTGTTTAAGAAGGGGAAGGTAAAAACTCTCCAGATAAATGGAGGTTTTTGTGTGGAATTTAAGCTAGGCCAGAATTTCAAAGTGACGGCTGTGGGAATTGACTTTGCTGCAGTGATTTTCTTAAAATCCTGAGGGGAAGCTGGGATAGATCTTCTGGAAAAGTTTCAAATCGCTGCTATCTTAAAAACCTGACATCATATAATATACATAGAGTGTGTGTTTGTGTCTAAGGCTGCGTACACACTAAGCCTTCAAAGCACGCTTGCAAATAAATAATGGGCAGGTTGTATGCTAAAGGTTGCTGGAAATTGTGACTCGGTGAGGGGTAAACTACACTACCTTGAGATGTTTCTCAAAAAAAATAATTTCATTTTTCTAATTCCTTCCCCACATTTATACCCAGAAGGCTCTCCTAGGCTCCCCTTAACTTTCCCAACTATTAAATGTATAGGGTTGTAGCTAGTCCTACTCAGAGCAGACCCACCAAAATTAATGGCCATGGCTAATTTAGTCCCATTAATGGTCTCCTTTGAATAGAATATGGTCACATTCTACCCATATAACTTGACAAATCAGCCACGAAGTGGATATTTAGTGGTACAGACATATCTGGCAATAGTTTGTAAGGTGATACTCAAGCTATGCTAAACCTCCTTTTCTCTCCCTTTCTTTCTCTCTCCACATTTCTTTTATTCCCTCAGAGGATTCCTACGAAAGAAATTTCTACGTAGATGATGAAGAAGTCACTCTAATATTATACGACATCTGGGACCAGGTAGGTGCATTTCGGTCACCTTCCTACCCATTGAGATGGGATGTACCCAGAGCATCATCCCCAGCAGGGCGAGAAATATGACAGTAAGAAGTTCTCCATCCCATCTTTGTTGTTGTTGAGTCGTTTAGTCGTGTCCAACTCTTCATGACCCCCTGGACCAGAGCACGCCAGGCACTCCTGTCTTCCACTGCCTCCTGCAGTTTGGTCAAACTCATGTTGGTGGCTTGGAGAACACTGTCCAACCATCTTGTCCTCTGTTGTCCCCTTCTCCTTGTGCCCTCCATCTTTCCCAACATCAGGGTCTCTTCCAGGGAGTCTTCTCTTCTCATCCTATCTAAAAGCTGATAAGACTTGCAACACACCGGAAACATTTTAAAATTTAACACACCGGAAACATTTTAAAATTTATTATTAATGCAAGTAGTTGCGTCAACCATAAGATGGAAGGCATGACCGTATAGAGTTATCTCTTACACACAAACGAAGGAACGCCTTTGATTCTAAAATAAGCAGCTGCTGGGACACAGACTACTTGTCATCCGAAACAACAAAAGGTGATGGTCAATGAAGTTTTACTCAGTGCAGACCCACCGAAATTAACGGGCCTAACATCGTCATGTTTTGTTCCTTTCAAGTGGGTTTACTTTGGGTATGACTTATCTGAATACCACCCACAGAAAATGTGCTCTGGTCTTCAAAGCTGTTGTCTTGTTCATAAGCAAAGGCATGATGACTGAATCAAAACTCGTAACCGGACCATACAATGGAGACTTGTGATTTGATCTCTCATTCCTTTTAGTTTTAACATACAGCTGCCATCAGGAGCAGAAGGGGTGGATTGGGACCGTAGCGGCATGGGAGGGGAATTTACTCTTCTTCCCGAAACAGCATTTTGTGAGTCGCCCATCTTCCAAAGTGGATTCATTGCCCCATGAATGGTAATATATATCTTTAAATGGGTGACAGCCCCAATCTAACCAGTCTAGCATAGAACATAGCAGGCTTCATCCTGACAAGATTGAGAGTATTTACACCGGTGGCTCCAGCATCTGCCCTGGTTTTCTGTTTTCAAAATTGCGGTATTCCACAATTTTTCAGGTCTACAGAAATTCTCAGTGAGTTACAAATCCAGCATTCTGAGAATCTCTGTTGTTATTGTTTATTTGAACCAGTTTTCTAGATCTTAAGTCTTAGAGGATATTGTGGGCAATGCCAGGCAATATCAGAATGTTTTGGAGATTGTGGAGTGGGATTTCCAGTTGGCAAGGGCAGTTTTCTCTGCAGCTCTTGGTTACTGCAAGGGGCAAACGGAAACAAGGCAAAAGTATGCAAAAAAAAAAAAAAAAAAAAAAATCATGGCATGGTTATGATGAACGTATGCAATGATATCCAAGATTTACACAAAGCTAGACAACCGGATGGAATTGCCTTGTTTTATTATTGTTTTGTTTTAGCATCTCGTTTGCATGGAAATGCATTCCAAAATTACACAGCATCCCTGAAGTGAGGGAGAGTGGTATGCAAATTTATGCAAATCCATATTAAATTAACACAGCCGTTTGGGATTCAGGCGGGGGTGTATACCACTGACATGCACGAATATGCAAATTGTTCTGGAAATTGGCAGCATTCTTGGGCGGCTTGATTGCAGCATACAGTGCCATTATGCAAATACATGGGAGTGTATCCAACTGCCAAGGAGAATAAGCAATAGAACCTCCATTATCTGCATTACAATTATCCAAATTCCTCGATTATCAAAATCTGCCATTTTCAAATACCTGCATGTCTTCTCCCCTCCCGTGGCTGCCAATTCAGAAGGGCCGAGGGAAGGATCCTGAGGAGCTGCTATATGTTTCAATATTATCTTGATTGCAATTTTGATTATTGTGTTTTGACTTTAGTTGTAAAGTCACCTTGGAACGATTCGTATCCTTAAAGGTGAGATGTGAATAATTATACTGTAATAAAATAAAGTGTAAAACACACTCCTGTTTATCTGAACTTTCCAGTATCCAAACACACCGATCGGAAACATTCAACAGCCACCCCGGTTAATATCGCTGTCACATTCACTCTGGTAACATGCTGGATTGACCTGTTACACTTTCCAATATATTTAAAAGCTGCAGCTTTGGTTAACGCAATTCTTTTTAATATCACCCACATATACAAAAAACGCAGATAGCTCTTGTAGAGAGAGAAAGAGGTTGCCTCTTTTAACATGTTGCTGGTTACGACTTCCAAAACTGTTTTTCCCCCCTTCAGAACAATTTGTGTGTGTGTCTGATTTTTTTGGAATCACATACAGATATAGGAAAATAAAACATGCATTATTTACTAGCTAATATTTAACAGAGGAAATGCCCGTAACAAGTAGAATCACCAAATAACCCACACCAGTGAAAGCACTCAGTAAATTTCCCTTCCAACGCGCCCCCCCCATTATATGACAGGCACTATTTAGGAGGCAGGAGTGGGTTTACCCCCCACCATATTGTGGTCCTGTCTTTTGTTCAGGTGGGGAAGCCATTTTGTCTTATTATGCCACACACCCCCCCCCAGCGGCGGCCATTTTGTGACTGGTGCCCGCGGCACTTCCCCCAAAATGCTCGCTGTCAAACAAAGGTTGGCAGCCCCTGATCTGGACACACACATGCCCTCACATTTCCTGACTTTGACCTCTTCCCTCCGCGCAAACTTTTCCCGCAGGGAGATCCCGGAGGCTGGATGCAGGAATCCTGCCTGCAGACGGGAGACGCCTTCCTGTTGGTTTTCTCGGTGACTGATCGCCGCAGCTTCACACGGGTCCCCCCCACCCTGCTGAGCCTACGGGCTGGGTGCCCTCGGACAGACCCCCCTATTATCCTGGTGGGGAACAAGAGCGACTTGGCGCGATCCCGGGAGGTCTCACGCGAAGGTGAGTTGCCAGACTAAACACTGGGGAGATTGCCTGCGCACCATCCAGGTGGCTTCCGGTCTACCATTTTGGAATAATTTGTTCTTTCTGAAGGGCCAAGGCAGGAGAAGGAACCCACGAGAATTGTTTGCTTGTTTCTTTTCTCCTTTTCATTTCATTTTTAATTTTTTATTGAATTTTACAAGAAAAGAAAAAGAAAAACAAAGAACAATACATCACACTATAAACACATTTATATACATATTTTCCAAAATAAAAACTAAAAAAGACAAAAGAAGAAAAAAAATACTTTTCGTAACCCATATTACCAAATTCATGCTTCAAACATTGCAATATATAACTTAGTTAAAATATTCTAAAAGACTTCCACCGCATGTCTCTTATTTATCTTGCTCGCCTCTACATCTGTTCTTCAATCATTTCCCTTCCTTAGATTCTTTCATAGTCAGTCAAATCTTTATGTTCTCTATACTCTTCACAAGGTTAGTCTAGGCACAACCAAACTTTCATATTTGAGCCCTGCTTGTATAAATATTCATTTAAGCATTCCCATTGTTTCTGAATTATAGCTTTTGATTTATGCCTTATTAAATCCTTCAATTTTGCTAACCACAGGTACTTGCATAGTTTACATAACCATTCCCCTTTTGTTGGGATATAATTTCCTTTCCAATGACTGGCTACCAACATTCTCACTGCTGCTGTTGCATACAGAAAAATGATAATTTTGTCTTTGGGGATATCGTTACTCCAAGGTTCCTAGTAAATATGCTTCTGCCCTTTTGATATATGATACTTTTACCAATTTTTTCATCTCTTCATGGATCATCTCCCAAAATTTTTTAATCTCTGGACACATGGTATAGTTTACTTTTCTCATGTTTCTTGCCTCCATTACCAGAGGGCCGCAGCCTAGCTGTCATGATGAACTGCAAGCACATCGAGACGTCTGCGGCGCTGCATCACAACACAGAGGAGCTCTTTGAAGGCGTTGTGCGGCAGATACGGCTGCGCCGCCGTCGGCGTGAGGGCGATAGCTTCAGCAGGGAAGGGGCCGGGGGCCGGCGTGAGAGCCTCACCAAGAAAGCCAAACGCTTCCTCTCTAGCCTGGTGCCGAGGAATGGACGCTTCTTCAAGCAGAGGTCAAAATCCTGCAACGACCTTTCAGTGCTATGAGCCCCATACCAGCATGCCAGAAATCTCTGCAATGAAAGGAAACACGTAAGACTCCCCTTACTCTCAGCTGCATCGAGCTCAGGAGAGCAGCCACGTCGACCCAGGGGCAGTTCCCAAACATAGCAAAGCTCCCAAAATCCTCCTTGGCTCAGCTCTCCTCCCATCATCTTCAATGCATAACCGAACAAACTATTTGCTCCTGTCCTCTGCAGCGTCTTGGCTCCTTGAGAGGGCTTCTCAAACAAAGAAACACACGAGTTTTACAAAAAACACACATTTAGTATGCTTTACAGGACCTGGAGACACCTGCTCTCCAAACTCACGTGCCTCTCACCTTTTCAAATATTGCTCGTGGCACTCTTGTGAGATTTATTTTCTTGTCTGCCTTTAAGGGTGTCTTGTCTTAAAGGTGCCCAACTGGTACAAAACGCTTCAGTCAAGAGACTCAGGACTTTTGTTCGGGATTTCTGTTCCTTTCTCGTCCGTGACGCTCAGGTGCCCATAATCTCTCATGGGACAATATTTTTTTTCCCCCAAGGCACTAACTCTAGAGTGAAACGTTACGTCTACTGTGTATGTAAACAAATGGCCCCTAGACTCTTTGCGCAAAGCCTTATCCGTCATGCTACTTTGCTATGTCTTAGGAGGTATTTTCAGAGGTGCTGTTTTTTGCTGCCCTCTGCATCCGTACATATACCGAAGAGGATATAAAATGGTGGAAGTTTATTTTCTCTATAGTTGTGTGGCGCACCTCGCTTTTAAGAGGCCCTTGCTTAAAGGCACCGACTTTAGAATGTCCCTTCCTGTATGGTCTAGCAAACAGGAATGCTTTGTGTTCGCTTAAATGTTCAACTTTGAAAAGGTAGTTAAAGGCACCAGCTGGGGGATATTTCAATCTCATTGCATCGACACAGTGGAGGAATAGCACCTCTAAAGCTTTGTGTACCTCACTTTTAAAGAGCACATAAGGGCATCCCCCAGCCCTGTGCTTATTTCAGCCAGCTAACTGCAGCTTTGGAAAGCTTAATTCGTTTGCTTAATGATGCTTCCTATGCCAATGCTCACCTTTTAAACAATTGTTCTGTGTTTTTTTTTAAAAAAATTATTAAGGAATTCATCAAAGGAATTGCTGTTTTAAATACCAAACACATATGCTTCTCTTTTAATATCATCACCCACCTGAAGGGCACGCTCCTCTTAAGGAGAGTCGTTGTGGAAGATGGATTACCAGTTAACCGCCATATCTAGCACATCCTTTTAAAGAAGCCATCGCAACAGCAGCCTTCTCAATTCAGCTACAGATGGAGAATTCTGCACATGCCGTAGCTTTTAACCTCCCTTTTAAGAGGCAGACTAAAGGCACAAACCTCAAAGCATTTGCGACTGTGGGGCAGGGATGTGTGTGTGTGTGTCTTCTGACTGACTTGCTGGACCTTTTGTTTCGAAGGCTACAACCAATAATGAAATGGAACAATTAATGATTAACCAGCTTGGAGCCTGGTTCTTTTCTTAAAGGGACAGGAATTTTATTCCTGGAAGAAGACTGCTTTCAGATTCCAAAATGACGGATTTGAAGGATGTAGCCTTATATGTACACCCCACACCTGCCAAAAAAACACCTTGAGGAAGAGTGCCTGACAAATGCTGTGTGCTTATTTTCCAATTAAAGCCATTTTCTATTATAGTACCTTCATTTATCTAACCTGTAGCGTCTGGGCCAGGGGTTGCTCAGAACCGTTGGAAAGTGGTGTGGGATGTGGGGAGCAACAAAGGAAAGGGATGTAAAAGGATGGACTGGCAGGGAAGCTGCAGGGAGGGCAGGAAGAACGCAGGAGGCAAGGCAGTGAGTGGTAAGCCAGATTACTTGTGGAAAGGCCATGAAAATTATGTGATCCTGGAAGTGCACGGCTCCTACTCAAGAAATGGACTTTAGGATGATTTGACAGCAGGGTGGGGCGTAGGATGAGAAGCTCAAACGCATCCATTGTGTTCAGGGCAGTTATACGTGAACCCATTTTCCATGTTTGCACCTGCAAGAGTTTTGAGGGAGATTGGCTGATCCACCTTTGCTCAGCCTGTTTCCCCTGGGTCAGAGCGCTTTTCTTGTCATTCTGTGCCTTGCGAAATAAAAAATAAAATCAATCCAATCTTACCCACTGAATTGGATCAGATGCACGGGAAAATCGGAAGAAAGGTTTTGCTGAACCGAGCTTCAGCTCAGCAGGTCAGATCACATTTTCGCAAGGCAGAACAGTGAGAAAAGCTCTCGAACCCAGAGGGAATTAATCAGGACGCAACACAATCAAAATAAGGGTCAACCCAAAGGGTGGCTAAGCTCACGGCTTTCGGCATGTGTCCCTTAACTTCCTGATGAAATCCTGCAGGATTTTATACCACAAAATCCTCTTTTTTGTTGTGCTTTAGTGCAAGATCTCCCCTCCAGACTCAGCAGTGGAGGAAGCATCGCAGAACGACTCGTGAATTAGAACCATGTGTGGACAACAGGGCAGTGTAAATCCACCACTAATTCCCTATTAGTGAGTCAGTACTCCAAGAAAGTACTTCTTTGTGCAATGCACAGTTAAACTACGGAACTCGGCTCCAGAGGAGGCAGCAGCAATGATCGACAGCCAAGGTGGCTTATAAAAGAGGACTGAACAAATTAATGGAAGACAAGGCTATAAACAGCTACTAGGCGCAATGGCTAATGCTGCCTTCGCTGAGGCAGTCATGCTTCTTGAATTACCACTTGCTGGGAACCACAGGGAAGATGCTGTTGTGCTGAAATCCTGCTTGCAGGTTTCTCACAGGCATTTGGTTGGCTGACAGGAGGAGGTGGGTCACTGGCCTGATCCAGAAGGCTCTTCTTTGTGTTCTTAAAACTGCAAAGTGCATCCACAAAAAACAAGCCAAACAGAAAACCCACCAGTATGAAGGACCCTCCAAGATGTGATTTTCGCTCAGCTTTGCAGGGACTTGGCTGTGACAAGAAAGAAAGGCCTTCTCCACATGCTCTGTTACCGTCCTTTCCTTCATCCATTCCCTGGGCTTTTACCCATTGAGAGCAGGTTTCAAGGGGCTGCACTTTGCCTCTATAGGCTGGGGGTTGGGGAAAAGACAGATCAGGAGCAGGAGAGGGAGGAAGAGGAGGCGGTTTGCCTACAGAAGCCCGATGAGCAATGAGAGTGGCACAGCAGTCAGCGGGCCTAGAAGCAAAAGGCAGTGCAAGGAGCCTGCTTAAGATGCAAGCTGTGTGCCTCCCCTCATCAGAAGAGGAGACAGGCTGACGGTTCAAGCTGTCAACGCTTGCCAGGGGCCCTCCTACGCCTGCCTTAAAAGAGAAGCACCTGCAACGAAGATTGCTATTCCCTCACCACCGACACTCCACTTTCTGCAAAGCTTACCTTTGCACAGATCCAAAGCACCCGCTGCCACCTTCAAAACCTCCACCCTGAGCCGTGATAGGCACCCTTGAGGTGTCACCGCCTCTGCCCCTGTGTCCTCACCACTTCTAAGGAGTGGGTGGGGAGAGAGAGAAAGGGGCTTATCAAAAACTTCAGAAGCGCTTGCATTTTCTGAAGGAACCAGCTGGTCACACCTCGCAGACTTGAGGTGGGTGGAGGGTGTCTGAGTCAGCAGGTTCTGCAGAAAAAAGGGGACCTGAACACCTGGATGTGTTGTGTCTTTTGTGACCCCTTTGCCCCTTACAAGTTCTTAAACTTGGGAGGGCATTAAAAGAGAGCCAGGTCAATTGAGGAAGCAGAAGGCTATTGAAGGTAATAAGTAAAGGGACCCCTGACCATTAGGTCCAGTCGTGGCCGACTCTGGGGTTGCGGCGCTTTATTGGCGGAGGCAGCCGGCATACAGCTTCCGGGACATGTGGCCAGCATGACTAAGCCACTTCTGGCAAACCAGAGCAGCACACGGAAACACCGTTTACCTTCCTGCCGGAGCGGTTCCTATTTATCTACTCGCACTTTGATGTGCTTTCAAACTGCTAGGTTGGCAGAAGCAGGGACCGAGCAATGGGAGCTCACCCCGTCGCGAGGATTCGAACCGCCGACCTTCTGATCAGCAAGTCCTAGGCTCTGTGGTTTAACCCACAGCAAACATTCCAGCAGTGGCCACTGTGAGAACTAGATGGACTGCTGGCGTGATCCAGCAGGCTCTTATGTTAAGCTATAGATGTATTAACACACACACCTCCCTATGTATATTAGAAATCCTTACATTACACATTTTGAGTATAATGCTATACTGTTGGTGCACCCTGGTTGTATACTTGCTGAATGTAATGTGTGAACACTCCTGCAGTCAGCTATATAGCCAAGTGGGGATTTGAACATCTCTCAGCTTCTAAACCAACCCTCTTAGCATGCTGGTCCTCAAAGTGAATATGCCGCCCATACCAGAATTGAACCCATAAGAGAACCAACAGAATGCATCCCCGAATTGAATTTACTTTCAAACCAATGACTAAAAATGCCTCAATAATGTACTCTTTCCCCTTCACAAGTCTCCAAAACCAGATTAACTGGTTTGAAGCAGACCCTCTCATTTTCATGCACAGGAGCACGTAGCACTGATTGCTCATCAACTATAGCACAGGTGTGTTCACCATGAAGATGGCTCTTTTTTTAGAAAACAAAGAAAAGAAAAAAGGGTAAAAAGAGACAGCATTTGTTCAGTAAACACCTAAATGCAATTTCAGGTCACCAAGGACGGAAGTTGCCGCCATACAAATATTGCAGAAATATTTTTGCACAAGGAGCAAGGAATGCTTTCGACTCCACTGCCTCCTAGCTTAGCAAAACCAAACCCACATTGCAGCCCCTTTTTCTCTCTCCCCTCCCCAATTCCTTCCTTTGCCAGCAAAAGCTATCAAAGCTATCACACTTGAGAAAACAATGAGGAACAAAATGTCTTCCCCTCCCCCCCTTCCTTCCCTTTCCATGGCTCAAGTATTCAGAAATTGGATGAGCAAGAAAAAGGGGGGGATGGGAAAGAGATGTGCATCTCTTCACCATGGAAACACCCTTATGGGTCCACAGCTGGGTGGTTGCCATGGAGACAAAATGTTTCCCATTGCTATAGCGATGATCATCGATTGAGCAAGCTGGCAGCCAGACTGCCACCCTAGTCTTCTGCAACCGAAATCAAGGACAAGGGGCTTGGGGGGCGGGCAGGCGGTGGAAGATACGGGGTCCCCACAGATGAACCCAGGCTTGTAATTAGGGGAAAGGAACGCCATTTGGGAAACGGGAGAAAGAGGTTAAAGTTATTTATGGATCATCACTCTCCGTGTCCCTAGGGGAGACCATGCAGGTGCATAGCTAGAGGTTGTAGGAGGCTGGGGGGGGGGATGGATGCTGAATTTGCCGACAGATTTCGCAGTACATTCAGAGCCATCTGCAGCTCAGAGCGAAGCAGCACCTGGGAGCCAGGAGCAGGCAACCGAGAAGTCGTGAGGAGGAAGCAGCAGAAGAATGGGTCACATAATTTACTCCTGGGGTGTGTGCACACCCTCCATCTCCAAAGGAAGAAGAAGAAAAAGATCTGCCAAGATATCCATGAGCAAAACCAGCATGGGGGTGGGGGAAAATAATAATCTCACACCCTACAAGTCACACATTTCTGTCACAAGGATGGAGAAGGGAGCTGGAGGGTTGCTCCTCCGCTCCCACACCAGCTGGATCCTGTGGCTTTCAAGTGACAAACAACAGCCACAGCTGAGCAACTTAATGTGGCACTGTGAACGGGCTCTGGCCATCTTCCTGCAAGACCAGGAGCAAAAAAACCCCCCGAAGCGCATCAATGCATGTACATCTGCACTCACCCAAGCAGTGAACGTCTGACCCAATTACCAACATATGCCTTGTATTTCACAACTCTCTAAACACAGCGAAGAGAACAAGAGGAGAGAATCAGAAAATAAGACAAGGTGGCAGCTCTGGGCAACATGCGCTGTGAACAGCCATTTTCTCTACGCTAACCACACTCTCTGCCGGGCAAGAGGATCACACATACTCGAGGAACCCCCTGGGAATAAAAGCTGCAGGAAATCCTGTGGGGTGGGGTAGCCCATGGCTCTTAGCTGTTTCCCACCAGGAGGCAAGCTTAGGTGGGCCAACCAGGATCAAAAGACCCCTTTGAGTCACAAGGAGGGTGTGTAGGGATAAGTGATGGCGAGTGGGCTGAATTTGGCCCGGGGACACCCAGGCAGCCCAACCGCGGATGTTGACTTGCACCTTTCAAGCAAGGCATCCTGCCCAGAGCGTCGGTGGAAAACAGTCCCTCTCTTTCTCAAATCAGTCATTCCTGAACAGGGAGCCATGGGAAGACTGGTGATGTGCCATAAACAAGTTAAAAACCAAAGGCTCCTGGCAAGTCGACAGAAGGAAAGCAGATCAAGATCTAATGGTAGATCTCAAGATCTGCTGTCGGGACCAACAAGGTTTCAGACTCCCAGTTATTTGACAAGAGCAACAAAAATGTGACTTCTTCTGCCTACATCAGGCTGCCGAAACAAGCTGACAAACTCTGGACTTTTTGTGTGCGCAAATTCTGGCGCGGAGAACGAATTTCAAGGCTTCTTACTCTTTAATTCTAATTGTATAGCTTTCGGACCTGGCTCTCATTTTGAGGAAACAAAAGTTGATCCAGCAAGCCTGAAACTCTGCCCACCCCTAGTCCAGGGCTGCCCTGGACTGCCTCCTCTGGCCTTGGGGCCTTCCACACATCGACTCTGCCAGGGGTGGCAATTTTGCCAATTGTCTGTGGCATGTGGCATGAGCAGACCCATCAATCACTCCTGATGGAGAAATGCTTGGGTAGCTTTGAGGATGTTTCAGTTCTGACTTAATTTGGTGTACATGACTGAAGTGTGCATCTGCCCCCAGACGGTTTGGAAACATTTATCTAGACTAAGAACCACAGCATCCTCCCTGTCTCTCCAACCAATAGTCTTAACCTGACAGACCCTCCCAATAACACTTTCATCCCCATATTTCAGCCTCAACCTGCAGATGTGCATCACCTCTGCCCCTCAATTCCAGGAGTAGAAGCAACCTCACCTCCTGCTGCCCTTTCACTGCCACAAAATGAAAAACACACCTAGCTACATTTGGTGACTTTTTATTATTCATTTATAAGCAAAAAAGAGAAAAAAAGAGAAAAAAAAATTAAAAGAGACAGATAAAAAGAAAACCAAAATACACCTTCAAATTTGGGGATGGAGGGGGAAGGGGAAAGATGTGATCCAAGGGACTCGTTTGAGGGAAGGTGCGGCAGAAAATGGGAACATCAAGAAGAGGATACAGACCCAAGAAAAGGGAGGGGTGAGGGAAAGTAAAGGGAAGAACGGGACGACATCCCCACACTATAGGCAACCTCAGAGAGATTGAGAGGGGATTACAAAACACTGCTTGGGAAGGAGGGGGGGAATATCCCCTCGGGGCCAGGCCTCCCACCCAAATGCTGGTTCTCGACTCTCCCCATTTCCTCCCTCTCTGCTATGTACAAGACACACGCGCACACCCATCTGCAATGAGCTCAATTCATGAAGCCATCCAGCAAATACCCACAACACACCACTGGAGAGCAGAGGGTGGGAAAGAGGAATGGCAAATGTACACCCTGGCGCTGCAAGCCCCGCAGGGCCTCTGCCAGGAGGCGGCAAAAAACAAGAAGAGATGCTGAGAGCCCACGTCTGTGGGGGAAACGGGTCCCTGGTCCTCCTGAGGGTCCCATGCAGGGGATTTAACGCAACCCCGCCCCCCACATCCGATTATGATTCCAGAATCAAGGGGAAGAACACCAACCCCCTCCCACCCCCAGGCTCCTGGTGGGAAGGGAATCGGAGTAAAATCAGTTCGCATTGAGAAGGGGCCCCGAGGAGGAGGGGGTGTTCCTTCAGAGTCCATCCCGCTCTGCCTTGCATTCAATGAGGGCGGTGATGTGGTGATGATGTGGAGATGATCATTCCCCTCCTGGCTCCGTGGGAGAGGGAGGGCAGGGGGGGAACCGGGTTGAGTTACCTAGGGAGAGAGAGAGACACATACAAGGATTAGGAAGGTACAGTATAATTCCTCTCCATCCAGCTGCACAGATTTCGTGCAAGCACATGATAACCAACATAAAATACCGAGGGCAGATTAGGCCTTTGTGTGTCGGTTTCTAAAAGTAGAATTTTCTGAGCCACAAGGTTGCAGACAAAAGAAAAGAAAAAAAGGCTGGAAAACCATTTCTGGCAAACCATCTCTCTCCTTCCACCCCACTTCGCCACATAGGTTTCGTGCCAAAACATTGCAGCTCAGAAAAATCACACAGAAGTTGTTTGATGTGAAAACTGAGTATATCCTGAGGAGAACTGTCAGAACACTGATGGCCATTCCTGGCAACTGTGAGTAGCAAGTTTAGAAGTGAGGGGGATTCAGGGATAAGGCAGGAAGGGAACAGCCTGGCAGTGCATTTTGGGAATGCGGGAGAACACTAGGCCAGGACGACTCCATTTCCACACACCAATTTAAGAGAGTATCAGCCCAATCTGGCTGAGGGAAATGAAACAGGCACCACTGGATTTTCCGGCACATAGTAAACGACCCTTGCCCCCCACCCCACCCGTCTCTGTCATTCAGCCACTCACATTGTCTGGGGAGTGAAGAGGCCCGAAAGCTGGAAGCACTGGGAAGCCAATGTCTGTGAAGCCAGGTTCAGTGCTGGGCTGAGAGCTAGAAGTGGAGAAGGACAGAGGAAAACAATAAGAGATTTTTTTTTTTTTTTACGGAAGCAATTCCCAAACAAGACAGTGGTAAAACAGGTTCATGCCTTAGGGAGCTACTCAAGCTTCTTAGCCGAGACCTATGTAAGCAGGCTGGGCAAATGTCTGGTTGGATTAAGGCCAGGGTAGCCTTCCCTTGGATCTGGGTGGCGCTGTGGGTTAAACCACAGAGCCTAGGACTTGCTGATCAGAAGGTTGGCGGTTTGAATCCCCACGACGGGGGAGCTCCCGTTGCTTGGTCCCTGCTCCTGCCAACCTAGCAGTTCGAAAGCACCTCAAAGTGCAAGTAGATAAATAGGTACCACTCCAGCGGGAAGGTAAACAGTGTTTCTGTGTGCTGCTCTGGTTCGCCAGAAGTGGCTTAGGCCACATGACCTGGAAGCTGTACACTGGCTCCCTCGGCCAATAAAGCGAGATAAGCGCCACAACCCCAGAGTCGGCCACAACTGGACCTAATGGTCAGGGGTCCCTTTACCTTTTAGCCTTCCCTTACTGGATGCCCTCAAGAGGTTGGGCTACAAATTCCCATCAGCCCCAGACAGCATCGTCAATATTAAGCAGTGATGGGAGCTTATGGTTCAACAATATCTGAAGAGGACCAAGTTAGGAAAACTTGATCCACTGGAGAATAGCAGAATGCATGCCTTGAACGCAGAGTGACCCATTTTTCCGTAATCTGCAGCATCTCCAGTTTAGAGAAGCTCATGCAGCAGAGGTAGAAAGGACCTATCCCCAAGACTGTGGAGAACTGCTGCCAGTCAGAGCAGAGAAATGGGGCCAATGACTGGCTCAGTATAAAGAGGTATCTCCAGACACAATTCCCAGGAGTGTACAACAATGGTCAGGGATCTGTCTCCTTGCTAAAGATGCTTTATTAAAGATTGTGGCTGGACCTCATGTCCCTCAAGCTTCTCATCAGGGTCACACCCCCCCCACCCCCAAACAAGCCCATCCAATGGATCACACACATTTCCCGCCTTACCTGTCAGGGCAGCTGGGTTCAGTGCTCCCAGGGGTATCGCTCCGTTGAGCTGCAGGGCTGCCTGAGCCGCGGCTGTAGTTGACAAGGGGATCCCGGAACCTGCTGAGAGGGGAGACGCCCCAAAGGGGAGACTCAGCCACAGACACCTTTTCATCCAACAAGCATTTCCTTAGCAGAAGGCGTTAAGTGATTTAACAACTCTTTGCTCTAGGCTGCTGCCTGAGCCACAAGTATATTGGGACGTGAATGAGGACCCTTTCAAAAGTTTCCCCTGCGCTCCCCCAAATCCCAGTCTGAGGTTAGTGATAGGCACTTTTCGGTGCACAGATGCTCCCCCCAAATCTCCACCCCTCAACTGCAGATGGCCACACAAACTCTCCGAAGCAACGGAAGAATTCCAAGGGCATCTCTCTTTTAATATGACTAAATGCTCAAAAACAGTAAAAGCTGTTATGATGAATCCAATGATTTTTTTTTTTTGCTTTCCTTCCCACTAAATGGTCAGCTGTAATCATTTTGGACAATTCTGCAGGAACAGCAACTGTCCTCTTAGTGTCTCCTCTCCCCATCATATTATTCTGATTTCCTTCCCAGCATATCACGAAGCCCCTCTAATAATTTATCATCGCAATCTTATGAGGCAGGCTATCTGGAGATCATGGCAGAGAGCATTGACCTCTGTAAGAAGCAAGACTCCTGTCATGTTGAACAGAGGGGCCTGGGGAAGAAGGGAAGCAGACCCTACTCTGCAGCCAAAGGGAGGCACAGTGTTCCTGCTTCTGCCACACTAACTCTTTTCTCCATGAGAACAGAAAATGAAGTACATCGAAGGGTTCTAATTTAGAAGGAGCTGTTATGTGCTGACACAGACAGAGGAAGGGATACAGATTTATTCCATCCCCTCTAATAGAACCAATGCAAGAAAAGGTGTAATTAGCCAACAGGTGTGGGTGGGAATGAAGTTCTCTAAACCTGAACTAGGGGGCAACCTACTTCTTCTCCTTGCCCATTACCATAACTGTTAATAATGAAAGTATAGAAGAGAGGCTGGAGTATTGCGATTTCCTCCTCCCTCCACACCACCCCTGGGGTTGCATAACTTCCAGCTTCATAAAGAGTTCTGGAGAACTTGGAAGGTTGCTCAATGTTTTGTGGCATTTCAGTTGGTCATAATACTATAATTATTATTACTATTACTATTAAATTTTCTATACCACCCTTCAGCCAAAGATCAGAGGGCAGTTCACAATATAAAAACACAAAAATATATAACGTAACACCAAACAAAAACAATACATTCCCTGCCTGCGCAATTAAATTAGCCAAAGGCCAATAGAAGAGGAACGTTTTCATCTGGCACCTAGAGATATGCAATGAAGTAAGTGGGGAGCCACTGCAGAAAAGGCCTGTTTGTGTGTTGCAACCCTCTGGACCTCTTGTGGAAGAGGCACATAAAGGGCCTTAGATAGTGATCACAGGGTCCGGGTTCATATATGGAGGCGCAGTCCTTGAGGTATTGCGGTCCTGAGTATTGCCCAACTACTTGATTTTGGTGTGTTCCCAGTCAAAGAGAGTTCAAAGGTTTTAAGACCAAAATGGCCTGGGAAGGGGATATCTGAAGGACCGTCTTCTACTGTACAAGCCCTTGAAAACAGAGATCTAGAGATGAGGTCCTATTTGCAAGGTACACCCCTAGAGGCAAGCTAGGCAGATGTCTACTAGAAGCAGGTGCCTTCCTGGTGGTACCCGTTCCCTTCCGTAAAATTTACTTCCCATCAGATCAACACCCTCAATTGTAGTACCAAGCTTTTAAAGACTGCTGCTCTCCAGACATCCATCTTCTTGTTAATATTGCTTTTATTGCTCCCTGCACGGCATTATCACTTCTTAATAAACAAATCAGTTTGTTTCCGTGATTCATGTGAAGAAATCTCTCCCAGTTTCCTCGTTGCTCAATTCCTACCAGGAAACTCACCTTCTGCCAGTTTGGCCATGAGCTGGAGCTGGGAGCCAGTGGTGCTGAGATTAAGGGCCGACCGCTCGGGCTCATCACCATCCGGGAAGGTGATGTCGGTGGTGCCGTCCAGCCGCTCAGTGACCTGCCCCACCCGCATGGGTCGGCCGGCCAGCTCGAAACCATTCAGCTGCTCCAGGGCACGCCGGGCACACTCAGCCTCTGCAAACTGACAGGGGAAGAAAGTGCTTTAAAAGGGAAGTATCTGAGGCTCCCCACCCACCTTCAAAGCCAGGTGAGAAGAGATACATACCGTGATGAAGCCATAGCCCTTGGACTGCCCGGTATCCTGGTCACGCATCAGCACAATGCTGTCAATCTGCACGCAGGACGAAAAAGCCACAAATCAGAACTCTGTGAGCCCCCACCACGCTCCGCCCACTCGCTCCTCCAGCCCTCCCATCTCACCCCAGTTACGGCCTCCTACCTTGCCAAAGGGCTCAAAGATCCCACGCAGCATCTCTTTGGTGATGTTGCAGTGAAGGGAGCCAACGTAGAGCCGCATAGGCCCCCCACTGCCTTTCTGAAGGTTGTTAGCCATGGCTGCCAGCCGGTTCTTCTCTGCCTAAGGCCAGGGAAAACCAGGCAGGATTAGAAACAGCCGCAAGCAATAGGCATTATTTTTTTAAAAAAATCAAAAATCAAATGTTTTTTCCAAACATTTGTTCCCGCAAGATGGCTTGCAATATTAAAAACAGTAACAGAGTTAAAAAGTTGAGAGCCGGATACGAGTTTTACACAAGTGTAAACAGCTCCTCATCCCCTGGCCTTTGGGTGGGAGAAGAGGGCTGTACAAACATGCCCAAAGGAGTATCTTACTAACTCTGGGCTGGGGCTTTAAGAACTTCCAGCCCTTTCTTTAAAAACCCAACCCTTCCAGTTCCTCCGAACACTCCTTTGCTCCACCTCTCTGCATCATCTCTAGCTCCATTTTTTGCCATTAACGTGTTCACCGGGTCACATGCACCTACCCCAATCCACACCCCTCCTTCTCTTTCTCAGGCCACGCATACTAAGTTTCTTTACCCGCCCCCTCCCACCTCAAATGTGTCTCGCACCTGGGAGGCCTGGACAATGATGGGCACCCCGAGGAGGCGCTGCCCTGTCAGCCCAATGGCCAACGGTACCGACTGGATCTCACAGAACTCCACGTAGGCGATGCCCTTGGAGCGGCGGGAGTTTCGGTCAGAGATGATCCGCACGTCACGCACCTGCTCGGAGGTACAAGGGGAGGCAAGTGAGAGACGGAACGGCTGCAGGAAGCCCATAGAAGTGCAGCTGAGGATGACTAAAAAGGCGTTTCTGGTTGAGATCACTGGGTACCATGCAGAACACAGAGGGAACTGTGGGTTTCAAGACTGCACTTGAAGGGGGGGGGGGAATAAGCAAATGCCAAAGCCCAATGGAGGGAGGGAGGGGAAATTGCCAACCTTGCCGACAGCAGAGAAAAAGTCCTCAAGGTCACGTGGGCGAATGCGGGCAGCCAGCTGCATGCAGAAGACAGTGCGGGCATCACGCTCCTCTGGGCTCAAGCTGCCCAAGGGCTCCCTGTGGGAGAAAAGCAGAAGTTGCCAAGGAGGTTCAAACCTGGGAGGAGGAACTCAACAAGCCTTCTTGGTTCTGGGGGACAAGGGGTGGGCAGCTGTGGGGGAATCCCTGGTCCTGAATGGGGTAACTGTGCCCCTGAAGGACCAGGTGCACAGCTTTGGGGTCATTTTGGGACTCACAGTTGTCCACAGAGGTGCAGGTTAATTCTGCATGCAAGGCAACTGTCTACCAGCTCCATCTGGTACACTGGCTGAGACCCTACCTGCCTGTGCCCTGTTTTGCCAGAGTGGTGCATGCTCTGGTTATCTCCCACTTGGACTACTGCAATGCGCTCTACATGGGGCTACCTTCAAAGGTGACTCAGAAACTACAACTAATCCAGAATGTAGCAGCTAGACTGGTCACTGGGAGTGGCCGCCAGGACCATATAACACTGGCCCTAAAGGATCTACATTGACTCCCAGTACATTTTCAAGCCCAATTCAAAGTCTTGGTGCTGACCTTCAAAGTCTTAACTGGCCTCAGCCCTGTATACCTAAAAGGAACGTCTCCATCCCATTGTTCAGCCTGAACACTGAGATCCAGCACTGAGGGCCTACTGGCGGAAGTGAGGTTACAGGGAACCAGGCAGAGCGCCCTCTTGGTAGTGGTGCCCATCCTATGGACTACCCTCCCATCAGATGTCAAAGAGATAAAAAACTTTTTTACTTTTAGAAGACATCTGTATAGGGAAGTTTTTAACATTCGATGTTTTGTTGTGCTTTTATATTTTGCTGTAAGGTGTCCAGAGTGGCTGGGGCAACCCAGTCAGATTGGCGGCATATAAAAAAATAATATTATCATCATCATTATTATTCTGGCCCAAGAAGCACCACCCAGCCCTCCCCAGTCGCAAACACTCACCGGAGGGGGCTTTTCTCTCTGTACAAGGGACTCTTGCTGTGCCCAAACCGACGCCTGCAAGGAAAGGGAATGGGACACAATGCAAGATAGCCTAGTTCAACCACGAGAGCACAAACAGGGCAACCACTGTCAAAATACACCAACTACCCAGTCCTTTCTCATTTGCTTGAGATCAAAGCCAAGAGAAAACATCCCAAGGCAAGTGACAGCCTGGCTATCAAAGGAGAGGCTCAGTACCCCTGCTACTATCTGCTGCCATATACTACCCACTTCCCAATACTGTTGCTTCCTTCTTAGCTCTTTCACCTGAAACACCTTCCAGGGCAGGGTTCAGATAGGAAGCAGGAATCCTATACTGTTTATATATAGATTGTCTAGCCAGTGTGGGGAACCTTTGGCCGTCCGGATACTGCTGCACTACAACCCTCCTCAGCACCAGCAGTAACAACAAAGCGTCAAGAATCATCCGGGTTGTGGTTAAGCAAACACCTGGAAGGCCAAAGATTGTTATGTACATTGATTATTGTACATATCATTTGCATTGTACAATACATTTGCATTGTTTGTGTATTGTCAGCTACGTTAAGCATCCAGTCTGAAATTCATTTTTAAAAAGAGAGATTTGTGCATTAAATAAAATGGGGGGGGGGATTGTTTCTGGGATATGCAATGGGTGGAGAAAGCTTCAAGCCATGTCATGGAGACGCTGCTGTGGGAGAGCAGGCCGAGGATTTGGGAGAGATGGAAAGCAGGCTGAGGGAGAAGCTCAGAGGAACATGGTCCATTGCTGTAAGACGGGCATTAACTCAGCCTCTCGAGCCATCCCTGTTGCTGACACAGCTAAGACGAATTATTTCCTCTCTTTGCATTAAACATTTGATCACCCGGGGCTTTTGAGACAGGACTGTGGCGGTGTCCCTTACCCAGGGGGTGGGGGGCTCCGGTAGCGCACTCTCTCGTCCCGCCGGCGCTCTCTGCTGCGAGACCGGCTGCCCCGCCTGCGGTCCCGGCTGCGGCTCCGGTGGCGGCTTCTGCTCCGGTGGCGGCTACGGCGATCTCTGCTGCGGCTGCGCCTGCGGTGGCGGTCTCGGTCCCGGCTGCGGCTAGAAGAGGTTTGAAGAACAAGAAAGGAGTATGAAGAATGGCAGCCTCCCTCAAAATGCCCTCGTTGCGCCTCCTACTGCAGGACCGTGGGACAGGGAACTAAGTGTGCTGGGTGATACCAGGCCCTCCTTTCACCCCATGGTGCATAACACATTTCAAGTACGTTCAGAATCCTGGGAACTGCAGTCACACACACCCCCCCCCCCCAGCGCTACAACTGCCAGGACCCTTCCCCTGGGAAGTCCGTGGGGGAAGTTTGCCGAATGCACTTTAAATGTATGGCGTGGATCTGCCCAAAGATACTGGCTGAAATGCATGCATGCAGCTAAAATCCAACCATCCTGGCCAAAATCCTCCAATCTCTCTGGAGCATGCAAGGGGAAGTGCTCCCCCTCTTGCTCTCCCTGGAAAAGGAAGGACGGAAGGCAATAAGCTCCTGACAGCTACATGTTTGCCAACCATGGCAAGTGGGGGTCCTAGACTAGCAACCCACACAGTTCCTTGCTCACTGCTCAATCCTCTCTCTGCGCTCGTTGGAGCCCATCCCTACCTACCTATGTCTGTGGTCACGGCTCCTGCTACGACTCTTGCTCCTCTTCTTTTTGCTGCAATCGGGAAGGAAGGAAGGTGAGAGATGCGCAGGAAAGAGGGAGGGGAGAAGGAAACGCCAGAGGAAACAGACCAACTCACCTGCTGCTTTCCCCGCTGCTGCTGGGGGCGCTTTCTTTCTTTGCGTCCTTTGCTTGCTCCTCCTGAGGCGGCTGGAAAAAGGGTCGGAAGACAGAAGAGAGGGGGGTAATATGCAGCCCCTGCTCCTCCCTCGTATGCCTTGTAGCCCAGCCCCACTCTGCCCTCCCCCAGCTGCTCCCGACCGCTTTCATACATTACCTGTGCTGTGGGGGGATCAGCTGGTGGCTTTGAGGGTCCTGGCTGGGCCTGGAGCAAACACAGGAGGGATGGGCCCAGCAGGGAAGGGTCACTGAGACACACAGGGAGAGGGGGGGCATGCACACACACACTCTCCACCATTCAAACCAAGAAAACAACAGCAACCCAAAACACGCTTCTTTCCATATGTCTAGCACAGAGCGGCACATCTGAGGGACCTTGGAGAATCACTGGCAGTACGTCCGAGCTCATTAATTATACGAGGCATGGGAGGGGGGACCCAGAACCCCAACACTTGCAATTAAAGCAGCTGCACCCTCTCGTTCCTTGGAAAGTGCAGCTGCTTTAAGATACTACGCTTTTAATGTTTTGTCTTTCATAAAAATTAGGAGCACAGCTGCAAGAACAACTGAGTGCTTAAGCTGCCTCAGCAGACTGAGACATAAGAGCAAAACCCACACATGCACCCCAGTATAGGCCTGTCCCCCACCAAATGCTGGGAGGGGGACCTCCAGGGCTCTTTGGCAGGGAGATAAGCCACTTTTGAAGTTTGAAAACCAAAGAGTTTTCATTAGGAAAGTTAGAATTATTAGCTTTTCATATCTGCCATGTACCAAAACTCCCCCTGCCCATCATTCTACTACCAGGAATTGTTTCCTTTAAAAAATCGCAATATACTGTTCAGCGCAGAATTGTCGTAAGAGGATGATATTCAGCCACTCAACTTTCAAGGGGGTTTCCCTCTGCTTAAAGAAGGGTCAAATCTGCTTGCCTTACACCCACTTTGAAACTGGTGCAGGATTTGCTTCCCTGAGAACCCCAACTTCTACTGTAAAGAAAAAAAATGTTTCACCCACTGTTTAGCCTACCCAAAATACCAGTGATATTAAACTGAGTTCTCTCCTATTGCCAAAACCCACTCCAGGAACATTTACCTGGCAAGCATTCAGTTTCCAGGGGGGGACCGGGACCGGGGACCTGCAGTCGGAATCATCAACAACAAAATTCCTTGATTTAATTAACACAGAATTTGTTGTTTTCGAGCTAATAACTGCATGAGCCAAGACTCGGCATGGGATGCTGTTGTTCTGGTCACAACAGCAGGTGGGGCGAAGTGCCACATGCAACCAATGCTTAGGAAGAGATAAACGTCACCACGGCCAAAATCGTGGCCAGATTCGCACCCACTGATTTCTAATGGGAGCTGCTTCTAAAGAAGTGCATTCCGGAACTACCTTAAACAAATAAAGGCCAGGGGGAAAACAGCATGTCGCACAAATGCACATAGCTTTCTTTGGAATGTGTTATTCTGCTGCAAAGTTTGGGTGCTCTTTGGCAGGGATGGAGAGGACAAGTGGTCTAACGCTTATAAAAGAGAAGGAACGTTTTTATTTTATTTCCTAGACCCCAGGCAGTATGGTGACTGAATTGTGGCAAGCAACTGGCAACCCCTTGATCCAATAAGCTTGTCTCTGAATTAACATGATTTCACATCTTTAGTGGCCTGCATCTATATGCAAGCCAATAACCAATTTCTTTGGTGGCCTTACATTAACAATGGAAACAATAAAATGCAGCTACGTGAGCTAGAAACGTTACTTTTTTATAAAAAAAACAAAGTTGAGGCCCTCAGGGAAGGGAGCTACACAAGGGACTGCATTAGGCACCACACTGCAATCTTGGTAGCATGGCTAAGAACCCCCTTTTTTCACAGGTTGGGCATGCTGCTGCTGCTGCTGCTTTCGAGAACTCACTCCTTACCTCCTCTTTCTTGTACGGGGCCTCCAACATGGCCTCTATCACGATATCAAAGTCATCCGAGGCCATGCCGTCCTCTTGGCTCTGCAAGTAGGAAGAGAGAGAGAGGGGAAGGGTTAAACGCAGAGTTCCCTGCAATGGAACCCCACAACACTACCTTCCCGGAGAACAAGAGAAGGGGGTGAGGGTGGGTACTCACTGGGTCCTGGGATGGATTGGGGAACGCCGGATCCATGGCTGGCCCAAACGGGTGGGCTCCCCACCACCCCGAGACACAGGAGCTGCTAGTGGAGAAGGGCTTCTAGCAGGCAAAGAATTCGATCACAGCCTGGAGAAGATGGAGGCATGAGTGAAATTGAGAAGTGGGCTACGCAGGGGTGGGCAGGGAGGACCATGCATGTTGCTTGGATACGCTAGAGTTCTAGAATCTACGGATCTGTAAAACCAACTGGAGCCCACCATGTGACCTCTGGGATTCTGGAATGCCAAGACAAACGTGAAAGAGCATCTCAGGTTGCCTGCCCACCTCCCATGCAAACGATCCCTCTCCTCCAGTAACCTGCCCCTGCCTCCTTTTCTAATCTAGAATGATCTCAATCCACCCAGTAAATTCCTTCACATGGGAACCTGCACTCCACACTCCTTCCACAGACCTCACACTGCAAAACATCCCCCAGGAGAGTAAAAAAATAAAAACACCCCACTTCTCCGTCTGGGTAAAGGGGTGCCTGCCAGATACACCTGCAAAATACTGGCTGCAACGTTTTTGCTTTAGAATGAGGTGGGCAGGAGAGGATGTGGGGAAATAATAATTATGTGACATATTTTAATAAAATTGAAGTTTGGGCACAGAAACCGGTAACTTTTTTAGAGGGGGAGCAGAGAAAGGACATAGAGGGACTGTGTACAGTGGTGCCTCGCAAGACGAAATTAATCCGTTCCGCGAGTCTCTTCGTCTAGCGGTTTTTTCGTCTTGTGAAGCAAGCCCACTGACGGCTTAGCGGATTAGCGCTATTAGCAGCTTAGCGGCTTTTAGCGGCTTATCGGATCAGCTGATAAGCTGCTTAGCGGCTTAGAAAAGGGGGGGGGGGAGAAAAAAAAACCCGCAGGAACTCGCAATACATTTTCGTCTTGCGAAGCAAGCCCATAGGGAAATTCGTTTTGCGAAGCGCCTCCAAAACGGAAAACCCTTTTGTCTAGCGGGTTTTCCGTCTTGCGAGGAATTCGTCTTGCGGGGCACCACTGTATTGGCAACCTTTGTAAATGAGGACCTGTATTTTCACTCTAGAAAACCAGAGATCTTTACTAATACCTCATAATCCCAAATATCTCTACTCTGAACTGCCTTGCACTTATTTCTACAGTGGTGCCCCGCAAGACGAACGCCTCGCAAGATGGAAAACCCGCTAGACGAAAGGGTTTTCCGTTTTGGAGGCGCTTCGCAAAACGAATTTCCCTATGGGCTTCCTTCGCAAGACGCAGCGCGTCTTCCCCACTGTCCTCGGACCTCCTCCGAAGGCTGGCGGCGGGAGGAGGTCTCTTCGCCCCACCGGCAGCCTTCGGAATGCTGTTCTGAATGTTGGCGTGGGGAGGAAAAACCCTCCTCCCACCGCAAGCCCCGGGAACAGAGGAGAAGCGCTGCGCGCCTTCCCCTCTGTTCCCGTACCTGTCCTGAAGGCTTGCGGTGGGGAGAAAAGCCCTTCTCCGCACCGCCAGCCTGGCAAGCGGTCTCCATAGGAACGCATTAATTGATTTTCAATGCATTCCTATGGGAAACCGTGCTTCGCAAGACGAAAAACTCGCAAGAAGAAAAAACTTGCGGAACGAATTAATTTCGTCTTGCGAGGCACCACTGTACAGGACTTTGCATAGGATGGAGCAGTTAAGTCTTTAGCAAACAGGAGAGCTGTTGTTTTCTCTATGGCCATGAAGTCTTCACAGGCAACATCAGATTTTTCATGAAAATGGTCTTGTCATACCATTGTAGCAGTACTCAATTTTAGGCACACACCACACTGCCAAAACACATTGTTCTTCAAACCTTTTAAACTCATATTCTTCTAAGTTTACTCTAGCTACCTGAGCTAGGAAGTTACTATGCAGAAACCTTGCACACTTTTGTACGTATACTGTGAGTGTAAGGATCTGAGCACTGGGGCACTAATCCAACACTAGCAGTAGAAGAACCAGAAGTGGGCATCTCTTATCCCCTCCTACAGCCAGTCAGTCATTCAGAGAAGAAGGAAGAGCTACTTGATCAGAAACTCTAGTCTGTTCCCTTCCTCTTTGCTGCTTTCACTGTTAGCAAAGTAGATTGGGTTGTTGCAAACTTCTGTTGACAGGAGGAAAGCATATCTAGCTCTGTCTGTTGCAGGATCCACTGCCCTAAGAGTGCCCCACAGTAGATTCACACAACCGACAGTAACCCTAAGGCTAAGAAAAACCTGTAATTTTGGGATGCATGGAATTCATGTAGCTTGTGTATTGTCAAATACCCCATGAATAGTGAGTCTGTAAACATGCAATAATTTATGAGGGGCTTCCTCTGAAATTCCTAAGTATACATGTAGGAAAGAACCTTCATGTAGCTTTCCAACAGTGAAAATACTATCACAACATTGTTTTAAATTTTAAGTTGATTCAAAGTTTCTAGTCCTTGTTGTTTCGTTCAAACAATTAGTTTTGTCACCGCTGTAGAATTCTCCGCACCTTTGCCCTGGAGTTTTTGGACTTTAACTCTTCCATAGAAAGAGAACCTTGCTCTAGAATAGTAGCTGATCATTTACTGGGATACAGAGGCAAAATTTTCCCACCTTCCAGTGATTTACTCAGGCAGAAAGATCAAGTATCCACTAGATAATACAGTACAATTACTGGTAATTTTTTCATTTCTCTCGATAAATGCCTAAGCTTTATTACAACAGTGACAGGTTTTAAAGGGCACACAGTCTACTGAAGACTCAGAAGCTAAAAATGGACTTCAGAAGTATTCCCAATGGCCATGCAGGCCTAGAAAACTCTCCATAACTCCTACAGGCTACCAAACACAGCCTAGATTCTGGGTTGGGTGGTGGTCTTTTCTTGGGGTTTTTTAGCTTAAATATTCTGGTGAAGCCTAAAAAGTGCCCCCAACAGACCATGCATATTCACATGCAGATATCTGCCTAAGCTTGGGGTTTCCTTGGAATCTGGAATGTGTCCAACCTTAGTTAAGATCTCTCATGGTGTACAGCTGCATTCAGTTGTGACAACATGCATGGGCTTCTTATGTTAACAGACAAAAGATGCAGAGGAGCTGCTGCTCTTCCAGTCACTTGCAGATGTTTTCTGAAGTATCCAGAGTTGCCCAGCTCTAGTCTTCATGGTACAGTAGAAGCTATTATGTGTCCATCATGAGGAATTTAACCACACCAAAGAAAGCTAGCAGAGAAAGGCTAGAACATAGGATCTAAAGCACCCTGATAAAGAACTTGCTTGGATCTCAGGCTTTTCAAATCTTTGTATCCCCTAAAACAGAAGCAGCCAATGTGGTGCCCTCCAACCCCCACCACCCCACACCCCTAATGTGAGCTGGCAGTCCAACATCCAATGGAAGGTGCCAATAGTGACTACCCTTGCCCTAAAGCAGCCCTTCTCAACCTTCGGTCCCCAGATGTTTTTGGCCTACAACTCCCATCATCCCTGACCACTGGTCCTGTGAGCTAGGGATCATGGGAGTTGTAGGCTAAAACATCTGGGGATCCAAGGTTGAGAAAGGCTGCTCTAAAGCATCAAAATGATAAAACATCTATGAAGATCGTCAAGCCTCAAATTTAAGGATTCACTATGTAGAACCTGCTTGCTCCCTACTCTCCCTAATTCCAGCCTTTAATTACTGCTCAGGTTTTATTACAGTGTGCAACTTTTCCATCATGAAATCTATGACCAGCTTGACATACATACCTGTAGATCCAGACACCCACTAGTCTAAGGCAGTTGTGGGGAGCCTTTGCGCCTCCAGCGCTGGTTGGACTCCAACTCCCATCAGCCACTGACAACAAGGCCAGTAAGTGAGAGGTGATGTGAGTTGTAGTCCAGCAATATCTGGACAGCCACAAGCTCCCCACCCCTGTTCTATTCTGTTCATGTCAGATGTAGGTGAGGTGCCCTATGGCCACAAGACAAGTCCTCTTTAATACCAAAACAAACAAAACATGCAACTCCAACTCCGTCATTTGTTTACTAGCCTTTGGTCAAGGAGCTCACACATGTATTCCAGAAGACCAACTCACAGCCTGCTCCAGCTGAACTATTCCCTCTCCACCACAGGGCTACCTACAACCAACTGCTCTGTGGGAAGGATTCTCGGCAGACATAAACCACCCCAGAGTCTACTCTGGCTACACTTCCTTCACTCTCCCATAGGGCAATACTACCAACAATGGCTGGATGGGAAGAATTGTGACACTGATGTTTATTACTACTAGTATTATTATTACTATTATTATTATTATTATTATTATTATTACTATTATTATTATATGTGGTTGAATGCTTCTTGCAAGTTGTCTTTGAAGAGGATTTAAGGAAATGAGCAGAAGCCACCATATTCTCAGGGGTAGTCTCCAAATGTTCTTATACTGTACTACAATTCCCATCTCCCCTGACTATTGGGCGTGTTGTATTCCAACATGAGGAAAGCACCACACTGCCTACCCTTAGCATTAAATAAACCCTTATTTTGACTTTTCCTAATATAACTCAGTAGCTTCCCAAACTTCAATCTAGCGGAATCTAGAGACAGACAAGAATGGTTCACAACGTTTCAAAGTTTTTCCCTAAACAATATCCCTAGAGAATTCCACTCCAGCAGGCTCTTCTTCAACTCCCTGCCTACCCCAAATAATCTACTGAACTTTGAAATATTAGATTCCCACAGATCACTTAATACCTGTTCTGCCTTCAACTCGACTGTCAAAGTTACCCATACTTCAGAGTTGATAAGGTTGGCAAACCACAAGAAAAACAGCATTTCTTGTGCTTCAGGGACTGCAATACCATGCATGCTAACCTGAACACAACAGCACATACTTTTTAGGAAAGATACACAGGTCTATACTAGATCTGCAGTCTAACAGGGAACCCAACAGGCTGCAATCATGTACTTGCAACATCAGAACCTCACAGAATTCATATCTATGTATATGCACAACCCACTTTTCCACCAAAGTCTTCAAAGGGCCTCTTCACATTTACTGAAGTACAATGGATACACCACAACAGACACCTCCCCCACTCCAAAGTGTGGCCTTAAGCTTTCTTATCCCGAGGGGGATTGGCCCTCCTCGAGTCCTAACTCTCTTTAAAAACAAGTAGGAAATGAGCCACATACATCTTGAACATTTATGTTGCAAACCGCCCTGCGATTCTTGGATGAAAGGCGGCATATAAATTTAATAAGGATGAGCATACATACATATATAAAACACACCTACCGCCATGTTTGGCACCCCTCCCCCCGCTCTCTTTTAGGCTCAGAGGCACCATCTTGTTACCTGCCTGGAAACCCCCTCCCCCCCCATCGGAAGGAGACCCTGCACCGCCTACCTGGCCTTTCGTCCACCACCTGCCCCCGCCTGCAATGCGGGAGGCGGGTGGGAAGGAAAGCGGGAGGGCAACCCAAGGCCAGGCCACGCCCCCTCCCCCAAGCCCCGCCCTTTGCCTCTCGCGGCGTCTGCGGCCCTTCGGCCCGCGCTCCCGTCTCTTTTTCAGAACGGCGGGGAGCCCTAGAAACCCCTCCCGCTGACGTCACCGCCGCGGCCGTGACGTCACCGCCCCCACTTCTGCCCGTTCGGCGCCTCCGGGCTCTTTCCCCTCCCTCCCCTCAGGCCTTTCTCGAAGTCACTCACCCACCTCCCCCTCCCCTTTGGCCGTTAGACCCCAGAGGTCTCTTTCCGGCCCGGGTCAGCTCCAGAGTCTTTCGCTCTCTCCTCAGACGCGGCCGCAACAAGCAGCAGCGGCGATGCTAAGATGGCGGCGAACACTTCTCCCTCCAGAAGCTCCCCCCTCCCTTCTCCTTCGCCTCGCGGAGGCCCCAAAGCGCATGCGCGTGGACTCTAGCGCTGTTGATTGGCTAAGAGTGGAAGAGGAGGTGGAAAAAGAGCAAGAAGGGTCGGGGGAATGGGAGGGGGGGTGTCATTACAATCAAGACGGCGATTGGTCGGGCTACGGCACGAAGGCGGGCTTCCAAGCCGTGATCTCGATGCTCACTCGATAATGGCTCAGGAACGTTTGAGGTAAGGTTTTCCTTTCGCCCCCGCCCCCGAGTGGAACCAATGGTTGCGAGGCGGAGGTGGGCCGAAGGCGGGATATACTTAAAGGCGATTGGCCGAAACGACGGATGAACTGTGAGGACGAAGTCTGATTGGATAAAAGTGCGGGGGAAAATAAAGTGTATTGTTCGCCATAACAATCAGCATTGGCTGTCATTCCTCGAAGGAGAGGGGCTCCTCAAGCTATTTAATTATATGAAAAGCTTAGGAAACGGCACCCAATCGCTTGAGCTGATTGGACGGAGGCCTTCGTGGTGGAAGCGAATCCCTGATCGTGGCGGCGGCAAGGCCTCTTTCCTGGTAGAAGCCAGGAGCTCCTGTGAAAAAAGATGGAACGGAGGGGGGGCTGTGCCGCGCAGTTGCCATGGCAACAGAACCACAGGCCTGCTACGACTCCCGCGGTCCTACGGGCTGCGGCGGAAGCCAATCATCGCCCAGCCCGATCCAAGATGGCTTCCCTCCCCTGGGGCACCTCTCGCTCCACCTTTAAACCATATAAAGGAGGGGGGGGACACATATAAAATGGGACACCCAAGAGCCGTATTTTGCCGCCCCTTATCTTCCCCGTGAATCCTGCGCCAAGCACAAAAGAGCCATTTCCTTTTAAATACCTTTGGGGGCAAAGGGCACACCACCAAATCAGATAAAATGATAATGGCAGCAGTACTTCATATAAGCTGCTCCTGCGGTCAGAGCACATATCGGATTTAAACTGGTTTGTAACTAGTTTTGGCGCTTGTGGGTCCACAGCCCTGCCCAGCAAGGAAGAGCTGAGGCATTTTTGAATGAGAAACTTACGCAGGTGCCTTGCCCTACATAACCTGTTTGGGCACTTTGGAACTCCCTGCCTCTTGACATAAAGCAGGTGCCACCGCTATACTCCTTTTCGGCGCCTGCTGATGCTTAGGAAGTTGAAGGAATTTTAACCCGTTTTAGTATTTTAACTTTTGTATGTTTTAAAGTAGGGTTGTGATTTCCCCCCTCAATTTGCCTTATTCTTCAATTCTTCAAGTTTTTTTCACAACCAAGCAGAGTATAAATTTAGGAAATAAAATAAAATAAGCCAGCATTGCGTAGGAAATATTTTCATAACAACTGTTGGGTGTTCTGTTTGGTGAGACCGGAGCGGCTCAGGGATGCTTGGGGCCTCCAGCTGATGTGCATCCTGTTGGCCCTGGTTCCTGATAGACTGCCTCTGAACATGGAAGTTCCACTTAGCTGCGACAGTTAACAGCCATCAGCAGAGCTATCTTCAACTGGTTTTAATTGCTGTTTAAAGCTATCTAAGTTAAGACGTCACGACAGAAGATGGCAGCTAATTCTAAAACGGTTGTATCGCTTTCAAAACCAAATATCGAAAGCGAGTTCCCTGCTTCATCACAGACAGCAGCTCCAAATACACATTTGAATGACTTTATTGAAATTTCACAGACCAAAAGCAACACATGGAACAATAGCAGGTGTTAAGAGTGGACCTTTCCTGGACCTACACCCGCAGCAAGGTTGGAGCCCCGCCAGGCCTCTGCACAGTCTCTGATGCTCCTCTGAGTGGAAAGAGGATTTCTTGTGTCTCAGGGCTGGCAGCAAGAAGAACTTGGTTAAGGGGAATGGACTTGACTCCTCTCATAGTCCAATGGTGTAGGAACGTCCTGTGGGGTTGTGGATGACGGAGCACATGGGAGAGACAACGGCCCACTCGTACCACACTTTCTTCGAGTTGCTGCAGCGCCAGAAGGCCACACGAATGCGCTCACCTGCCTGCACGTTCATGGGTTGCTGGGGGGGGGGAGAGAGAGAAAAGCATTAATAGCTGAGGGTCCGTTCACAAACCAGGATAACACCACCCCAACACAGTGTTATATCAGGAACCGTTGTCCACAAGTCCTTTTCCCTCAGCAGTCTGCTAAAGACTTTTCTTCCCTTCTCTTGTTTGGTTGTAAGTCACTTTGGGTTGCCTTGGGCAAGAGAGAGGTTTAAAGACCCTCTCTCGAGGCAAATCTTTAAAAATGTAGTATAAACACAAACAACTGGGAAACACTGGCCTGGGAGCGCTTCAATTGGAGAACAGCCTTTACCAAAGGTGTCATGGGCTTTGAAGACACTCAGGACGAAAGGGAGAAACGTGCTAAGAGGAAGGCACATTTGGCAAACCCTCACCATAATCAGTTTCCACCTGGAAACCTATGTCCCCACTGTGGAAGGACGTGTAGATCCAGAATTGGCCTCCACAGTCACTATTAAAACTACAGATAGGTAGCCGTGTTGGTCTGCCATAGTCAAAACAAAACAAATTCCTTCCAGTAGCACCTTAAAGACCAACTAAGTCATACCAAGAACTGACTTAGTTGGTCTTTAAGGTGCTACTGGAAGGAATTTGTTTTGTTTTGACTATTAAAACTGTTTTCCTGGAAGACAATCTTACTCGGCTATGAGTAATCGCCAAAGAAGAAGAACGCACCTAATAATTTGAGAAATAATAAATAATTTCTCCACTGGAGGCAGTCTACTAGGGCAAACCGGGCATTGCTCCATCAAGCTCAGCCTGTGCTCAGACAGTTCTCACTTGCCTACTCTTGATGAAAGCCTTGTGCTCTCAGCCCTAATCCTAAAGCATTAGGAATGTGTGGGCTAGCTGGGAGCATCCTGTTTTGTTATTTCACCCCCAAATAGGTTTTCTTATAGGTGTGAAAACCAATTTAGAAGAACCATCCAGTCCCACCACCACCAACAAAAAAGAAAAAAGGAAAAAAGAGATCAAAAGCAAAGAAAAGGTGTGTAAGAGGGCAGAGGAGGAGAGACAGTGGGGGAAGAAGTGGCAAAGACAGAGATGAGGAGACAGAAACCGTGTTGCCTTAAATAGCATTTGATTATCCTGACACACATTGTTGTGTTTTTCCCCACTGAATGTAAAGCGCACAAAACGCCCACACCTTCTACAGCTGTACTTATCACCTTGGAGGTTCCCTTGGTGCAAAGTCTTACTGCCCAGCGGTAACAAGGGATGCCTTCCTCTCCCACAAGGGAGCGTTTAAGGAAGCACTTACCTTGAGAGGGAAGAAGATAGGGAACCACGAAAACATGCCAGGTGAGTGAGTCTCAGGCCGAATACCTACGTGGAGGAAACATTGAAAAAGGCACATTCTGCAACATCAAGGAACATCAAAGCAAGACCGCTCACTCCACACCTTCAACTTCTGAGGGGGCACACCTGGTGGTTCCCCACCTCCTGAGCTTCTGTTGGCCTTTGCTAGGAACCAAACCTTCAGTGCAACAGGTTCCCTACCCTGTGGAACTCCCTGCCACTAGAGGTTCAGTAGTAACCATTCAGCAAGAATGGCTCAGGACTGCAATACCTCAACACCACCTCTCTCTCTATGAACCTACCTGGACCCTGAGATCATCATCTGAGGCCCTTCTTCATGTGCCGCCTCCATTAGAGGTCTGAAGGGTGGCAACACAAGAACGAGCCTTTTCTGCAGTGGATTCCTGTTTGTGCGATGCTCTTCCCAAGGAAGTTTGGGCTGGCACTTTCATTAAATACCTTTAAGTGCCGGGCAAAAATGTTCCTTTTCGACCAGGCCTTTGGCTGACTGACATCCAACACCCTTTTAAATGTGGAAGGGGGATTGTTGAGTTGTCTTTGCTCTTATTATTATTATGTATTTTGTGTTTTTTATATCGTAATTTTATCCCTCCATCTACAGATATAGAGCAGTATACAAATTTAATAAATAATGTAATATTATTTCTTGCCTTTCGGGAGTCTCTCAAAAAAACCTGTTATTCGGACAGGCCTTTGCAACACAAATTTCTTTTTACCTAGCAGTGGCTACTGACATTTTAAATTGCTTTTGTTGCAGTTTTGTATGCTGCACACCGCCCTGTCATACGTTTCACGGGTTTAAAAGTATTTAAATGAAATAAATAACCCCCCTTATCTCCCCTCAACTTACTGAGAGTGATGTCTCCGTACAGAGTGGTCTCAAAGTAGCCTGCGAAACCGTGAAGCACTGTGTTTACATCCACGGGGAACTCCAGTGTCTGGTAGCGGTTGTTGTCTTTGACTCTGTCTACAAGAAGGAAAGGGGTGTGGTCAGCCAAGGCCACTTCCCCTCAAAGGACGGCCCACCTTGCTCTCTTAAGGGCACAAGCTGATCGCCCACCACTCACCTGGTCTGGGCCAACCCAGGTTCTATGGCAGTTTGGTTTTTAAAGGTGTGACTAGCAGTTCTTGCCACATCGTGTGGCTAGTCTAAGCCCCACCCTCCTCAGCAGGGAACGTGCAGTTAGCTCCTCTGCAGCCCTTCTCCTACCTGGGTTAGGGTGCTTGAAGGAGAAGCATGCCTGCGGGGGTGCCAACTGGTGGAAGTTGTGAAGCCGGACAACATACGGCATTTCAAACTGAGCCTGGGGATGTGAAAGACAGGAACAGAACAAAACGCTGTTAGGACACTGTTCTAAAATTCACTTTGCATACATAGGCGCCGACTGCTTGTCGTACTTGACAGAGCCACGTTAAAAGGTTTGCAATTATTTCCTCCTATTATTTGGGAGGGTGGGGAGTGAGACAGCTGTACAAAAACTGGGTTGGGCCTTCTTCAAAAGAATACTGTCTTCCTTCGTCTGCTGGGTTTGTGGAACTTGATCTGACAAGTTCAAAACAGCTCAGTTCATGTCACTAATTTCTCCTGTCCCTACGGACCATGTCATTCCCTGTGCTCTTAACATTAATTCTTTTACAAATCATTAAAAACAAGCGTCTAGTCCTTACTGTAACAAGCTCTTCACCTCTGATTACATTTAGGCTGGAAGCCAAGCCTTATGGGGAAAGGTTGAGAGAGCTGAGCATGTTTAGCCTGCAAAAGAAGAGGCTGAGAGAAGATATGAGAGCCATCTTGTAGCAAATGGAAAACTAGCACATTTATTACGCCCTAAAAGCCGTCAGTAACAAACACTGTGCTGTCCAGATGTTGTTGAACCACAAGTCCCATCATTCCTGGTTGTTGGCTTCTGGAGGTTTGGGCTGATGGGAGCTGGGAGTTCAATACTGACATAAGCTTTTCCAGATAAGAGTCCATTCCACGAAAGCTTATGGCCGTAACATACGTTCCCATCTTCCAGGTGCTACAAGAATCTGTTGTCTTAGCTGAATTTAGCTGTATGGTCTCATATCCTTCCAAATACATTTGTATTTGTGGGGGGGGGGGTACTAAAACAATAAAGGGGTATTTCTTTTTAACCTTGACCCAATGTTTTCATGCATTACTGGCGGTTAGGCAAAGTGCCATTTTCTGCCTGTGTTATTCAGAGTTCACAGAATCCTGCTTTTTCTCCATACAACAGTTTTTATTTCTTTTATGCATGCAGCAGCTGCAGAACTGCAGACCACAGGGCATGGAGAAAGTCTCACCTCGGGATCGCGGTCTTTCTCGCGACAGACGCGCACTTCGTTGTAGAGCTTCGAGGACGAGATTGGGCCCAGGAAAGAGGTGTAGTCGCCCGGGATGCTCACCCCTCCTTCTGCGTATAGGAGGAAGGGAAAAGGCATCAGGTGCTTGGAATTGGCTGGTAGCCCCAACCCACTTAGCATCTAGATGCTCAAAGCAGTGCTCCCTCTCCACTCAAAACGACCCCCAAATTATACTCTCCCTGTCCGCGGGCTGCCCTCCACTGTGCCCCACTCACCTTTCAGACAGTGCTCTGCCCCATCCAGGCACTCTGGGGACAGCTCGTTGTCAGCAAAGGACCCCAGCAACTCCGACACCATGAGGTCAGCCTTCTCGGGGGCTTCCCACTCACGCATGTCGCAGGAGACCACCGTCACCTGGGAACCCCATTCCTCGTACTGCCAGCTCTCCAGCCTGCAGGAAGGGAAGGCAGAGGTCAAAGGGCAAAACTAGCAAAGTTTCACCCTCAGCTGCTGTTGCCCACAGGTAGGTCCAGCTTGTGGGCTTCCCAGAAGAGGCATCTGGTTGGCCACTGTGAGAACAGAAAGCTGGACTAGATGGGCCCAATTCAGCTGGGCTCTTCTTATGAGGCTCCTTAGGAGGGTCATAAAACACCTTGGTGTGCAGAGCAGGTTATCCTGACATTTCAATCCCACAAGGACATCAGGGAGACTCAAGGCATGGGCATGTACACCATTCAACCCCACTCAAAGGGAGACTGGAATGAGTAACCGTTCCCAGCCTTTTGTTCCGGCAACACCACAGCTCCACCTTCCCCCTTATCGCCACAACACAAAGCAAGGGGTTTTATAATCTGTGCGTAAGAATATAGGGGAAGCCCTGCTGAATCAAGTCACAGGCCCGCCTGGTCCAGTATTATCCTCTCACAGAGGCCATCAAGACACCTTGGAGAAGCCTGCAAACTGGAGCATAACAGCACTGCAGTTTTATTATTATTATTTATTAAATTTTGTTTTACAATTTAGAATATACATTTAAACAACCTTAAGATATCAATGACTTCCCTTCTCCTCCTTCCATGCATATTTTATATAAACTAAACCGTTCAGTATTCCATTATTACATCCATCAAAACTTATTTACACTGTTGAATTTATCTCAATGCTGTCCATGTTTTCAAGTGTACACAATTTCCCCCCAATATATTCAATAAACATTTTCCAATCTTTAAGAAGAACAAATGTTCTTCTTGTTCTCTTATTCTATAAGTTAGATTCGCAAGCTGCGTATATTCCATCAGTTTTACGTTACCATTCTTCTTTGGTTGGGACATCGCTCGCTTTCCATTTTTGGGCTAAAAGAACACGGGCCACTGTAGTGGCATATATAAATTACCTTTTTTTGACACCTGGGAATTTCCATCTGAATTATGCCCAACAAAAAGGACTCTGGTTTTTTTTGGAAAAGTGCTTTAAAACATTTTTTTCCCCCAATTCATTATAAATTATTTCCCAATACTCTTTTACCCTTTTACACGTCCACCACATATGAAAGAACATATCCTCGGCCTCATTGCAATGAGCACTGCAGTTTCTAGTAACTGGTAATCCCAGCAGTGGAAGGAGAGCCTTACTATAAGGGTTAGTAGCCATCAATAGCCTAATCCTCCGTGAATTTCTCTAATCCTCTTTGAAAGCCATTCAAGTTAACCGCCATGTTCGCACAAGGCTGAGAAGGAGAGACAGGAAAAGCAAACTTTTGCTGTTTCCCAGTAATACATCTCTACAGTCTGGACTAGTTGTGGGGGAGCCTTTGCTGTTGCTCAACTACAACTGTGATCGGGCATACACGCTAGGGCTCATGGGAGTTGTAGTCCAGCAACAGCCAGAGGACCTCAGGTTCCCCAAACCTGACTCGGACAATGCCATTTCCCTGGGGGCACTGTGAACTGAACTCCACACTTGACTCACAGTATGAAGCCTCCTCACCAGTAAGGAAAAAACGAGTGTGTCATCAGGTCTCCCACCTGCAGATTATATAGGGAGTACGACAGGGTTGGGTGAGGCCTCTAAGACGGAACAAAGCCTTTTCACACCTCATGCCGCAATGAGGTAATAGTATTATTGCTGTTATATTTAGTAACGGGGAGTGCAAATGTGCCTGTAATTATATTTTAGCAACCTGCTAAAATCTCTTGATTTATTAGGAACCTGCCCAAAGAATATAAACCAATGCACAAGGTATCTGCCTGGAAGCTTCCATTTTAAACTAACATGTAATACAAAGCGAAGGGGGACGGAGATGAAACCCAAGCCCTCCCTAGTTCAGAAGGCGTTTTCTCTTCCCCAGTTAACAAACAACAACAAAGAAGGGGGGAGTGCCAGAGAGCAAAATTTGCACATTAAAACTATCTGTTAATCTGCAGACAGCAAAACATTCTAGATTGCGGGTTTCCTACGTTATCTCCCATCTCTTCCTGTTTTGGAGCATTTGTCCGAGGCAATAAGATGCAATGACCTGCGGGGGACTTATTGATGCAATCTTATACCTTTAAGTTATCCGCTGCAGTTACTGTCCAACTTTTGTAAAAAAAATATATCTTTCAATTTGTTAGTTTGTGCAGGATGAAGAGCAGAGCCCTGGTCCTGTAAACCTTCACAAATCCTGCAGTTTTCTGGTTTCCTTTTTCTCACAGCCAGTACGGGGGCCTGTGTGGGTTTCACCTGCTCTCCTCAGAGAAGAGAGGGCACAAAATGTTTCTTTTCAATTTCCACCGGGGGGGGGGGGGAGAGAGCTAAAGTACTTACGTCACCACAGCATTGGGGTTTTTCTCCACAGCGTAAATCTTGATGTGTCTGTCGGCCTGTCGCGCAGCGCGGAGAGAAGCATTCACAAGGGGGCCCCGTCCTGCTCCAAGCACCATCACCACCCTGAGCAGTTGGGGAAGGAGAGAACGGGAAAAGGAGGAAGAGGCTGTAAAGGTAAAGGTAAAGGGACCCCTGACCATTAGGTCCAGTCATGGCCGACTCTGGGGTTGTGGCGCTCATCTCGCTTTATTGGCCGAGGGAGCAGGCGTACAGCTTCCAGGTCATGTGGCCTAAGCTGCTTCTGGTGAACCAGAGCAGCGCACGGAAATGCCATTTACCTTCCCGCCAGAGCGGTACCTATTTATCTACTTGCACTTTGATGTGCTTTCGAACTGCTAGGTTGGCAGGAGCAGGGACCGAACAACGGGAGCTCACCCCGTCGCGGGGATTCAAACCGCCAACCTTCTGATCGGCAAGTCCTAGGCTCTGTGGAGGGGTGCTAAAATAACAGGCAACTAAGCAGCTTACTCTCCAGATGGGGGCAAGATGGCTGACCAGCTGGAAAGAGCCGTTGATGCAGACCCCAAAAGCACAATAAACTCAAGGCCCACCTACGTTTTGTGACGGAAGGCCATTATCCGTGCTCCATTTCTGAAGGAAGTATGCCAATTCATGCTAGACCACATTCAAACACAAGTTGGGCTACTTCATTTTAACCAACATACGCAGTTGGATTTTTGACCTTTACTCCTCAGGAGTGGTCCTGCAGGGATCAATGGTGTTCTCTCCCAATTTAAGTGTGCGCAGGAAACAGGCCTAGTGCTCCCGAACACAGTTTTCTCAGCGAGAGAAGAGTTAAAAGTGAAGGAGCGCCAATTTCTCTTAAAGACGAGAAATCCTGCTTCCGAACTGTTCATTCCTCTTTATTTATTTTTAATGTGCTACAAGAAACTGCTGGAGCCTGTGCTCAGGGCAAGACAGAGACAAAAAAGGGAGAAAGCTTCATCAAACGGTGTGTTTCTCTGGGTGCACCCTGTGGTAGTTTTGATGTCAAGCTTTTCTTGGAAGAGCCGGCAGTAAATTTGTTGCTCCTGCGGGTGGAGGGGCGGCTTGAAAGACACTGTGCAGATTAGAGGATCTGGGAGTTCAAGCCGAGTAAGAAGAAACAGGGAGAGGGCCCTTTTCAACTTATAATCCAATTATATGAAAGGAAAATGGGGCAGGTGGTGCCGAACAAGAGTTTCATCCCCACTGAGGTGGCACCACAAGCTGAACAGAACTGAAATGGTTTATTACGAAAGCTTCCCTGACTGCTCATCTACTACTGACCCTGCTGAAAACTTTTCTATTCCACCAGGCAATTGGGAATACGTCCTTCCACAACGGTTAACCAATGTTTGTTTTTAACTTTTAAATATGTTTTTATTGTGCGGTTATATGTTTTTATTGCTTAAAACATGTTTTTTATATGTTTTTATATTTTTTATTGCTTATAATTCTTAGTTTTAGATTTTGGATTTATGTGGAAATTGTTTCCCATTTTGTTGTGTATTTTTTGATGTGATTTATTTATTGTTTATGGCTTTTGTAATTATGTAAATCTTGTTATGCTGTAAGCTGCCTTGAGCATTGTTTTTTTAACTGTGGAAAAGCGGCATACAAATGAAAAATGATGATGATTTTATTGCTGTAAACAGCTTTGACATATTGTGTACATATATATATATATATATATATATATATATATATATATATGCAGGTTTTGGTGTCCTCGGGTGTCTTCCCGTGTAAAAGTTGGGGTGTCTAGGCGACGTTTCGACGAGGTCTCACTCGTCATCTTCAGGCTGGTGCTTTCGGCTTCTTGTTACTGGAACAGAGCAGGATCTCAGTGTTTGAGTTCCTATAAATACTGTAGAGGGGGTGTGGTGTATAGCCTCCAATGTTCTGGGTAGAGAGGAAGTTCCCAGGCTAGTGTGCCTTTTCTTCTTTTGTTCCTTAATTACTTGAGAGATATCTTGAGTGATTTCTTGAGTGATATCCTGAGTACCACTTAGGTGGGTCATTAGGTGTGGATTAGTTGCTAAAGTCTTTGTGTCTTGACCTCTTGAACTTTGTGAAGAGTTTTCCTGAGAAGATGGCTGTACTGTACTTAGTTGTGCTCTGGCTTGGCTTCGTGTATAGGGGCGAGCTGTGGTTTTGTGGCTTGTGTCAGCCAGATCTGTGTAGGGATTGCAGGGGGGTGCAGCATCCGGAGGTGCCACCATGGATTGGCTACTGGATGGTGTCTGTAATTCATCTGTGGAGAGGGTCTGGGTTTGGGTCTGGTGTGGTTGATTGGTGTTGGCGTTCTGTGTGCCTCTGGATCTGGTGTCAGTTTTTGTGGGGAGGGCTAATTTCCAGATGTCTGGCAAGCGGGATGTGTCGTCACGCTTGTTCATGTTGTGAGGGTGTTTCTCTATCTCGATGGCTTCCATGATTATTCTCTTGTGGTGATGTTCCGTGTTAAAGAGCAATTTGGAATCTGCAAAATTAATTTCGTGTCCTGTTTCTTTCATGTGTTGGAAAAGAGAGGAAGTTTTTTCTTCTTTTTTGACGGCATTCTTGTGTTCTGCGATACGTGCATTTATTCGTCTGTTTGTTTGTCCAATGTACGTGGCTGGGCAGACTTTGCAGGGTATTTCATAGATCCCTTGGTTTTCCAACTGGATTTTATCCTTGGGGTTTCTGAGGATATTGGCTATTTTTTGGTTGGTGCAAAAGGCTGTTTTGATATTGTGTTTATGGAGGATTTTGCTAATTTTATCTGTAGTGCCCTTGATATCAACATATAAAAAAAATATAACATATATAAAACATATATAACATATATATAAAAAAAAAACCACATACCGATATAGAATTTATAAACAAATATAATGTGGCAATAAACGGCTGGCTAAAAAGTGCCAAAGGGTGCCTCCCACATCCTCCCATTTCCCAGCAACCTCCGCAAAGGCGGTCAAATGAGGCCAACCCGGCTCAACGTTGGAATTCTTACTCACTGAATGTTAGTTTCTTTCTCCTCATCAGGCACACGGTCTAGGAGGCACTTGTATATCGCCTGATGGGAGGGAGAATAATGGGTTGGAGTGCGTCTGTAAAAGTCAGTTCCTCTCCCCGCCATCGAGAACTAGCTGATCATGTTCCCACTCCAATCTCCCCTTCACAAAACACGTTCCTTATGAGGCCTTCTCTCTCTAGCCCAAATGTGGAGTCCTCCAGGCACTGCTAGACTACAACTCCCATCACCCCTATTTGCCATCAGCTGGGGTTGATGGGAGTTGTAGTCCAACAACACTGGGAAGGCCCATTAGTAACCCTTCCCTCTAGTTTCCCCTCCTTCCCACAACATGTTGGCCCTACAGTGCTCCAACCAGCTTCTGTGTTCCACCCAAGCACAAATATTTGGCCTGTGCTCCTCCCCACATACCCCTCCCCCCACTCTTTCCCTCCCCACTTCTTGCCCCTCTCTCATAGCTCTAACCTCCCTCTCAGCAAGCCCCACACCTTTTCTCCACCACACACCAACCTGTTGGTACTGGGAGTACTTGATAGGGTCCTTCTCAAACACCTCATAGGTCTGGGATTCCAGGTTGTCCATCAGGGGCTGTGCAGGGAAAAAGCACCACAAGGAGAAAGGCTTCGCACCCAGTGTGGGCCACACAGCAAACAAAGGGGCCGGGTGTTTGTTAAGGAGCAGGACTTCCAGCACTGCGGGTAAGGAGATGGGCGGATGGAAAAGACACACCAAAGTAACACACTACAGAGGTCAAATGGGAAGATCACAGAGCTGCAAGGGACCCCGAGGGAATTCTAGTCCAACTCTTGCAATGCAGGAATCTTAACTAAGGCATCACCATCATAATTTATTAGCATCCGAAAGCACCCAGAGATAGATCAGACTATTTTAGTCCAACAACAACCTAGTGGGTGACAATCCTGGCTGCGGTGGAAGTCAGATGAGGAAGAAGAGGCGAGTGTGAAAGGCAGCGTTGGCAGGCTCTGCTCCTTTGCCTCTACAGGCTGGGGGAGGGGAGGCAGCCTCAGCCCCCACCGCCAGATCGATTTGGGAAGGGCGCTGACCAGCCAGGAGAGGAGGCGCTCAGCAAACCGTATCCAAGCAAGTTACGCCAAAGCAAAATATGTGCAGACTTCCTCAGTGTGGGTTTTGCGCCAGGGTGGTGGAATTCAACCAAAACACACAGCAGTCCTCTTTGCCTTGCACATCCAAGGTGGTCAGTTTTCAGAGGTGCACACCAAAGGCTGAGAGGGAGCAAGTCACGTATTCAGAGCTGGAGAGGACCTTGAACCCAGGAGACTCACCTGCAGTGGGGACTGGAGATAGTCTTCATAGCCCTTTGCAAAGAGCTCGTAGGCAGAAGGAGGAGGGCGGTTCTGGCTCAGGTACTCCAGGTACTGCAGGTAGGAGCAGAACTCCTTTTCCGGATGGTGGTGGGAGCCTGTGATGATGAACTGCACCTCAAGCTGGGGGGAGTGGAAGGGCCAAGTTTATTTCTTTACATCCAGCCTTTCCCCAAGGAGCTCAAAATGGCGTACAGGGTTCTCTGCCTCCCTCCTTTATCCTCACAACAACCCTGCGAAGTAGGTCAGGCTGACAGACTGTGACAGACCCAAGGTCACCCCCCAAGCTTCATGGCAGAGTGGAGATTTGAACCCTGGTCTCCCGTATCTTAGTCCAACAGTCTAACTAACCCCTACACCATCCTGGTTCACGCTAAAGTATCCGCTCATCCACCCTGGTGACCCATCGCTCTGCAAATTATTGTTAGCGTTAATTGTGTACATGACGCTTCGGGGAACCTTCCCGGCCTGGCGTGCCAGTTCCTCATCTCCCCTTTGCAAAGCCTGCCTATCAATCATTTGATAGGTGACTGACACCTGTCAAAGTCCCGTGCGCAGCACTTCGCAAATGCCTGGCAACCACCGGACTCTTGGGAAGTGTCATACAATAGGCTTTGCAGGCTCTGCAAATCACTCAAGCTCAGCTTTTAGCAGCCCCGCACCTGACATTACGTCTAATGTGGAAAAGGGAGGCCTGGACTAGGCCCACATGCTGGATAATCGCACCTCAGATCTAAAAACAGACCCAGAGAAACAGGGGAAGGTGAGGGATGGAGACAGGAACAAGCAGGCAAATACAGTGGTACCTCGGGTTACATACGCTTCAGGTTACAGACTCCGCTAACCCAGAAATAGTGCTTCGGGTTAAGAACTTTGCTTCAGGATGAGAACAGAAATTACGTTGCAGCAGTGTGGCGGCAGCAGGAGGCCCCATTAGCTAAAGTGGTGCTTCAGGTTAAGAACAGTTTCAGGTTAAGTACAGACCTCCGGAACGAATTAAGTACTTAACCCAAGGTACCACTGTAAGGTAAGATTATTTCAATCACATGTTATTTTGGCTTAGCTAGATCTCCCAGATGCCTGCTTCAACCTCACAGACTGCAAGTCCCTCAGGAGTTACCTGCCAGGCACCTGTTCTAGTCATACATCTTTTCCACACGTAGAGCTAACGTTTTCTCTTCAGGAGGATTTAATTTAGCAAAATCACGTGGGGCCGTAGCTCAGAATTCTCTGCTGCTTATTCTGCCCCCCCCCCTCATTCCTTGCGTGCCCTCGCAAAAAGCAAGGCTCTCTCCCAAAATGGCTTTGTTGCAGAAAATGGCGCCCTAGGGAGGAGGGCGTTGTGCTCTTTCCAACGGCCAGATTTGTTCTGGGAAAGGTAAAGAAGAATTTAGAGAGGTAACCCTTCACACAGGCGATAAACTCAGGGTCCCAGTGATGGAAAGAAGCAGGTAAGAACGTGAGAAGAGGCTGCTGGATCCGGCCAATGGCCCATCCAGCCCAGTATCCTGTTCTCAAGGAAGAGAAGGGGGAAGCTGACCTTCAGCAGGCGGAAGACCAGGCGCTGATGCATCTTGGAGAGGACAGGGAAGCCTTTCTTATTGGTCAGGAAGATGCTGGTGGGCAGTATGGCTGCTTTGATTGGCTCCCCCAGCCAGCGGTCAATGACGTGATTGGACGGCAGGTCGGGGCCCACCTCCAGCGCTGAGGAGAAGGCACAAAAAGGCGTCAAAGGAAGAGAAGAGGCGCCAGTCTCTGCGCCTCAAGGGTGCCATGGGGTGCAAGCCTCCCTCCCCCAGCCTCTGGGGTGCCCCCCCATCTCGACCCAGCAGCACTCACCCACGGCAACACGCTTGTTGTAGTCACACAGCGTCCGGAAATTGTGCCACCTGGAGAAACAAGAAACTCATGTGGCCCCATGGGAAGGCTGGCATCTCCTGTCTCTTCCTCGGACCTGCAGTGTCCTCTTCCCCTCCTTTCCTTCCTCTCTTTCTCCCCCAGGACTTGCTTACGCAACTAGTGGAGTGACTGATGTGTTCAGGAGATGAGTCAGAAGACTCAGGTGTTGAGTCTCGGGAGAGGCGAGCCAAAAGGCCAGCCCCACTTGGCCACACAAATTGAAACAGCCAGTATCAAAGGATCAAAACATTTTTTTAAAAAAAGAACACGATATCTAGTTCTTCAGCGGCATAACAAGAGTTCCAAGAACGAATCTGGATTCCGCCCCTGCTTTTAAAGAGAGACAATAACCTCTAGCAAGGTCAAGACCCCTCGATTCACTTCTTGCCCAGTTTGGGATAAATGAATATGGGGTTTTGGAAACCATCTCACCCCTGCCTTAAGTACTGGGCTGCATTTAGGTGAAAAAGGACCTCTTTGGTATACACGTTGATTTAGGTATGTGATTATCCCAACTGTTTTCATATATGAAATTATGTATTTATTGCTAAGCCATTTCAAGAGGTTTCATAGGAAGAGATTAACAGTTTTTTAAAATAAATAAATTTGATTTATTTATTAAATTTGTATACCGCCCTTCATCCGCAGATCTCAGGGCGGTTAAAATGAAAATAAAACAAACAAACAAAACTCAGCTTTAAAAGTGTGACTTGCACTCTGTTCTTATTCCGTAACAAACTGGCTCTGCCTTCCCAGCATCCGCCCAGGTTCCTGCTGACAGCCACTCACCACTGCCAGGTCTTCTCCTCGCCTACAGACTCGTCCTCTATCTCCTGCACTGCCTCGTTCTCGATAACGTCGTCCCGCAAGTCCTCAGGGGCCAGCAGTGGGACTCGCATCCAGAACTAAATTTGGGGGAGGGGGAAAGGGAGAGGGGGGAAATGATCACATGCATGAGGCAGGAAGGAAAGCGTTGGTCGGTCCTTGTCTTCAACACTGACCTGAGCATATTGACAGAATCAGGGAATAGTAGGGTTGGAAGGAACCCTCAGGGGTCATCTAGTCCAACCCCCCCCGGCAATGCAGGAATCACAGAGAAAGAATCCCTGGTGGATATCCACCCAACCTCTGCATAAAAACCTCCATCATCTTCTGATTAAAGATAAATTCCGATGAAAGGTAAATTAGGGTTTTCGTTTTGGAAGCTGCCTTTTAGAGGACACCTGAAGGCAGCCCTATATAGGGAAATTTTCAATGTTTGATGTTTTATTGTGTTTTTAATATTCTGTTGGAAGCCAGTCAGAGGGGTAGGGCAACCCAGCCAGATAAATATTATCATTATTATTATTAGTTTTTTATTGTGCTTCATTGCATTGCTTTGAATGACATTTATTTTTTTAATTGTTGTAGCAACAAACAAAACAGCATGTCAGAGGGATGCAGGTGAGGTTTTTGCAGGTGTACTGTGGCTATAATGGTGGGGGGGGGGGAGTATTTGAAGCCCTTACCATGGAAGTGTGATGCCCAGTATTGATGTGGTTACACAGAACGCGGGCCAAGTTGGGGTTGTCTGCCTGCTTCAGGGGCAGCAGGAACGCTGGGAGTCCCAAGTACGCCCCAAAATTAAGCTCCTGCAACATGGCCTGGGGAGGACAGAGAAAGCATAGAACAACATGTAACGTTATTGCCAAATTCAAACTTGAAAGGATATACTGGTGTTTTGTTTTTGAAAGGGCAATGCACTAAAAGAAAGGAAACCTCATTTCCCCTCCACAAGAACTCCAAGCGATACAAGGAAACGATTAAACAAGAGGTTCAGGACAAAACACAAGGAAGAACTATTTGAAATGGCCAGCAGCTAAGATGGCGCCCTCCAGATTTTGTTGGACCACAACTCCCATCATCTCTGACCATTGGCCACACCACACATGCTGGGTATGATGATAACTGAAGTCCAACAGCATCTTAGAGAAGGAATGCACAACCTGCGGCCCTCCAGATGTTTCTGGACTACAACTCCCATCATCCCTCATCACTGGCTATGCTGGCTGGGGCTGATGGGAGTTGTAGTCCAGAAACATCTGGAACGTAGAGCAGGTTGTGTACCCCTGGTCTAGAGTGTACCATGTTGGCTACTCCTGGCTTAGTGGCTCAGGGCCTGCTTTGCATGTAGAAGGCTAGAGGTTCAATCCTCAGAATCTCTAGCTAAAAGAATATCAGGTAGCAGGTCTGGAAAGAGACCTTGGAGAGTTTCCACCAATCAGAGTGGCCGATGCTGGGCTAGAACGACCAAAGCTCTGTCCCTTTATGCAATGCACATTTAATTTATGGAATTCAGTGCCACAGATGTCATGACAGCAATTGGCATTATATTATTAATTCAATTTATATGCCACCCTTTATCAAATGATGCCAGGGTGGCGTACAATATTATAAACACATTACAGAACATCAACGACAAAAACATAATAAAAACATAGTAAAAAGCATTCCAATGTACAGCCTAATAATAAAATAATCATCAGAATAACAGTCTTCTATCTATCCCACAATTTTACAGGCCATAGATTATTTAATAGCCATAGGCCTGAATAAAGAGGAATGTTTTTGCCTGGCGCCTAAAGACATGTAACGATGGCACCAGGCGAGCCTCTCTGGAGAGAGCGTTCCACAATTGGGGAACCACCACAGAAAAGGTCCGTTCTCTTGCTACCACCCTCTGAACCTCTCTGGGAGGGTGGGGACATAGCAAAGGGCCTCAGGTGACAAGTGCAGGGTCGGGTCAGTTTGTATGGGGAGAGGCGGTCCTTAAGCTATTGACCAGTTACAAGTACAGTGGTGCCCCGCAAGACGAACGCCTCGCAAGACGGAAAACCCGCTAGACGAAAGGGTTTTCCGTTTTGGAGGCGCTTCGCAAGACGAATTTCCCTATGGGCTTGCTTCGCAAGACGACAGCCCATAGGGAAATCTCCGGGACAGCGGGGAAGCGCAGCTCGTCTTCCCCGCTGTCCTCGGACCTCCTCCGAAGCCTGGCGGCGGGGCGGGGACACCTCCTCCCGCCGCCGGGCTTCGGAAGGATGCCCCGATGCCGGGCGGCGAGGCGGGAACGCCTCCCCCCGCCGCCCGGCATCGGAACGATGTCCCGAAGCCGAGCGGCGGGGCGGGAAAGTCTCCCCCCGCCGCCCGGCATCGGAACGATGTCCCGAAGCCGGGCGGCGGGGCGGGAAAGTCTCCCCCCGCCGCCCGGCATCGGAACGATGTCCCGAAGCCGGGCGGCGGGGCGGGAACGCCTCCCCCCGCCGCCCGGCTTTGGGGCGGGAAAGCCTCCCCCCGCCGCCCGGCATCGGAACGATGCCCCGATGCCGGGCGGCGAGGCGGGAAAGTCTCCCCCCGCCGCCCGGCATCGGAACGATGCCCCGATGCCGGGCGGCGAGGCGGGAAAGTCTCCCCCCGCCGCCCGGCATCGGAACGATGCCCCGATGCCGGGCGGCGAGGCGGGAAAGTCTCCCCCCGCCGCCCGGCATCGGAACGATGTCCCGAAGCCGAGCGGCGGGGCGGGAACGCCTCCCCCCGCCGCCCGGCTTCGGGGCGGGAAAGCCTCCCCCCGCCGCCCGGCTTCGGGGCAGGAACGCCTCCCCCCGCCGCCCGGCTTCGGGGCATCGTCCCGATGCCGGGCGGCGGGGCGAGAAAGCCTCCCCCCGCCGCCTGGCATCGGAACGATGTCCCGAAGCCGGGCGGCGGGGCCGCGAAGCCTGGGCGCGCTGGCAACTCTCCGCAAGGAGCGCCCAGGCTTCGTCCCCCCTGCTTGCCTTCCCAGGGGCTTTTAAATCGCCCGGACAGCGGAGAAGTCCTCCGCTGTCCCGGGCGATTTTAAAATGCCGCCAGAAGAGGTCGGGGGAAGGCGGTTTCCATAGGAACGCATTAATTGATTTTCAATGCATTCCTATGGAAAACCGTGCATCACAAGACGAAAAACTCGCAAGACGAAGAGACTTGCGGAACGAATTAATTTCGTCTTGCGAGGCACCACTGTACAGTAGTGCCCCGCAAGACGAATGCCTCGCAAGACGAAAAACCCGCTAGACGAAAGGGTTTTCCGTTTTTGAGGCGCTTCGCAAGACGAATTTCCCTATGGGCTTGCTTCACAAGATGAAAACGTCTTGCGAGTCTTGCGATTTTTTTCGCTCCCCCCCCCCCTTTTCTAAGCCGCTAAGCCGCTAATAGCGCTAATCGGGTTGCTTCGCAAGACGAAAAAACCGCTAGACAAAGAGACTCGCGGAACAGATTCTTTTCGTCTTGCGAGGCACCACTGTACCTGGTCAAAAAAAGGAAGCTCATACTAATTTATATGTCAGAGGATATTAGTTAGGACCAGGGGTTCCCATGCCAGATACCTCCAATTTCCACATGCCAGGAAAACACAGAACATCATCTGTTGAAATGTTTATTCAGCACAATAAATTGAATTTACACAGATTTTAATAGACAAATCAACATCCCCTGCTTATGATCTGGCTGGTCACTTCTGAAATGGTGGCGAAGACAGAGTTTTGAGTCTAACATGGCAAGGTAGTTTTTAAAGTCTTGGTGGACAGTTTCTCCATTTCCCAAACAGCACACACAAACCTTTGTAGACCATCTTAGAAACACCTCCCAACCCTTTGTTGCCAAGCTCACTCACCGCCTCAGAATTCCTGCGAACCTTTTCCACATTGGAGTCTGCCCGGATCCATGGGGACAGTTTGCCCACAATCAGCGTGTTCCAGTCTGCAAGGAAGCAGGATGTCAAGGAGAATTCATTTGGGGAGAGACAGACAGCTTGTTCAGAGCCAACAGCCACAATGAGAATGCAGCTTGCCCTTTAAAACCAAATGAAAGCTTTTTAAAAAAAATACAGTGGTGCCTCGCAAGACGAAAATAATCCGTTCCACGAGTCTCTTCGTCTAGCGGTTTTTTCGTCTTGCGAAGCAAGCCCATTGACGGCTTAGCGGATTAGCGCTATTAGCGGTTTAGCGGCTTTTAGCAGCTTATCGGCTTAGAAAAAGGGGGGGAAAGGAAAAAAACCCCGCAGGAACTCGCAAGACATTTTCGTCTTGCGAAGCAAGCCCATAGGAAATTCGTTTCGCGAAGCACCTCCAAAACGGAAAACTCTTTCGTCTAGCGAGTTTTCCGTCTTGCGAGGCATTCGTCGTGCGGGGCACCACTGTAACAAAAACTTGTACTACTCATGGGTCACACAGTAACAAGTAGTCAGTGACCTCCTACTAAGGAATTATCTCCTCTCCCCAAATTTTTATCCAAATCCAGACCTCCCAGCATTTGTAGTGGAGCTTCCTGCAGCCAATCAGAAGCCGCACTTTGGTTTCCAAATGTCTTAGAAGTCGAATGGACTTCTGGAACAGATTCTGTTTGTCTTCCAAGTTATGACTGTACTTTTTACTGTGATTTTGTTCCTTTCTTTTAAACTTTGTTTCTGGTAAACTGCATAGAGGTAAAGTAAGTGAGATATATATATATCTAGAGAGAAAGAGAGTTAAATAAATAAATAAATAAATTTAAATATTATTAAATACATTAAATAAATAAAAAATAAACCAAAGGGCCTTCCCTACATCAAGCCCTTGAGAATACCACTATATTTTGACAAGTAAATAAATTTGTTACTTCCTGCCCAGTCTTTAACAGACAGAGAAAGCAACAGCCGCAATCTGGGTTCCCAAGTTCTCACCTCTCCCCGAGAGCAAGAGGTCAGAGCGTGTCTGGGGTCCCGGTCGGTTTTTAGCCGGCTCCTGGAAAAACTCCCTCTTGTAGCGAGGGTGGAAAATGGGCATGCAAAGGAAATCAAACCTATTGGGTGAGGAGAGAAGAAATTGAGAAGTTAAGATCCTGGTATCACAAGTTAAAATGACAACACTGCATCCCACCGGCACCTGAGATGTGTTTAGTTGGGATGCAGAAAAGAACCTTCTCTGTGGATGTGTCTTGAGTTTGACAAGGGAGTCACATCTTAACAAACAGACCCCATATTTTCTATACATTTAAAACAGTATCATGCCACAGTTTGCAAAGGGTGCTGAGAATTGTCAGGAGTTCCCTATTCCCCTCAAAGAGCTACAATTCTCTGAGTGCTTTAATAAATCAATCCTTTTTCCCAGGGACCTCTGGAGGAAGCTATGTCTGTTTGAACTCGCATGATATAGCTTTAAAGTATAGTGCAGATCCACTCGTTCTGTTGGCCTTCAATTGTTGTGCAAGACCATTTACTTCCCACTTGGCCAACCAGGCAATTAAATTTAACCTCCCTGATAATGTTAGTTCACGTGCTCCCTACTCCTCTTCTCTCTAATCACTGATTATTTCATGGGGGTTTTTTTGTTGTTTTAACCTGCCAATCAGAACATAAGCATCTTCAGCATCTCTACTAATTGAAAGATGGAATAGCAAATGCTTTTTTTAAAAAGATAAGCTGCCTGTAGTTTTTCTAAGTTTATTAATTAATGGATTAAAATGATTAACTAGTGGATTAAAATTTTAATACGGTTGTACAGCTTATACCAACGTCCCTCCCCCATTTCTTTTCTTTTTGGGGATGATGTTATCTTTATAGTGGTGATAATCAACACAGTCTCCAGTGAATTGTGGAGTTTTTTCTATAGAATCCCTTGAGACAGAATTGAAGCTTGAGCAAGAACTGGGGGAAACTCTCACTTGTTGGAAAAGTTAATTTCTTTTCTCCTCCAAGGCCATCAATATGCCACTAACAATGGTCACATTAACAGCCAGGTTTCACCTATAGCTCTGCAGGTTCGTGACCGCAGGAATTTGACTGAGAAGAAATCTTACAATATACAGTACGAAGACTGAATCTAAATGTTTAGACCTACAAAATATATATGGCAAAGGATGTAACTACAAAGCTAGAACGTAGTGTCTAAACACAGCAACTCACCCCAGATGATATCAAAGTTCATGGCTGGCTAGATGGTTGCAAGCTACTTCCCAAACAAGGCTGAGGGTGCGGAAACTCACAGTTTAAGTGTTTCCTCAATGAATCATAGAGCTGGAAGGACCCTACAGGTCATCCGGTCCAACTCCCTGCGCTGCAAGAATCCTGCCATCCCTGGGTGGGCTCAAACAGCCAGACTGACCTATTGTGCCACCTGCTTCACTCATCAGTGAGCTTAGTGGCAGAAATCAAGCAGAGTTGCCACCACACCCTAGGGCAGCGGTTCTCAACCTGTGGATCCCCAGATGTTGTTGGACTACAACTCCCATCATCCCTGAGCTCTGGTCTTGCTGGCTAGGGGTGATGGGAGTTGTAGTTCAACATCTGGGGACCCACAGGTTGAGAAAGGCTGCCCTAGGGGAAGATTCCTCTACGTCAGAGCTGGGGAGCCGGTGGCCCTCCGGATGCTGTTATAGACTCTAGTGTCAGCCCCAGCCATGGCGGCCAAACCCTTGACTGGGTTACAAAAGTTGTAGGCCAGCAAGATCTGGAATGCCAAAGGTTCCACTGTCCTGATCTAGGAAGCGGACGCATTGATCCCCATCAATCTTATCTGTTCAAAAGTGGGACGGTCTCCCTCGGGTGGTAGTGGACTTTCCTTCACTGGAGGTTTATAAGCAGAGGCTGGATGGCCATCTGTCATGGATGCTTTTAGATGAGATTCCTGCGTTGCAGGGGGTTGGACTAGATGACTCTTGGAGGGCCCCTTCCAACTCTACCATTCTACGATCGTCAATGCTAGGAGAGTCTCTGCCTGCTGGGAAGCTGTTGGAAGCCACACAGAGGCAGCACCTTTGCATTCTCTGAGGTCAAGGGTCAGGTGGCATGACCTCCCCTGGGGTCAGAGGTCACCCCGGGATTCTGAGTAAGTGAGAAGGCATTAAAAAAGCAAACCCAACCCAACCAGCCCTCAGCCCAGGATGGTCCCCCAGGTGACCCGCAGGTAGAGGTCAGGGGTCACCATGGCACGCTTAAGGGAGGGGTCAAGGGTCAGCAGAGGACCACGTGGTCCCTCTCACCCCTGCCTGGCGACCGCTCCGAGGGTGCCCGCCACTTCCGGGACGCAGCTCAAGTCCCTCCCGCAGGAGACGCGCGCCGCCGCCGCCGCCGCCGCCCCCGGCCCCACCGCGGACGCCGCTGCCGCCGCCATCGCCGCCGCTGCGCTCGCCGCCATCGCCCGCCACACAAGGAGCCGGGAGCCCGGCAGCCGCGCCCACTTCGTCACCCTGGCCAATCAGCGGACGCCCTCGGAGAGGGGTGGGAAATAATAAAAGGTCCAGCCAATCGCAGGAGGCGTTTCCCGGGCAGGAATGAGAGGAGGAGCCAATTAGGCTCCAAGCCGGGGGCGGGGAAATAGCATTCTAGCTCAATGAGGCGTCGGGGGAAAGAAATCGGTTTCCCATCATGCTCTTGGGTGGAGAGGCGCTTGAGGTCTTTTATATTCCACGGATGTTAAGAGCAGCATGCCTTGCTCTCCGCTCGTCTGAGGACTGCAGTTCCCGTCATGCATTGCGGCACAGGTTTTCAGTTGTTAGACGAGCTCGCCCTATGTAGCGTGCCCTATAGGGATGGTGCCGTGAAGCTCACAGAACGTCCAAGGGCCAGTGGCGCAATGGATAACGCGTCTGACTACGGATCAGAAGATTCTAGGTTCGACTCCTGGCTGGCTCGGAAAGGGCGTAATTTTGCCCCACCACCCAAAAAAAAGACACCAGTTTAGAATTAGGAAAATTTAACTAGGTAATATTATTGCCATTTAGGCATTGGCGTTATTTTACATCTAGCCTCCGCCTCATACTGCAGGGGGAATCCGCATAAAAATAAGCCTGCCCAAACGTGGCAGAAATATTTGTCCACAAATTATAAATATTTTCATATGAACCCGTTAGAGTTGAGCAATATTTAAATACAGCAGAGAAAGTCCTAATTTTTCACATTGGGCTTAAACAATTGAATATTTCCTTCCAACATCATATTTAAATTCCCAAGCGATGTATATTTGCTTGCAGACTTAAGAAACCCTTTAGCTACTACTGGGAACAAGACAGAAAGCTGGTTTTCTTTTATGCAGTTAAATATGGGCTGCTGGCAGAACGCCCTTATTTGTTTTTCCTAAATAATGCAGTAGCTGAGCACATCATCGTTGAAAAGGCATCCCTTCTTCTCGCCTTCAAGAGGAATTTTTTTAATGCATCAAAGTTAGTCTCTATTAAAAGAAATAAAGCTTTTAAAAATAATCAAAAACATCAAGGAACAAATAGCAACCATTACAAAGTTAATTAATGGAAGTTGTATATGATATACTGAAAAATACTACAGGTGTCTTATTTTTAAATTCCTTTTTACCAACAGCAGTCTATTTTTAATTTCTGCTTGCTAAAAAAATTCACAAAAGTGTGTCACACTGTATGGCTGTTTAGTAACACAAAATATATCAGGAAAACGGACTATCCATAGGCCTGGAAGCAGATAGATAGATAGATAATATTCATGTATTGTATTCATAATTCAGTTGAATATTATATTTATACGTGCCTTTGAAACCAACTGGCTCACAAAGCAGCTGAAAATTACAGTCCAAACAGCTGCAGAACAATTTATCTTGGGTACAATATCTGAAGATTTTTAAGGCTCTCTTTCGGAACCTGGCAGCTAATACCATGTTCTGTTCTTTCTCCAGCAGGAGGCGCTGTAGATGGAACTTGGGAGCTGATCAATATGCCAAGCCACAAAAGCCATCCTTCCACTTATCTGCACATTTCACCAAGTAAGAAAATACGGGGACAAATGATTGCAGGGTTTATTTTTTGCTTTCGGATAAAGAGCAAGCCAGGAAAAGCCACAAGGGCAACCACAACAACTGCCGGTGCGATTCATTTGCTCTAATTAACCAAAGGTTTGCCGATTTCACCAACACGATGCACAAATCGGGTCCTTATGGAGGACGCAAGAGTCCCATGGACTGCAAGAAGATCAAACCTATCCATTCTGAAGGAAATCAGCCCTGAGTGCTCACTGGAAGGACAGATCCTGAAGCTGAGGCTCCAATACTTTGGCCACCTCATGAGAAGAGAAGACTCCCTGGAAAAGACCCTGATGTTGGGAAAGATGGAGGGCACAAGGAGAAGGGGACGACAGAGGACGAGATGGTGGGACAGTGTTCTCAAAGCTACCAGAATGAGTTTGAGCAAACTGCGGGAGGCAGTGGAAGACAGGAGTGCCTGTGGTGCTCTGGTCCATGGGGTCACAAAGAGTCGGACACGACTAAACAACAAAAGTGCAAGTTTTTCTTTTGGGAAACGCTAAGGTTTTAGTGAACTCGAAATGGATACTGCGAGAACTCCAGCAGTCTGTTCACAGGGCAGGGGAGAAAAGCAGGACCCAGGTGTCTATCCATTAGAGGGAAAGCAACAGAGACATGAGAAGCCAGCCAGCCAGCCTTTCCTCTGTACTTTATTGTACAAAACAGTCGTTACACACTAAACAGATCAATATTCAACCAGTCCGTGCCCAAACAAGGCCTCAGTCTTTGCTAAATTCTCTCAGGGCCCAGCGCCTGTTTTCAATGATGGCTTGCAGCCGGGCATATTCCTTCACCAGGTCTTCGAAATCTGGGCCCAGTGTCTCATAGTTGGAGACGATCTTGCGAGAAGTGGCCAGGTCTTGCTCCTCTTGGCTTAGTGCCGCCTGCAGTTTGTCCCTAGAAAAAACGAAGAATGAAAGACTGGCGTGTTGGATGAGCTTTTGCAAAATCTATGCCAGAGACACACTTTTCCAGCCTCCTAGCAGCTACCCAAAACCCAGCTTCTTTCCACAATCCGTTCCTGTCCATCTGGAAAAAAAGTCCGACTAGAGTCATGTTACTGAGAAGGTACTTCCTATCTCCATAGGTAGCTGAAAGGAGCCTCTTCAGCGTTATATCTTTGTGCTCTCCAAGCCACAAGAACAAATATCATTCCTTATATTTCTGGTATGGCATATTGGTTAGAGCGGGGGTTGCCAACCCAGTGCCAGTGGACACCAGGGTATCTGCTAAGACTACCTTCTCAGCTGTGATAGGAATTTTGAGGTCTTAGATATATGTTAAATGTTCGTAAGTGTACCAACCAAGCACATACATAGATCAGCACAGGAAGACCGACCTGGAACCATTTTGATTCCTAAACTGAGTAAATGTTTTCTCTGCAAGGTCAAAGTGGAAAAGCCTCCCCATTGTCTTTCCCTTCACAAATCCTGTCTTAAGGAAATTCCTTCCAGTAGCACCTTAAAGACCAACTAAGTTAGTTCTTGGTATGAGCTTTCGTGTGCATGCACACTTCTTCAGATACACTGAAACAGAAGTCACCAGACCCTTCTATATAGTGAGAAGGTGGGGAGGGGTATTACTCAGAAGGGTGGTGGGAATGGGTGATAGGCAGATAGCTGTGATGAGCCTGTTGACGACTCTTAACGACTGCAATAGGTCTTACAGGAACTAACTTAGTTGGTCTTTAAGGTGCTACTGGAAGGAACTAACTTAGTTGAACTAACTTAGTTGGTCTTTAAGGTGCTACTGGAAGGAATTTTTTAATTTTGTTTTGACTATGGCAGACCAACACGGCTACCTATCTGTACCTGTCTTAAGGGTATGTCTGTTTGAAGAGGGTGTGAGCCTGTGACCTGGCCCAGGAACTAAGTATTTATCATTACAAAAGACTGGCCAAGCTCCCCAGGCAATCCAATCAAGTAACCTGCCAGACAGGAGATAAACAAGGTCAGGAGAAAAACAACATTCTAATTTCTGTTTAGACCGCCTTTTCTGTGATGTATGTATGATGTATCTGGGGGTGGTCTTGATCTACAGGGTGGCAATTTCAATAGTCTTTATAAGGCCTTGCACGCCATTTTTCTGGATTTCTCCTCCTCTCCTGCGGGTGAGGGGAGCACCCTGTTGCAACAGTTCAATAAAGATCAAGCTTACTAGCTACTTTGCTTCTCAATATTCTCTGGTTGGCCTCTGTTATTCTCTCCTACCAATAGGGAACTTATGTAAGGACTCTATATGGGCTCTTGGATACCCCATAAGGGAAAAGGGCATTTTTTTTTTTTACAACACCACTTTAAACTCCTTGGAGAAAAGGAGGGATAGAAACATAATGGTACTCAGGCTGTGAGTACCATTGCTTTTTGCAAATCCAAAAATGGCACCACACACTCACAGAAATGAGACATATTGGCAGGCCTGGGGAACCCCACGGTGTACAAAAAAAAAACCCCAACTAGAATGAAGACTAAGAATGCTCAGAGTTCTGGCTGACCTTGAGAGGTAGGGTATGGCGGAAGAAAGAGAATGAACAGAAAGCCAGCCAGGAGGAAGAATGGACTGGATCAGGTGGAATCCTGAACAGCAGTATTTTTGTTGCTGGTCCCAGTTCTCCAATTCTCTATGTACGGCTGGACAGAGACCACAAACAAGCAAGTTTCCTGCACTGCCGGGGGTTGGACTAGATGATCCTTGAGGTCCCTTCCGACTCTACAATTCTACGTTTCAATAAGATCTTGGCATTACCCTCTAGCGCAGATGCGAAGTCAGCAAAAGCTCTGCAGCACAACTCGTCGTGACTTAAGGTACCTCAGAGATTTTGTTAAAAAAATAAATAAAAGGGAGATGCCTGCCAACAAAACACCATTTGCTGGTAATCACCTTCCAGCTGCTATCTGTATTCACACCTGCCACAGCAGTGGGACCCACGGGAGTCTCCATGTTTAGTTTTACGGACATAAATAAAGACTGGCCGCCTCAAAAACACACACACACACACACACACACACACACTTACACTTACCTCATCATCCGATGCACATCCACTTTCTCAGGCGTGTAGGTTTCCAAAAGGATGCTCAGCTCCTCAAGCCTGTGGCAGACAGAATTATTTGGAGGACCAGGATTGACAGACTAGTGTCCGCTTCCTATAACGTCTCCCATGTACAGCTTCAGCTCTGCCCCTCACTCACAGATGACCGCAACACTCCTAACCACTGAGCTGCATCCGACTTCCTACTCGCAAAAGGCCTGCTCAAATTAACAAATCTGAGTGAAGTCACGTCCCTTTGTTTCAAAGGATCTGCTGCGAGTACGACCAACGTTATGTGCAAACCAAAGTTGCAAAGCGTCTCCTGGATTCTAATTCTCTCTTGGGAACGACAGAAAACCTCCCATTGTGTCCTTTAGGGACATAATGACTTGCTACCCTATGACAGACACCCCAGGTTGGATATAAGGTGGATCACTAAACCATATTCATCAGACAGATCTGATCTGGGTGAGCATAGGAAGTTGCCTTACACCGAGTCGGACCATCGGTCAATCAGGCTCCATAATGTCTGCACTGACCGGCAGTGGCTTTCCAGGATTTTCAGGCAGCGTTCTCCCCGCACCCAACCTGGAGATGCCACCAGGGACTGAAGTCAGCATAGCTTACTTGTGCTGAGGAATAAACCTTATCAATAGAGGGGTGTCAGACTTCGGAGACTCGGCTTCCTCCCCCCGCCCTTTGGCCACAGATAAGCAGGACAAAGCGAAAAGAGTCGCTTACCATTTAACGTGTCTTTAATAATCACAGCAAAAGAACAAAGCAGCCATTCTCGGAATGAAGGTGCTCCCAATTAAGATTTCCACCCACTTTCCCCCAGTCACTTCTGCGCCTTGCAACCACCGTGCTTTTTGTGTAGCCACCTTGGACTGATAGGCTGGACACTTCCCAGGGAGAGAGAGTCTGTTAGCTCAGACTCTCGCTTTCCTGTTCACCCCCCAGTTCGTCCCAACTTTTGTCTTCTGAACTATGCCCCTCAGCAAACCACTGGTCCAAATCTATACTGCTCCATTGCTCCTGGGCAGTTTCAGGATCCTAGTCAGGAGCAGGGGGAGACACAGGTAAGGCCTCACCGTATCTTGAAGAACATGGCATTGCACTTGGTCTCCAGGTACTGGGTGCTGAAATAGTCGAGTTCAGACTGAGCATTAAGGCGGAGCTCACGGGCCAAGCGTTTCAGGATAGCCAAGCAGCGTAATAAGACCTGTGGTGCATGGGAGAGTGAAATCAGTGCTTAATTGATTAATCAGTTGCTTGCTACATTAAGACTTTCTCAGCAACTTAAAGGTAAAGTAAAGGGACCCCTGACCATTAGGTCCAGTCATGACCAACTCTGGAGTTGCGGCACTCATCTCACTTTATTGGCCGAGGGAGCCGGCGTACAGCTTCCGGGTCATGTGGCCAGCATGACTAAGCCGCTTCTGGCGAACCAGAGCAGCGCATGGAAACGCCGATTACCTTCCCGCCGGAGCGGTACCTATTTATCTACTTGCACTTTGACGTGCTTTCAAACTGTTAGGTGGGCAGGAGCAGGGACTGAGCAACAGGTAAACCCTGTCACAGGGATTCGAACCAAAATAAAAAAAATTCCTTCCAGTAGCACCTTAAAGACCAACTAAGTTAGTTCTGGGTATGAGCTTTCGTGTGCATGCACACTTCTTCAGATACACACAGTGTATCATGCACACTTCTTCAGGTATACACAGTGTATCTGAAGAAGTGTGCATGCACACGAAAGCTCATACCTAGAACTAACTTAGTTGGTCTTTAAGGTGCTACTGGAAGGAATTTTTTTTATTTTGTTTTGACTATAGCAGACCAACACGGCTACCTATCTGTAACAGGGATTCGAACCGTCGACCTTCTGACCGGCAAGTCCTAGGCTCTGTGGTTTAACCCACAGCGCCACCCGTGTCCCTGTCTCAGCAACTTAGGAAGCTTTATAAACATAGGGCTGTGTTGGACTAAACCCTGATCAGAGCATTGAAATTAATGGACCTAACTTAAGTCATGATGTATACAGGCAGAAGCGAAGTCTGAACGAAAAAGTCCAGCTTGTTTTCATCAGCCAAAAAAGAAGTGCCTCTGTTTGATATACAAGGTGTAAATATGCATATTTAGGAAATGATAAAGCGTAATGTTATCTGGCAGAGGCATTGATTCATTTTAAAGATTTGTTGTGGGGCTAGCAACACATTTATTTTCAGGTTTTTTAAATATTTACCTGGTTACTAATTATTCAAGAGAAACAGGGTATTTTGTACTTAAAAAAATCAAAGCAGTCGGTTGTCTCCAACATTTTTGGAATGCTCAGAAAAAAGATTGGACTCATTGAAACATTCTGATTTTTTTTAACAAGGTGCTCCTCTTATACTAGATGACTGTATTCCTCTCCTCTCCCCATGTCCCCCAAAACCTGCCCCAGGGGGTCCCCTGTCCTCCAGGAGCAAATTTTGAGAGGGGGTGACCACAAGTGAGAGGTGGGAGAAATTTCATTGCAAAATATTGTTTTTAACTATGTTAATCAATTTTATTCTCCCTGTTACACACACACACACACACACACACACAATGTGATTTAAACTGTGCAAGCTGAATGAATATATATCTATTTTTTCCTTATTTGCACATTTTTCTTGGCAAAATGCGCACAGAGACTTCTGGCGTGCCCAAAGCCCACACTGGCAGACTTCCCTCCTCCAGCTGTTACCTGGGGATAGGCAGCTTTCTGCTGCTCCAGCAACCCCACCAGTTCCTGGTGCCGAGCCTGGCTTTCTCGCAGGCGCCGCTTCTCTGCAGCCAAGCCCTCTGCCAAGGTCCCCAGCATCCCTGCCCGTGCAACTTCTCCAGCACCATCTGAGAAGAAGAGAGGTCAGGTCAACAGGCAGCCCTGACCCACACGGCCCCCCTTAAATCCCCCGGAATTGTCATGGGCTTTCCCACCCCCCCACACACCTGCAGGGGGCTCCCCCCATTTGTATTTCAAGTGTTTGTACCCTGCTCTTCAGCCAAAAAAAGGCTCTCGGAGCAGTTCACACACAATCCATTAAGACTAAACCGTCCCTGCTGCCCACAGGCCTACAAACTCGAAAACACGACGCACGAGGGAGAGGGGACAGGGAGGGAAGAGGGGGAAAGCAAACTCAGGCAGCGCTTCGTCCGATAATGACCAGCTGGCGCAGAAACAGCTCAAGGGCAGAAGGCGCCCGCTGGAGCCGGTATCTCGGCAAAGCTGCTGGAACGAGAGAACCTCTCCTGCTAAGGCAGCCTGGGGGGAAGAACAGCATCTCACCACTCTCAGGGAGGTAGTAACCGAGTACGGCAAGGCATTTGGACTTAAGGCGTTTCTCCAATTCCGCGGGGAGGTGTTTTCGCATTTGCTCCAGCTCCTGTGGCAAAGCGCAAAAAAGAGAGGACTATAAATGTGAACGAGCTTAACTGTCGCCGGGGATTTTTTTAGAGTGCTTTCGGGTAGCGTTGGGCACATTGGATCTGTACATCAAACACTCGCAAACCACGTCGACTGAAGTAACAGGGAGAGAGGAGATAAAAGCCCCTAAAGGAGCATCCCCTCATGCAGTGACCATACTTATGGTACCTCAGGTTACAGACGCTTCAGGTTACAGACTCCGCTAACCCAGAAATAGTACCTCGGGTTAAGAACTTTGCTTCAGGATGAGAACAGAAATCGTGTGGCGGTGGCGCGGCGGTAGTGGGAGGCCCCATTAGCTAAAGTCGTATTACAGGTTAAGAATAGTTTCAGGTTAAGAACGAACTTCCAGAACGAATTAAGTTCTTAACCTGAGGTACCACTGTAGTTTATTATTTATACCCTCCCTATCTGGCTGGGTTTCCCCAGCCACTCTGGCCGGCTCCCAATAGAATATTAAAAAAGTGGTAAAATGTCAAACATTAAAAACTTCCCTAAACAACGCTGCCTTCAGATGTCTTCTAAAGGTCAGATAGTTGTTTATTTGCTTGACATCTGATGGGAGGGCGTTCCACAGGGCGGGCGCCACTTCTGAGAAGGTCCTCTGCGTGGTTCCCTGCAACCTGACTTCTCGCAGTGAGGGAACCGCCAGAAGGCCCTCAGAGCTGGACCTCAGTGTCCGGGCAGAAGGATGGGGGTGGAGATGCTCCTTCAAGTATATTGGGCTGAGGCCGTTTAGGGATTTAAAGGTCAGCACCAACACTTTGAATTGTGCTCGGAAACGTACTGGGAGCCATTGTAAGTCGTTCAGGACTGGTGTTATGTGGTCTCAACGGCCACTCCCAGTCCCCAGTATAGCTGCCGCATTCTGGGTTAGTTGTAGTTTCCAGGTCACCTTCAAAGGCAGCCCCACGTAGAGCGTATTGCAGTAGTCCAAGCGGGAGATAACTAGAGCATGCACCACTCCAGACTAGCAGGCCTTTCTTTCTTGAAATATAGCTTCGCTCACACCTAGTTTGGTGATAAAAACATGGATTGTGGGGGTGGGAGGGAATACCACCTGGAAGCATTTTTAATTTCACAAAGGCACTAAGAACTCCCTTAGAGAACTAAGATTCCCAGGGTTTATTGAGAGGAAACGTGGCAAGTTAAGTCATGGTTTCTTTCTGGTAAAGACACACCTTTTGGGGGAGGTGGGAGTTTCACGTTGGCCCTGCCTGTGTCCTGGGGCAGGATCTCTCACATAGCCCCTGCCCTACAGATGAATCTTCACCAGGCACCCCCAAACTCAGCGCTCCAGATGTTTTGGGACTACAATTCCCATCATCCCTGACAACTGGTCCTGTTAGCTAGGGATGATGGGAGTCCCAAAACATCTGGAGGGCCGAGATTAGGGATACCTGATCTTCATGCACATTAAGCCTATCCTGAACAGGAGGGAAAGGCCAGTCAGGGAATAACGTGCCCTCTTCCTGCAGTAAATTATAAGTTTTGTAACGCGATCTAAAAAGGAAGGATTGGGTCTCTACGCTTGGGCCTCTCAACAGCTCTACTTGTGGGGAATTCTCCTGCTTATGCCCATCTTACTTGGTTAGGGGGAAGAAGCTCCTGTAGATCAGAGGCCTCCAAACCCAAAAGAGACGGTTCTGTGTCTTGCAGAGAAGGGCCGAGATCAAGCATCCGTTTCAGTTCAGCTACCGAAAGCTGTTGTTCCAGGACCTCAAGGAACTGAGGGACAGGAATGAAAGAGGTTGGGGGGGGCAAGCAAATCCCCCCCTACACACAAAGCCTCTCATCAGCCTCGCCAGACCTTCCACACACCCAAGGCTTTTCTCTGAAGCTTGCATAACACCATCACATTTCAGTGGTTCAAGGCTTGATGTTCCCGTTTATCACCCCATGTTTCTTTCCCCGACAAGAAGCAGCCAGGAGTTGACCTGCTCCTCTAAACGGCCAGAATCTACCCAGACAAAGCTTCATCACTTCATTATAAGAACTGTAGGTTTAAGCTCGTGGGCTTGAGCTCGCTTCTCCTTTCCTCTCTCTCCCATCCCATTTTCCTCATATGTCACGGGTTTCTTAGATAGTAGACAGGCAAGATCATCTTAGTACTCATTTCTGTAAGCTACCAGAGTCTTTCTTGCTAAAGGGCACGGTGTAAATGCCTTAAACAAACAAACCGAGATCTCGCTGTCTGCTTTTGAGCCTTGTTAGAGCGCTCCACGAACCCACTTCAAAAGCCGACTATAGGCACTACACCATTTTTCTTCAGGAATGCTTATTGCCAAACACTTTAGCCAGCCTTTCTCAAAGCTCTCTGTCTACTTCCAGATTCCTACCGACAGCCCTCACTCACCTGCCAATCCCCCCCCCCCCGTTTCCCTTCAAGCATTACTTTTTGGTCCCGTGGAGACAGGCCAGTCCCCAGTTCCCTTAGCGCCTCCTGCAGAAGCCGATGGACGACTTCCCATTTCAACCAGTTTCCTCGGCACCGCTGCAATTCCTTTCTTGCCTACAAAAGAGGAAATGTGTGACCATGGGGGTGGGGGGAGAGAGACAGCAGTGAGGATACCTCCTTAATAATAAAATAAACACACTCTTCCAGTCATCCACTGCTGAACAAATCCTGCATTAGGCAATGGCGGAGGGAGAGAGGACCAATGCAGCTCAGAGCAAAGCCAAATCATGCAGCCTGAATTCGATATAGGGCAGGGCAAACAGGTCTCATGGGGCTGGGCCACAGAGCCCTGCCATAATGGCTAGTAACCATCAGTAGCTGTTTCTTCCCTGAATTTGCCTAAACCTCTTTCATAGCCGTCCAAGTTGATAGCCATCACTGCCTCCCCGTGGGAGCGAGTTCTATAGTTTTAACTATTCACTGCATGAAGAAATACGTCTTTATTTATCTGCCCTGAGGCAACTAAAACTGTGCACAGGATTCCAAGTGCAGCTTAACCATAGATTTGTATGAGGGCATTCTTTGAGTAACAGCACAGCTGAGAGTCGGCATGTCACTTTCAGGACTCAAACGTCTGCCACCATCAACCCTAGAATCTTACCACGGCAGAGCCAGAAGGGACTCCCTCCCTCCTAAAAACGAGAGGTCGGATTTGCAGTCTGACGGCTTTTCTTGTCCAACACCGTGGTCCCGAAGCACAGACTAGCCTGGATGAGACAACCTGCTCTTACCTCCTCCATTTGTTGTGCCAAGTGTACACTGAGCCCACTGGAGTCCATATGGCTGGTCAGGCCCAAAAGGAGGTTAGCCAAGCCAGGGTAGGCAGCCAGGTCCTCATCGGTGAGTGAGCAAGGGGGCAGGCAGCTCCCACAACCTGTGGGGACGGGAAACGGCAAAAGAGAGTAAAGCTCTGTGCCAGGAGCAGAGAACCTTTGTCCCTCCAGATGTTGATGAACTACAACTCCCATCAGTCCTGGAAAGCATAGCCAATGGCCAGGGATAGTAGGCGTTGTAGTAGTATCTGCAGTATCTGGAGGGTCAAACGTTCCCCACATTTGCTTTACGCCTCAGTCTCCCCTCAAATAACCCCCATGAAGTTACCTGGCTGCCGCAGCAACTGAACACCGACGGTCCCTAAGGCAGATGCCATTGGCCCTTTACCAGGAAAAATCAGCTAGAAAAGAAAAAGGTGAGATGAGAGCTGTTAGCAGGCAGAAAGATAGACAGGTCCCTCGGGGGAAATATATACTCGCTGCCATACAGAACAGCCCCTACTGTCTTGTGTGGCAACAAGCAAACCTGGAAGCACAGCTGGTCTCTGGCATATCAGTGCTGGCTGAAGAAGGAATCTATATACTTCTGCCAACCAGATAAGCATATGTAAAAGGTGTCAGCGGAAGGGAGGGTTATGAGTTTGTCTCAGGCCAACTTTAGGAGATGCCTGTTGGAAGTGTGCCCCAACATATGTACAGGCACTGCTATGGAGGCATCTACTGCACAGGAATACATAAACTCCTCCCCTCCATCACCCCCAATTTCAGGAAAGTCATGCTAATCCCTAAAGGAGATGCAGACATATGCCAAACTCCAACCTGACACTCTAAACTGAGGAAGACCATTTTTGTTCTCTTCTTACAGAATCAGATAATTGTCGAGTTAGAAGGGACCTCAAGGCTCATCTAGTCCAACCGCTGCTTAAAAACCTCCAAGGAAGGAGAGTCCACAACCTCCCGAGGGAGACAGTCCCACGGTCAAAACAGCTCTTACTATCAGAAAATTCTTCCTGATGTCGAGTCCTAATCTCCTTTCTTGTAACTTGAACCAAGTTGGTTTGGGTCCTAACCTCCGGAGCAAGAGAAAATAAGCTCGCTCCAGCCTCCAGGTGTAAGCCAGGGGTCCCCCATCTTATATTTGTGCTGCTGGTTCTTCTTGCCTAAGTGCAGAACCTGTCATTTGTCCCTATTGAAATTCATTTTGTGAGTTTGGGCCCGGCTCTCCAATCTGTTAGGGTCACCTTGCATCCCAATTCTCTTTTCAGCGCCATTGGCTACCCCTCCCAGTTTGGTGTCATCTGAAAATGAGCATAATGGGTCATGCTAACCTATAAGCAGAATCCTTGAACATAGATTGTGCGATCCTGGGGTAGATCTACTTTAAGGCACCCCGGTTCATTGGTCCTCCTCTTGCCAATCCCATGATAAGCATGAGGTGGGTGTCCTTTCCATTTGCTCTCCCTCAAGGCGTAGGGCAAGTTGAGGGAGCCATCACTATATGCTGCTGCAGCCAATCACACGGACCCAAAACCAGACTCCTCATCCCATTGCCCCAGAATGCAACGGGGCACGCATCAAGCTAAACAGCCCATCCTTTGCACAGATCCACCACCGCCATCCCATGACACTCCCAGCCTGTGCTTGAGGCAACTGGTCTTCAACTGGCAGGCCAAGGCGGAAACAACAGCAGCACTGCCACCATACAAAGATATGGCAGAAGAAAGAAATAGGTCCTCCCAATGCATATAAATTGGATTTTAGGTGCTTCTTTCCAGGAGGGTCATTGCTTTCTGTGGGAAAAGCTCCAGGGCCTTAAAAACCTGCGAGGCAGGCAGAAATTCAACTGGTGCAGTTTGCCTTTAAAAGGAAGAGGGAACGCTTCACTGGTTGAATGTCTACCTGCCTGCCTGGTGTAAAACAGTCAAAAAGCACCTTGCCATATATGGGTTTTTTTAAACCCACAAACACCCCGCCTACTCACCCCAAAAGCCCATTCTCTTTGCGAAAAGTAAAAATTAGCGTGAGTTAAACATCGAGGCACACCAAGATGCCCCCCCCAATTCCGCGCTCGTTTCTTTTTTAGGAAAAAAGTGGGGGTTCTGCCAGTGACGTCACCAGAAGCGTTCGCCTTTCCCCACCTTTTCTTTCTGCCCCAGGGCTCGCTCTGCACACGGCCAAAACACGGCTTCCAACCGTCTCCCCCGCGCGCCCGGCAAAGCTAAAGTTCGAAGAGGAGGCGGAGCCACCTACTTGGGGCGCGCCTTAGAAACCGCAAGCCAATGAGCAGCGGCGAGAAGAAAAGGAAGACGGGAGGTTGGTGACAGAAAGGGCGGGACCTCGTCCGCTTCTTTACATCCCGATTGGTCTGTGTCTGCAAACCGCCTTCGTTGGGCGCTTTTAATATTCATTCTGAATCTTAAGGAGGCCTTCGCCCGCTGGGGCCGATGGGAGTTGTAGTCGTAAACATCTGGAGGTGCTCAGGCTGGCGATGAGTTTTGTTTTAGTCTATTCTATTCTATATAACATTCTGTAGATTGTGGTTGTAGATTTTTTAGTTATATTTTTTTTTTGTAAACCGCTTTGAGTTCTTTTCTACAATCTAGCAGTGTATAAATTTTATATAATAAATAAAAATTCCCAGCCAATGCTTTTAATCTGGTTTTTAAATTGTATTTTAATCAACTTGTTTTTATTATTGGTTGTTAGCCACCCTGAGCCCGGTCTTGGCTGGGGAGGGCGGGGTATAAATAAAAAAATTATTATTATTATTATTATTATTATTATTATTATTATTATCATCATCATCATGTTTTTCACAACTCCCAATGTTCTTTCTCTGCGTCCCAAGCATCACATATGTACCTCAGGTCTTATTGGGGAGTGACACACCGACAACAGAACAAAGGGCTCCCTCTTTAATAGTTTACTTGCAAGCGGGAATTTTGTCAGGGCATCTGGTCATGTCACAGCACTGCAGAAGTGAAGAAAGCTACACTCAAAAGATTTCTCTCTCCTAGTATTATCATTATTATTCATTTTATTAGTCATTTTTAGGTCACACCAACTCAAAGCCAGTTACAATATTTTAAGCAAAAGCCAAATACCAACCTTTTCTAAATAAATAAACAAACCATATTAAAACATCCCCACTCGTGTAAAAAGGCCACAGATAGTTAAAAGTCAAAGGCCTGATTAAAAAGGAATGTTTTTGCCTAAAGATATGCAACAATGGCACCAGGCAAGCCTCCTTGGGGAGAGCATTCCTACAACTATTAAAGGTACAGGAGTCCCATCTGCTCTTTTTGTACCCAGCCATCATGGCAGGATATAGTGTTAGCCTTGAGACCAGATGCCTTAGTTCTTCCTCTGGTACAGACCGATTACCCGAGAGACTTTGGGAGAATCACTAGCTCAGCCTCAGCTTACCCTGTTTGTAAAATAGGTGTATTCTATTAATGTACCACCCAAACATTTTATAGCAAGCTTTTGTTTATTTTTCCATTGGGGGGGGTGTCTTATGGGCTCAATGTGAACCACTATGAGATTCAGCTTGGTAAGGAATCCGTTACAAAACTGTACAGCACTGTGTACACTAGAAACTGCTTTTAAAAAGTGTGTATACATGTAGTAGCAGGTAGTGGGAGGAGTCCACCTTTCCCATTACCTTAAATTTGCCTTGTGAAACCAGCCTAAAACTCAGTTGTTCCAGTATTGTTGCCACCCATACAACTAGGTGATGGCCATGCCTAGCATCTGCTATTTGAACTGTCTCTGTCCATGGTAGCTTCTTTTAATTGATAGGTTTTGCAATCTATAGATTTCAGTTTGTGTTTATCTGTGGAGCTGAGATTCTATCTGAACCAGGAAAACATAGCCAGGGGACAGCCGTTAGCCCAGATCAATTAATGAGGAGTTTTACAAGTTTGTTAGGTGCCTTATGCATACTGTACCTAAGATTTTGAAAATAAGAAGTTGCCTCTTAGACCACCTACCCCTGTGCTCTAGGTGGCAGCCTATCTCCATTCCAATGTTCCTGCCAGTGTTATTTCCCATCACTGGAACCCGATCTTTACCAGTGACCTATTGTCCCATTCTTTCAATGCATTCTCTTATGATCAGAATGGAGTTTCTGATTATTGCTTGTGACTGTAAATAGAGACGGATGGATTGTCATAGAAACCAAGATACAGGGTCATGGGTTACAGGGAGCCGAGTGAGTGTCGAGGAAAGGAATAGAGGGCTGCAGCAAGCATAATAACACTGACCACTCTTACACTTTGCTTTTTTCTAGATCAAACAAAGACTGATAACAGGTGTCTGCCCAGCCAGAGAGGGAAAGGACCATCCATCCTTTTGTACTATCTAAAAAAAGCCACTAGAGGACAGTGATGACTCAATAAATATCCAGTTTATGCTTTTGATACAGTAGTATGCATAAGGATGGTACTGTGGCCCTCTTTTGGGGGGCTGTTTTGTACCCCCAATGTCTGCACACCTGACAGCACCCTCTAAAATATGTTTCTCATAAGTCCATCCATGTACATAGGAACATGAGAACAGCTTGCTGGATCAGGCCAATGGGCCATTTAGTCCAGCATCCTGTTCTCACAGCAGCTAGCCGGGTGCCCATGAGAAACCCACAAACAGGATCCAAGCAGAAGAGCCCTCCTCAGAAGCATTACGGACTCTAGCTGTGGAGGCAGAGCATAGCCATCATGGCTAGTAGAGCCAACATCAGCCTCCTCCATGAATTTGTCCAATCCTCTTTTATAGCCAGTATTAGTTGGTGGCCATCACTGCCTCCCATGGGAGCCAGTGCCATAGTTTAATGACAGGTCAGTGGTAAGACTCACACATAGTTAATTTGAAACAAATTCTTTTAAAAACTTGAGCCAGGCAAGTCAACACGTACTTTTACTTAGTAAGAACAATGAAGAGTCTCGTGGCACCTTAACACACTTATGGCGGCAAAAACTTTTGTGAACTAGAGTCCACTTCATCAGATGCATGAAGTGTTAATGACTCTTTGCTGTTTTGGCTGCAACATTCTAGCACAGCTAATCCTCTGGAAATTAATTAGTGCACATTTATGTGAATTAACATATGCAAATGTTTTTTTAAAAAAAAAAACCAAAAAGCCTGGTGTTTTACTGTTGGTAAAAGCCAGAGATATTTTTTATCTCCTGTTGTAGGGGACTTGGAGTTTGACAATAGAGAGCCATTCCTGAAACCTAGCAAAGGGGAAGTTATCACAACAATGCAATAATAAAAACCAGGAGTGTTGTTTCTTAGCTCTTCTTCGCGTTCCTACACAAGATTTTTACTCGTCCTGCAAATGAGAGGGAGGAATAGGAACTCTGCAACTAGGAGGGGGTTTATGAAGGAATAAAATACACACCTGCCTAATGTTTTCACACATACAGGTGAGAACAGTCAACTTGGTATCACTAAATGTTTCTAATTTAAAAGCATTGCTATCAATGAAGAGTCAACCAAGAAGCACTCTAAGTGTTCTCTTAACTCTTGTGGTCCCAAAAGCAGTTTGACTAAGCAGTGAGCAATCCCCATAATTTCAGAAAACGTCTCAGACATTATTATCATTTTTTTGCGCTACTATTAACTCAATAGTATAACTGAGAGTAGTTTTGTAATGTGAAAGGTTCTCCAAAGTTTCTGATCCACCCAGTCCACAATGTAGTCAGTTTTTACAGAAATTCCTATTTTTTTTGAAGGTTGCTTTTATTGAAGGCTCAGAAAAGACTTAATTCCCTTTGCAACGTTGTACTCTTCATGTTCACACCGTCAACCTGTAGGGTATAGACCAAACAGCCACATCTTTGTGAAGGGCTCCTTTTCCCAGTGGTGTCCCTCTCTATCCTCCATTTCTTCATCATGACCTAGAAGTAATAGCACCTTATGGAGCGAAGATGCGTCTCAGCCCACAAACACAACCTGGCGCATGACAGGCAATTTGCTTCCCTCCTTCTCTTTGGGAAGATACTGAGTTCAGCTGCTGGTGATCCTGTATTCTCTCCTTGTCTTCCTTTTGGCTGCCATATTAAACACGATCAGCATTCTCAGGTCACTCATCCTTTTCCACTTTGATCTCAACGAAGGAGCTGAGGTCAGGACAAAAGCCTTTGTGGCTGGGCGGCCTAGGCGGTGTGCCCGCCCTGGCTCCTTCCTCTTGAAAATGGGGGTTGTAGAGGTGCAAGGGCAGGAGCTGAGCTTCAGCGGAGGGCAGGCGGTCAGAGGGCGACCCATAAACCCGGTTAGCTTTGGTGCCATGCTTTGAGTTGGCATCAAGTCGGTAGCAAAGCTGAGTGAGAGGGGTAGCGCGGAATCGTGGGGGGCGTGCCACCCACACACCTGGCTCACTTAGGCTGTCTTCCTCGTCTGACATGAGCTCCTCCGTCACACCTTGCCACAAACGCTGCTCTTCAGGGCCCAGCAGACGCGCCACCCCTGAACGATTTGCAAAAAGCTAATGGTAAGACAAAATGAAGCCTAATTAGTCATTCTAAGAATATCATCTTTGCCTACGCCTCTGCAATTACTCACCCCATCTGTCCTCACTGGTCTGTCTTTCCCAAATGTCTCTCCCTGCCCCCAAACTCCTCTATCATATACCTTCCCCCCATTTTGTCCTCCCCCTAGTGTTGGAGGACTCCAAAACTCGGCTCTACCCGGGCCTGCCATATTGCAGGCTCCCACCACCTTAAGAATTTGCTTGCTTGCTGCCCAGTGTCTTTTAAAAAGTGGAACCCGCTCTGTGGCATGTGTCTGAAAATTATAGCTTTCTGCTGCCCAGCATTTGACAATCTAGCTTGGGAATCATCTCTGCAGCAGAAATAGAACACATGCTCCAAGGCCTGCAGTTTATAATGCAAACACCTCTTGGCAGCTGTGGGTTGATGGGCTCATTTGCCCCACCACCCGAGTGTCTGCTCCCCTGGGTGAAGGAAAGTCTCTTCTGCTACAGGGAGGTCTCAGAAAAGAGTGAAGCTTTACTCTGAGGCAGGCTTCATTTTTCTTTCTTTTTAAAGGAAGACTAGCACTGCTTTGATAAATGATATTGGAAAACAAGTGGGATGCAGACATAATGATCCAGTTCCCTGGTTTTGTCTTCTTCCTTTTTTCTGTTTTAGGCTGCTGTCTTAGAAGCCGACACTTGCAAATAAGCCATATTGAACTCAATGGGCCTTATGTCTGAGTAAATACACTTAGGAACGAACTGCTAGGTAGGAAGCTAATTAGAATGAATAGTAGTTTGTTTAACAACTTTGATCAAGTAATTTATTTTTGACTGAGAGAATCCTCTCACCCTGCTAACAGACCAATCCTGTGCGTATTTATTCAGAAGTCACACTTTTTCCAATGGGATTACCTTATGTATGTGCATGAGACTGCAGTCTTTAAAAAATAACATTTCAGTTGCAATCCTAACCTACCCAGGATTATGCCCTATTGGAGTCAAAAGGACTTCTAAGCAGACATAGGATAGCACTACTCATTAAGGATTTTACCAGTTAAATCACTTCTAAAACTTCCATAACATTTTGTAAACCGTCTCCGGTTACCTTTGGCAACTTTCCATAAAGCATAGGCATATTTAACTCAGATGTAAGTCTCACTGCAGTTCGTAGGGCTTATTCGCTAGAAGTGTACATAAGATGACAGCCTTAAGGAGTAAGCTCCATTGAACACAGTGCCATTTACTTCTTAGTTAGGATCAGGTTATAAAAAGGGGAATGAAATGGTGTTGTCTGAGGAAATGTCGTTACGGCTGGAATCCAAGAACAGTCAGAACTCAAATGTTATGTAAGTCACAGCTGAGGAGGAAACATGCACTCATTAATTAGGAAATCTGAGTTATTTAACACCTAAACTGCTTGATGAAACTGATGGAATGTCTTTGCAGCAGCTTGAACATATATTTACTTCAAGTAATTTCAACATCACATAGTTCACTGAAGATATAGAGCAGTTCCCACTACATGTAGCCTGTTCTAAGCTGCCTTATATAATCAGGGTTAGAAAGGACCCCAAAGATCTATGAGTGGGGAACCTCTGGCCCTCCAGAGGTTGTTAAACTACAACTTCCACCATCCATGGTCATAGGCCATGCTTGTTGGGGCTGATGGGAAGTTGCTGTTCAACAACATCTGGAGGGCTAAGTCAAATCCCCCTGCCAATGCAGGAAATTCTCTGCTACAGCATCCCTGATAGCCATCTGCCTTCGGCATAAAAAACAAAGAGTCCAACTTCTGAGGCAGGTCTGTTCCACTGTTAAGCAACCCATCCCATTCAACAACCGGAGTGTGTTGAGCAGAGATGAAATGGGCCTAGAGACTAGCCCTGTAATGAAAATTTGGAAGGAGTTGTGGTATGTTTAGCCTGGAGCATAAGAAGCCATCTTTAAATATTTGAAGGTCTGTCATAGATGACAGAGCAAATTTCCAGGGAATAGGATATGAACCTACAGTTCAAATTACAAGGAAGAGAATTCCAGCTAAATATTAAGAACTTTCTTAGTGCACCAAACCTATTCCTTCACCTGTCATATACAGTGTTGCTTCTTTATGTTTTTAACCAGAATATAAATGCCATTTCCTACTCCACTTCAGTGTGATTTTTGGAATTGATGGAGGAATGCATTTGGGCTTAAATAAAAAGAGGGGCAAAAACCTATTTTTGCTGGATAATGTAGCGTTGAGATAATACGGGAGAAATACTTCCTCAGAATAATGGATTGGTCCCTTACCCGGTAGCGTCTACTTCGTAGTTTCTTCTCCTCCTTCTCCTTGAGTCCTTTGAAGGGATTCAGAGAGTTGCGATACTCACGTCGTTTGGTTAGAAAGTAGGCCACACAAGCACCTAACAGAACAAAAAGTGGGCAAAGCAATTGCAGGCATAAAAAGCAGGAACCGGGGCACACTTGAGTGTGGAGGGTATTTATGTCTGCATGTCTGTGTATATGAACAGCCAGCATTTCAATGTCACCAGAAGGTAAAGACTTTTCTCTTTACCTGGGATATTTGGCTCCTAATTTGAAGGGTGGCACTGTGGCCTCTTTTAGTGGGGTAGAGTTTGCAAATCCTGCCTTTCTTCTGCATAGCTGTGCTTTTGCATTGTCATTGGATATTCCGAACTGGTTCCAACATAAGTCACTTTAGTCACTGTCTGAGAAAAGTGACTGACAAATATCACAACAACAACAGCAGCAGCAGTAAGTTCCAGAGTGAATGCCAAGAGAGATATTTATTTTCAGACCTGGAGTAAAATTTACCAGCAAAGTGTATAAGGATTACTCAACAGGTAAAAATGTTCTAGGTATGTTCTAACAATAAAATCCAGACATGAAACAAGTGAAGTGTTTTTATTCACCCTCATCTTACCTTTTAGTTCTTTGTCAGTGTAATTGTGGTGATTTGATACCAATTCATGCTTCAGTTTCTCCAGCAAGAATTTCACTACAGAGATATTCCATGAAGATTTAATGCTGGGGTGGAGGGAGAGAGGAAGAGAATGGAGAATCATAAAGACTAGAACAAATCCATCTTCAAATCCCATATTTTTAGCAATACCTTCAGCACAACCTCAAAGTCCTCATACCATAATCTAACTAACCCTAAGCACGTTATTCTCCCATCTTTACCGTGACTCTCTCCTTCTCCTTCCTGCTGTCTCCCATGTGTTGCATTCTATATTACAAGCCCTTAAGGCAGAGACCTCTCCTCTTGTAGTTTATAAAGCACGTTGCAAACAGTTGGCCCTATATAAGCATTAATAACCTGAACGTTATTAAGGTGTCTTAATAAGGGATAATAATAATGAAGGCTGACTATTCAGGATGTTGAGATTAATTTCAGTGGGAACATGGGTTGCCAGATCAATAAAGGCGTTCTGCGCTTCTATTAGCTATGCAGAAAAGACCAGCTTGATCCATGCAACTTCCTTCTCCCATCACAACACAGTGAGAAGAGAAGCCACACTTGTTGGCTATCTTTCCTTTGCAGTTACTCTTCCTTATCTTATTTGCCAATCCCACCCAGAGCTCACCTCTCAGAGCCATCAAACCTCTTGTCATTGGTGATGTGGTTGTGGACATTATGGACCAGTTTCTGGGAGAGTAAACAGAAAGAGATAAGTGCCCCTCCACAGTAACTCTGCAAACCCCAAGCTATTAAAACAGAGCAGCATGCCCCAGAAAGTTAATTAAAATAAGCTTTGCAGTGTCTAAGCTGCTGGGCCCATGCCAAGTTCCTTGTGAGACACAAGCTCCAATATGTGGCAGCTATCTAAGGCAACTAACCGAGAGCACCAAGTCCCTCTTGCGCCTTGCATTCTTCTGTCCCATGCTTCGGTTTCTACAAGGAAGACTTGCAAAGCCCAAAGAGAAACGTGGCTCCCCGCGCATGTTGTCCTCCAAGGTGATGCTGTTGGGGGATACCTCTGGGCAGGAGAGAGAAGGATCATCCAGTGGCTGAGAGGAGGGGGAAGGTGGTGTGGCATAGACCCGTTGAATGGAGACATCTACTGCAGGTGATTCTTCTGCTCCCTGAGAACAAGAAAAAGACTTGTACAACTTAATATGATATCCTTCATTCCAAACTGCAGCTACCCTTCCTATCGCAGCTGCTATTCCAATTCTACAGCTCTGACTCAAAATGTGGGCCTTTAATTCATCTCTGCTCTACTATCCTTTAAAGTTCCTCCAAACCTTCTTTTGTGTGTTTACACGCACGCACACAAAACGCATTGGCCTGCAAACACAAGTGCGTAATGGCCAAAACACATAGCTGAATTTTAAAGCCTCTTTTTATCTTGCACTGACAAAAGTTCACAGTTGGCTCAAGTGGTACGGAAGGCTCAAAGGCACTTCTCATAGCCCCATATATATGAAAACATTCTAACACTAACCCACTAGAACGTCTGCCAATCACAACGTTGCCAATGCCCCTTAATCATCGCAAACAGCTCCAGCCTGGCTCCCGTACCAGCTTTGGTATCACATATACAAATACACATACACTTTTAGCTCTTGCCAGTGCCCCCCAACCCCAGGCCACAACAGCAGAGCAGAGCTTGGCATGGCTCCCAGAATGCATCTCTCCTGAGCAGGTCATTGGCAGAGGAGGCGAGAGATGCCATCAAATATTCATGAGCCCATCTGTGTCTGACCGGAGGGACATGGGGACTGTGTGTATTTTGTGGGGTGGGAGGGACAAAGAAGCTCTTAATCTTCAGCCTACATACCCCGCCAAGCCCCCCAGGCCCCAGATGCACAGGCGAGAAACCCAAGTGTCCAGGTGGCCCTGCCGCCGCTCCCAGCTGCCGCAGCTCTTCAATGACCACCTGGACGCCAGTTCTGAAGCCTTCAGCCTCTTGTTCCTCCTCATTCTGCTCTTCATTGTCCTCTTGCCGCTCCTCAGGACCACTCAGGGGGCTGGCTTTGACGACAGGGGCCATCCTTTGGCGCAGTGTCCCCATTTCTTCCTCCAGCCGCCTCAGGGCTTCATTATTGGCCTTGGCCAGGCTCAGCGCCACCTCAGCAAGGCCCACTGCCTTCTCTACACGTTGATAGATGACATGGAGCAGTTGCTCTGAAGACTGTACCGCTAGCCCACTGCCTGTAACTGTGATAGGGGTGCCTGATGAAGATGGTGGCGGGGGCGGCGTAGTCGCCTGAGCCCCCGGCTCCTGCTTGCAGGTGCAGCAGCAGCATTTTGCCCCTTTGGTGTCGGGAGGGGAGAACAAAATTGTGGCACTGAATGACATGACGATGCAGGTTTACGAGGGATTCTTGGTGTTCCCCAGCTAGTTCTCTTGGAGGAGGCAAGGCGAGCTTCAGATCTGGCCTTGAATGCTCTGCGGTGGAGGCATGCCCATGGCCCTGCTCAGAAGGCTGGGTCTCAGCAAACAAGAGGAAAGATATTAAAGAAATATTTCTAAGAGTATGACTGGAGCAGACAGCCATGTTGTAGTACATCTGAACCTACCTGCTTCTGATCATCTAAATTGCTTAGATTTAGGCTCTAACCTCTGTATACAGATCTGCTGTAGCCAAACCCAACAGGCAAGGCCATTTCATATTTGCATTCAATCTAATATGTCTAAATCTGTGGTTCAGAAACTCCCCCCTCCCCAATCCCTTGATGCAGTTGTAATGCTTTTTGCTAGATGCTGTATTTTAAACTGCATTTTCCTTTGTTCTTTTATTTCTTATATTGTATCAGGCTGAATTACAATTTGGATTCCATAGAATTCAAATTATAATTCAATAAATTTGAGAAATAAAAGAAGCAATTAAAATACAATCAAAAATCATTATATTTAAGGCAGACATGCCACAGAACACCTGAATAAATAAAAAAAAAACTCAACAGACTATGAATCAGTTTGTGAGCCCCAATCTAGATTTATGCTCAGTGTGATTAACATTAGGAGGGATTCAGCACTATCTTCCAGCCACCCGACTTGTCCATTTGGATCTATATGAACCCACAGCTGACCTCTTGTAAATCTTATTGCTTTTACAGTCTATATCTATTGATTATTTTGGCAGTCAAAGTCCTGCAATGAACTCAAGAGCTGAACTAGCAGTTCGGGTTTTGGCTACCTCTTTTCAATTTCTTTGTAGAAGCACTGAGACCCTGCCAAAAGAAAAAAGTGGGGGGAAACCTCTGCTTTGTTTCAGTAGTTCACACTGTGCCACGTTTGTTTTTCCTCCTCAACAGTACAGTTTGCTTTTAACCAGCAGCGCATTCAGCTCTTGCAAAGCACTTGCAAACAGCCCTTGAAGAACCAATGTTTTTGAATCTCCGTAACTGGGGACGGAGGAGGGGACCGAGTCTGAGGTGATAATGGAAAGTAAAGCGGAGAGGGGAAACTATCCACCCCCATCCCTAGGAAGCTGTTCCGTTTTCTCCAATTTCAACTGCTCGAAAGTGGTTTTAAAGTTCATGCAAGGCATCTCTTTGCATATTTAAAATTCGCAACCCCCAAGGCGAGAAACGTGCCCGGGGCTTCTCCTCGTTTGCTTCTGCGGCCCAACGGTTTGGAATCCTACACTCCCCAGCATTCCATCCCGCGTGTGCAGCGCCCGGGGGTGGGGGGGGGGCGGGGGCCGCAGGAGAAGCAAGAGCGCCGCAGTCGTGTACGAACGGCACAGCCCTCCGTCCGCCCCGCCGCTCTCCGATTGGCTATTGCGGAAGAGCAGGAGGGAGCCGATTGGTTGCAGACGGTGGCGCCTAGGCCCGGGGATAGGAGCGAGGGGCGGGGGGAAGGAACATGGACGGGGGCGAAGGGGGCTCTCTAAGGAGGTCCGCGAGGCTGGGCCCTTTTCAAGGCCGCCTTCCCCGCACTGGGTGGTCGAGGGCTTTCCTTTCCGTGGCCCCGCGAAAGGCGCCGGTCATATTCTACGTTTTAAAATCCAATATAAGGACATGTCAAATACCCAGTAATTACACACCAACGACAACGTATTAAATAAATGATTTCCAAAAGAAAAGTTGCCTTGACTGGGGTATCTTCCAAAATGGCTGACCAGGCCCAAGGTCATGTCAAGACTCGAGCCCCACTGGCACAGGGGCACCAACCATGGCCTTGAATAAGAAACCCACCACATTTAAATCCTCATTTTCTAATAATATTGTTTCTCCCTCCATTTGTTGCTGGGTTTTATTGCCCCCCTGCCCACCCAGTTACTGGGTATCTGATAAGTATTTTCCCTATAAGTCCTCCCTCAGCTGGTATCCTGACTAGCAAAGCTGTCTGTCCCCAATGGGTTTGTGTGTCACTCACAATTTTAAAAATTATGTGGCCAGTCTTTCCCTTCTTAATTTACCCTTGCTTTCTAAGTGAAGGTTAATTTATTACTTGGAGGAGGGGAAATACTGACAGGCCTCACAGCACCTGCTTCCCAAGCACCTGACACAACCCTTCCACACAAAATACTATACAGATCCTCCAATTTATTAGCTGCCATGTTCCCACTGCAATGTCAGGGCTAGCACACCCCCAGGGTCATAAACACTTAAGAGTACTCTTTTATTCCAGGGAAGGCAGGCGAACTAATGCCAGTGTACTGGAAGAAGCAAAGATCAATAGTGTCGAAGCAATGATTCTTCAACATTAACTTCGTTGGACTGGTCTTGATGTTCGAGTGCCTGATTATCGTCTTCCAAAGCAACTACACTACTCTATTCCGAACTTAAAAATGGAAAGCGTAATGCTGGCGGTAAACAAAAGAGGTTTAAAGACTCTTGAGGCAAATCTATAAAAATGTAGTATAAACACCGACAATTGGGAAACACTAGCCTGCGAGCACTCCAATTGGAGAAATCTTTGCCAAAGGTGTCATGGGCTTTGAAGACACTCGAACTCAGGACGAAAGGGAGAAACATGCTAAGAGGAAGGCATGTTTGGCAAACCCTCACCGTGATCTACTCCCACCCAGAAACAAACCTACGTCCCCACTGTAAAAGGTGTGGATCCAGACTTGGCCTTCACTATGTTCATGGAAGGCAATCTTACTTGGTTACGAGTGATCGCCAAAGAAGAAGAAGAAAACCCTTTAATTCCAGGTTAATTTAAGTCCAAAATGATTCCGCAGCCAGTCACTAATGAAAAATTGGGCCAAAGGAAATTCACCGTTTCACTGCTTTACAGCAATCCTGACAGGGTGAACAAAAGAATTAATAATGCATGTTAGCATATTTGTCACCCCAAATGATATTGAATAAGCCCCCTGTGCCTTTTCTAATCACCCTCTTGTAGAAACAAAAGCATGATTAGATTGAGACGAGAGAAGGTATATTTGATTAAAAAATCCAGCGCAGATGCATGCATTATTCCTCTGCAAGCCTGATAATGTAGACACACATCCTGTGTGCCTAATTAGTATACTCACAGCCTCACCTCTCCACTTATTTTCCTATCCGCTCTTCTTGAAACACCATTTACCTCTACAGCATCACAGCCAAATCACATTACTTTACACAGCGTTAAATAATCCAGACTAACTGCCTTGTTATTAATGACCACTACTAATTCCCATTAAAATTCTCACATCATCCACAATAAAATGAAGAAAGGTATTCCCCCCACCCCCATTCTTTAAAGCCCCATAGCAGTTAAAGGGCTAGGAGGGGTAAACTAATCTTTGATCTATGATATCTGAGTGTTACCTATTTTCCTCAGCATTATATAGACTTCTTTCTCCCTCTCTTCGCTATGTACAAAAACCTCCAAAGCTACTCTGTTCCTGCATATACATATATTTTCTGCCAAGCATATCCCTGCTCTCCTGCTTTCCCCCCTCCCACATTCTGCCACATACAAGCCTCTCTCTCCCTTGGCGTATATTTTCCCTGGCAAGGCCAAACAAGGGATTGGGGTGCTTCCCTTTTCAATCCCTCCCCAGATCCTTTCCCCTCCACCCCCACCACCCCCAATTCCATCCCACACGTCCCTGGGAAAAGGATACTGGAAGGTCGTGCAGCTCTTTGTATTCGTGTGTGTGCAAAGGGGGAGGATGTGCACCCTGCTGCCAACCGCCACACCCCCGTGCTCCCCCCTTCTGCCCTGATTGGCCAATCTCCTGTACGCACACAAACACACACCAAAGCTGCACACGCATTCCTGAGCAGGGCCCCAGCAGGGGACACCTAGACTAGCTGGGCACTGCCAATTTCCCCCTTTCCTGGACATGTACAATCAGGCTGTTTTTTATTCCTCCAATTTACACTTCCCTTTGATCCTTGCCACCCTCTACTTCTGCATGCTATTTTGTTTCTCAAAGCCTTCCTCTCATGCTCCTGCTAGTCCCTCGTGTTTCTTCTTCTATATTTATTTCACTCCAAACTGTTTCTGTTATTGCTCTCCCCTTGGCTCCTGTGTACACACAGCTTTCATCTCATTGCCTTCCTCCTTCTGTTCATCCTTCTTGCCGGCTGTTCCCTTCAACCTTTGCAGCTGTACCCCCCCAACCCAATCCAGGAAACCTCTTGGCCCATGCCTCACTCATTTTGTTGTGTGCTGTAACCCTAATTTTCTTCCTCTCCACCCACTAAACAAGCATGGGGGGGGGGCAGATTTGGAAAAGGAAAGGCCGTTTACCCAGGAAGGTTTCTTTTGTTTTCGACTCTCTACAAAACTACGCCTCCATCTTGGCTGCTTTGTTCATTCTGTTCCTGCTGCCCTGCAGCTGGCAATAACCTTTTCTGTTCACATTAGGTTCTACGCACTGCACACACATCGCTCGCGTCAATTGGGTGGGAACCAGAAAATCCAACGGTGCATAAAAGTATTTGGGATGGCTATGCTTGGCGAGGGGGCCAGCATGGGTTAATATTGGCATGCACTTCTTCATCTACGACTGTCAACATTCAACAAGCATAGATTTGGGGTGGGTGAGGGGGTGGGATCCCTACGAAGGGCAAGGGACCGGTTTGATCAAACGTGTGTGAAAATGCAAGTGAAGTAACGGGGGCTATCATGGGGGAAAGGAGCAATTATTTAACAATTGTTTGACTTCCTCCCTCCCTTGGTATCGGCAGACACGTATGCTTCAGTGCCTGTGGGAACAGCCGACCTTCTGCTTTCTTGCCTAGGAACAATGAATTTCAAGAGACATTTATCTCCCACCTCCTGTGCCCAATCACTAACGCCCACAGAGGCAGCCAGCATGTTTGCCCCTCCAAGGCATCCCTCCGTTGGCAGGAATCCAAAGCCAACAACACACCTCTGACGGGACTGGAGTAGCCAAGATTTCCCTTGCCCACTCTCGTTTTTCAAGCGAAGACAAAAAACAGTTTGGACAGCAGAAGTTTAATTCTGAACAAGCAAAAAAAACCCAAATACTACATGAAACATGGGTTACAAGCATGAGACATCTTCCCAGACAGCGGCATCTGTGAGTCCCACCCTTCCTCCAGCCAACAACCCTTAAAAGACCCCAAATCAGCACCCCAGCTTTCTCCCAAAGTCCATCATCTCAAGCGACTGTTTCTGTGGCTTTGTCATTATATAATTCATGAAGTTTGGACACGTCGTCGCTGGAGACACGGACCCAGCCATCCTGGCGTACGTGGTAGAGGTTGACTGTGCCCCCAGAGTAGGCATCGCGGTATGTAGCCTGGTAGATGGCGCGACGGGCCAGATTGCAGGCTTCTTCGACGGTGAGATCGTTAGAGTAGCCACGGTCCATCACTCCGTAGGCGTAGACAGAACCGGAGCCCACCGAGAAAACTTTGCCCGAGATGCGGTTCCCTTCACTGTCCACGTAATAAAGGCCTGAAAGGCAAGGCGGGGAAGTTTGTGTTACTGGGGCTTTTCACAAAACAATTACAATTATCGTATCAGCACCAAAGGTTGCCTTGCACACCCTTCTCCCCTCCAAAAATGATCTCAATTTCTATACCGTGTTTTTAAACAGGTTGATGGAAGGGAGCATTCAGCCCTCTGAGCTTCTTCCAGCAACCATCTCCAAGTTTCAACACCCAAGCGCTAGTTCCTGATGCTGCTGCATGTGTCCCAACATGGGGCTATGCAACATCCAAAGGAAATGTGGCAACTGGAATGCTGGGGGGGGGGTATGTTTATTGGGAGGAGCTATAGCTATGCATTTTGTTCCAAGCTCAAGAATAAACTTGGCCACAGCTCCAGGCATCTTCTGCCCAGTATTCCCTGCTCTAATCAGCCTTCCTGGACCGTTGACAAAACCCAAAAGGATTAATCCTTCAAGATCAGTTTCCTAGCCTCATGGAACAAGCTACACAGATACCTTCATGATGAAAACACTGGGGTTTCCCTTTCTATAAAAAGAGCTGCAACACACAGCTATGTGTCCTGTACCCTACACCAGAAATAGGGAACCTGTAGCCCTCCAAATGTTGCTGGTCTCCAACTCCCATCAGCTCCAGCAAGCATAGCCTATGGTCAGGGATGGTGGAAGTTGCAGTCCAACACCTGGAGGGGAAAGGTGGTCCTGGGAAGAATGTGCTTTTAAGTGTTTAGGTGGGGGACGGAATCCTTTGGGGAATGTTAAATGAAGAGGTATTTTAGGGTATCCTGAAACTGTAGGCACTGATTTAGAAAGAAGTAGGGGGGGGGGTTGCACTGAGAGCATAGCCTTGGTGACGGAAAGGGTAGAATATGATGTAGAATACGGAACAAGATCCTCATGCCTAAGTCAGAGGAATAAAGGGATACAGAAAGGTTTATATCCTAGTCCTTTGCATACTTGGATGCAAAGTACAGTGGTGCCTCGCAAGACGAAATTAATCCGTTCTGTGAGGCTCTTCGTATAGCGGTTTTTTCGTCTTGCGAAGCAAGCCCATTGACAGCTTAGCGGATTAGCGCTATTAGCGGTTTAGCGGCTTTTAGCGGATCAGCTGATAAGCGGCTTAGCGGCTTAGGAAAAGGGAGGAGAAGGGGGAAAAACCCACAGGAACTCGCAAGACATTTAGTCTTGCGAAGCAAGCCCATAGGGAAATTCGTTTTGCGAAGCGCCTCCAAAATGGAAAACCCTTTCGTCTAGCGGGTTTTCCGTCTTGCAAGGCGTTCGTCTTGCGGGGCACCACTGTATCATAGATTTCAGAGGAACCAAAGACTGCAGCTTCTCTCAGCCCCAACCATATTTAGACATATTGGGTATTCCACATGGAAAGACAGGATGTAACAAATAAACATATGAGAAAGGGATTTATCAAAGGGACTAGTCAGTGCAAACACTGAGGAAATTAAAAATGTGCAGAGCCCATGTAAATTCTTTGGATTTTTTCTCAGGAGAGCAGCCAACCTGGCCCAATGGTCTGCTATACAAATATTAAAAGTAGACAAAACCATTTTAAATACGATCACCACCCTGTGATTCTACGCTAGTGCAACCAATGCTTCCAGAGGAAGGCCTTCATGGGCAACAAGTACTGGGTACCAACCATCTGTGTGGAGATTGTGGGAATCTTCCTGCTTTCAAATGCAAGCCCAGTCAACTTAGTACATACACCCTTCCCCTGGTATCCTCCAGAATTCTTGGACCACTGCTCCCATCAGTGCCAGACAGCACAGCTGTGGACTAAAATATCTGGAGGGAACCAGGTAGGGGAACATTTAGTAAAACCCACGCGCATGGCACAGCTAGCTGTACCAAAGGAACAATGGCTGTACCAAGCACACTCTACCTGGAGATACCACCTCCCTAGTTAGCATAGTCAACCTGGAGGCACAACCACCTTTGCTTCTAGACACATTTTTACACAGCCAGAGACTTTGAAAGAGTTTCTAGCAGCAGCCCTGCAGAAGCTAAATAGGTCAGGGTCTGATCTGTGCCTGAATGGGAGGCCCCTTGTGAGCCCTACATGCGTCATCTTAAGTTTCAAGATGGAAGAAAGCAGGATATAAAATAATATACTTAACTGGTAAACTATAATAACCTCACCACTAGCAAGTTGGTTGTAAAAGTGCAGCAGTGTTTGGGGGGGGGGGGAAGTTGCAGCTACGACTATAAGTGAGACATTGGCCCTAACTGTCCTATATATTTGAAGCAGCATCATACTATTTTAAACAGTCATGGCTTCCCCCAAAGAATCCTGGGAAATGTAGTTTGTTAAGGGTGCTGAATGTTGTTAGGATGCTCCTATTCCCCTCACAGAGCTACAACTCTCAAGACTTCCCCAGGGAAGAGGGATTGACTGTTCTGTGAACTCGGCTCTTGTGAGGGGAATATAAGCCTCATAACAACTCTCAGCTGTTCCCAGGACTCTTTGGGAGAAGCCATGACTGTTTAAAGTGGTATGATACTGCTTTCAATGAATGGTGCAAATAGGGCGACAATCAGTCACTTCTCCAATACAGTGGACACTCGGGTTGTGAACGTGATCCGTGCGAGATACACGTTTGCAACCTGCAGCGTTCGCAACCCGCAGCAGCGCGTCTGTACACACGTGCATTGCGATTCGGCACTTCTGCGCACGCGCGGCCGCCGAAACCCGGAAGTAACCCGTTCCGGTACTTCCAGGTTTCAGCGGGTGCGTAACCCAAAAAAACACAACCTGAAGCGGCTGTAACCCGAGGTATGACTGTAATTTATCCAGGTATCTGCCAGATATTTTAATTCAGCTAGCAGGGCAGTATGTTTCCTATGTTACTAGCTCCACCTCCCTACAGAATTGAACACTTACCTATAGAGAGTATTAACGTGCTGTAGTTTCCCAAGGAAGTAGAAACAAACAAAAGTGAGCGAGAGAGAGCAGGAGCCAAAGTATCACTTGAGATGCACAGCAGAATTCAGAACCAGTGCATGTTCTTTTCCCAGTGTCAAAATGCAATGTCAGAAAACCCAACCCAAAACTCGGACAGCATGTGAGGTAGGGGTACAGCCTTAATTAGTCCTAAACCAATGCAAATGTAAAGGTTGGGGAGTCTCAGAAGGTAGTTTTAAGTGAAGAAAGCAGAAACAGGAAGACACTGGACCCCAAAAAGGTAATCTTAACCATCATTTATTTTTTTTTATCCTGCCCTTTCTCCCAAAGGAGCACAGGGTGCCAGATAAAAAAATATATGTGCATTCAGGAACATCACACAATGGATTTATCACCGCCTGTATAGCACTTCCCACAGCAAATGCCAATGTAAATACAGACAAGGATTGTGGAGTCACCAGAACATAGGGGTGGGTACGGGCATGATCAAGGAAAATACAGTCATACCTCGGGCTGAAGTTGCTTCAGGTTGAGCGCTTTTGGGTTGCGCTCCACGGCGACCCAGAAGTAAAGGAACATGTTACTTACAGGTTTCACCGCTTGTGCATACGCTCAAAATGACGTCACGCACATGCGCGGAAGTGGCAAATCGCGACCCACGCACACACAGTTGCAGGTTGCATTCGCTTCAAGATGCGAACGGGGCTCTGGAACGGATCCCGTTCGCATCCTGAGGTACCACTGTAGCGCAAAGGCTAAATCTGGTTAGAATTTAGTAAGACAGAGGAGTGGAGAGGACATTTAAATCTTATGAAAGCTCCCCCCCCCAGGAAAAATGTGGTGTCCTCACCTGGCCCTCGCTTGTCCCAGCCACAGATCATGGTACCCATAGAGAGCCCCATTCCCTTGTACTGATACACCATGTTGGCCAACAGCTTCGAGGCAGCAGCCACAGATATCCGCTCCTTGTTGCGGAGTTCATAGATGCGACACTGCCGTGCCAGCAGCCGCTCCCAGAAGCTGCAATCGGCTGCACCACCAGCCATGGTGCCCAGCAGGTAAGGGTTAATCTCGATGACCTTCTTGACCGTCTGAGAAGCAATGTAGACACCTGCTGTTGCCCGGGAATCCACGGCCACTATCACACCATGCTGAAACTGGAGGATCAAGGAATCAAGAGGTCAAGATCATGATGAACAAACCACAAAGGATACACACAACCAGAATGAATGGCAATCCAAAGTGTGCCCACCCTGTTTGAAGGCACCAGTGCAAGAGGGTTCCTCACACCCCATTACATGGTCCAGGTGATAAGATACCATCCTGAGGCAACATTCACCTGCCAATCCAGTATGGGATTTGCCAAAGCAGCCTACCTCTGTCTCAACCTGAATCACCAGTCCAAAAGAACACCAGGGTTTGTGAGGCCAGTATCCCTCTCCCTCAGAAGTGCCCACAAGACATCAAAAGCCCATTAATTCTATTCCGAAAAACTCAGGTGATAATCTCAAAGTGACTTTTGAAGACAATGCCACCCTTTGCCCACCTTCTCAGGTCTTCCGTTTCCTGAAGCCTTTCCTTCAAGTGAATCCCTCTCTACAAAGTGCGCCTTCCACTTCCCAATTTTCTATGCCCCCAACTGAACCAACCTATTCTCCCAAATTACCCCAATATGGACTCCAGTATCCTTCGCACATATCTGAACATCCAGTTCAGGCCTCTTATTCGCCACTAACTACAGTGGTGCCTCGCAAGACGAAATTAATTCGTTCCGCAAGTTTTTTCTTCTTGAGAGTTTTTCGTCTTGCGAAGCACGGTTTCCCATAGGAATGCATTGAAAATCAATCAATGCGTTCCTATGGAAACCGCCTTCAGACCAGGTCCGGGGACAGTCTGTCCCCCGACCTCTTCTGAAGGCTGGGGGGGGGGGGGACAAGGGCTTTTCTTTCCACCCCCAGCATTTTAAAAAACCCCGGGACAGCGGAGGACTTCTCTGCTGTCCGGGGCAATCTTAAAATGCTGACGGGCGGCAGCGAACCCTTCGCTGCCGCCCGCCAGCATTTTAAAAAACCCTGGGACAGCGATCTTAAAATGCTGGCGGGCGGCAGCGCTGCCGCTGTCCCGGGGCGATTTAAAAGCCCCTGGGAAGGCAGGCGGGGGGGCAAAAGTCTTTGCTCCCCCCGCCTGCCTTCAAAAGCCGTCCGGGATAGCGGGAAGCGCTTCCCTGCTATCCTGGACTGCTTTTAAAATGCTGGTGGTGGGGAGCAAAGCCTTTCGGCCCCCGCCGGCCTTCCTGGACCTCTTCTGAAGGCCGGAGGGGGGGAAAGGCTTTGCTCCCCACCACCAGCATTTAAAAGAGGTCCCCGGAGATTTCCCTATGGGCTTTCTTCTTGCGAAGCAAGCCCATAGGGAAATTCGTCTTGCGAAGCAACTCGCAAAATGAAAACCCTTTCGTCTTGCGGGTTTTCCGTCTTGCGAGGCATTCGTCTTGCGGGGCACCACTGTACAGCCACCACCAGCCAGATATCTTTCTTGTCATCCCTACTCCCAGGAGAGCTTATGTATTTTAAGTCATTAACATTCCATACCACCTTGTGACCCTCAGATGAAGGGCGGTATACAAATTTAATTAAACAAACAAATAATCATCAATATTATTAAATTTGTATACCACCCTTCATCCGCAGATCTCATGGTGACTCGCAATCATAAAAACACAGTATCAAAACACAAATTACATAATAAAAAGCCCAGAACGAACTCACAACAAGCACCCACCGCCCTGTGAGGCTGAGAGATGGTGACTGGCCTAAGGTCACCCAGGGAGGTTTCATGGCTGAGTGGGGATTCGAACCCTGGTCTCCCGGGTCCTAGTCGGACACTGTAAAAGCTGCACTTTGCCTTCCACGTGCAAATAATAAAAACAGCCAAGAACAGCTTTGAGCAAACAAATAAGATAAAGGTTGCAAAACCTGGGTTTGTAATCCAATGCTGGCCGTACTCAAGAGAGGACCCAACTCAGTCGTCTCAATGAGTCTTCTCCAAGTAGGGCTCACCCCCCAAAGGCGACACATCCAACCCCCCACCACCCTCACCCAAAGCGCCCCCTCTCAGCCCCCAAAGGGGCGTGTCCCCCCACTCCCCGCCGCCCACCTTGAAGGCCAGGGTGGTGGTGCCGTGCAGCAGCTCGATCTTGGCATCCCCCGCGGCGGTGCCTCGGTCCAGGCCGGGACAAGGGGCCGCCAGAAGCGGGGGCATCCCCGAGGCCTGGGCCTCCGCCCCATGGCCGCCCCCACCGCAGGTGCCGAGCGCGGGGACTCGGAACTCGTTGCCGGCCCCGAAACCGAAGAACCCGGCCCTGTTCACGGGCAGCTGCGGCTCCAGCAGGCTGGCCAGCGCCATCTTGGATAAGGGCTAGTCACCGTGACTCAGGGCCTACAGCCTATATAGGCTCCGGGCGCCATGTTTGGTGTGGGCAGAGCTCGCGGGAGCCGCACGCCTGTAAGCAAGCGGCGGGCGCCATCTTGGTTGCGGCCTCGTTCTTATTTCACGCCGCGCGTGAGAGGCTGGCTTCGCCATTTTTAGTGAGGGAGCAGCGCCGTTGCCTGAGGCTTGCTGGTACGAATAAAATGCCGGGCGCCATCTTAGGTGAGGGCAAGGCTAGACCTGAGAGACCGGCTGCCCCGGCGAAAGCAAATAAGTCAATGGAAGGGAAATGTGTTAGTCACCGTCTTCATTTCCTGGGAGGGATGTCGTTTGGGGATGGGAAAGGACGAGTGCTTTTATTCCTTTATATTCCTTTATTTTCCTATATATTCCTTTATATTCTGAGCAACTAGTGAAGTTAGGGGTTGGACTAGATGACCCACAGGGTCCCTTCCAACTCTACAATTCTAGGATTCTAGAACAAAGGAAACCAGTTTTTCTTGTACGGTGCAAGATGTGCAAAGTGCTAGTTTCGTTTCCTATGGAACTCACCGCCACATGGTGGCCTGGAGGCCAACAACAAATACTGGGCTAAAACAAGTAAACAAGATAGCCCCTCATTCATGATTGGACAGTAGTAGCTGGGGAATCCAGAAGCAGAATTCAAGTACCCTGAAGTGTCTGATCTTTGCAAGTGTGAAAAATAGGGGTTAAACACTCATGTTCAATTGCGCCACTCTTCTTCTGAACTACTATTATTAAATTTATTTTCAGCTTTTCACCATCTAGGTCCCAAAGCAGCTTATAACAATAAAATGACAAAAACAAACAGAATGTAAAGCATAAATTTAACCTCACAAATTTTATATAATAAAAATAAAAAATAAACCTAGAGCATCAGAAAATGTAAAACTTCAAAGACGCAGTCATGTTGCAAAGGCCTCCTGAAATAAAACAGTTTTAACCAGGCACCTGAAACTCAGCAGGGATGGTGACAGACTAACATCTAGTGCAGGAATACCCTCTGGAGTACAACTTCAATCAACCCCAGCCAGCATGGTCAGTGTGTCTAGAGGTCCTGGGCTGCCCAGTCGACAAGCCCCCCCCCCCCCAGCCTCACTGTGCAGTCACTGAAGTTATTCAGGGCTTTATACACTAATTCAACAACTTTGATAGGAAGCCGGTACAAGTCTTTTAACACTGGTGTCCTATGTTGACGATAATGCAGTTCCCATCACCATACAAAACCACAGCACTCAGCACTGGCAGAAGCTTTGACTGGAATGATCAGGAAGCAGCCAGTATCCCCACATCTTTGGTATCAGCCTCTTCACCTTCTCCCTGGCACCATCGGGGTGGGGTGGGGTGAAAGCCTCTGAGATGGAGCGTATGCATTTACACACGGGCTTCCTAGAGGTGGCACTGCTCTCCAGCGAGCCTGAACGGCCGTGCTGTTTCACAGCACTTGAAGGATGCTGATGAAAGGAGACAGGATTCCCTTCTACCATCCCTCGTGCCCCAGCAGCTGCCTAAGCCAGTGGGGCAGCTGGCTCAGCCTTTTTGCTTCAGGTGGTGGAAAGGGAAAACTCTAAGCCTGTATCCGTGGTCTCTGGCAGCTGCCTGTTAAAGCCCAGAGGAATGCAAGAAGAGCCAGCTGGACTGGGCCAAAGGCCCACCTAGTTCAGCACCCTCTTCTCACAGTGGCCGACCAGATACCCAAATGGGAAACCCGCAAGTGGGACCTGCGTACAACAGCTCTCTCTGCTCCTGTGGTTTCCAGCAGCTGGTATTCAGGAGCAGCCATGGAGGCAGAGCATACCCATGAGGGCTAGTAACCATCGATGACCCTCTCCCCCAGGAATTCGTCTAATCCTCTTTTAAAGCCATGTTGGTGGTCATCACTGATTCCAGTGGCAGCAGGTCCCATAGTTCAACTCTGCATTACATGGAGAAGTTCTTCCTTTTACTGCACGGTCCGGGGAAAAACAATGCTGTCCAGGGTTGTAAAGACTGTGGAGAGAATAATTGGGTGCACTCTTCCCAGCTTGGATCAAATCTATGCTTCCAGGTACCATAAGAAAGCTGCAGAGATAGCGCACCCCGGAAATGATTTCTTTCAGCTTCTGCCTTCTGGAAGAGGGTACAGGGTTATAAAGACTAGGACTAGCCGCCTGAGAAACAGTTTCTATCCAAATGCGATTTTGGTTTTAAACGCATTGTAAGGAGTCTGTATGGGAGTATCAGAGTTTTTAGGGGGCTAACCAGGTTGGGATAGCTGGGATAGCAGACTTCTTGGGTTCTGAATGACTTATGTAAATTTTTCAATTTCATTGTTCTGTAAGGGACAATGACAATAAAGATTATCGTATCGTATCGATTATCGTACCTATCCTGAACCTTCCAACATTCAGCTTCATTGAACATCCATGAGTCCTAGAGTTACGACAGAGGGATAAAAACTGTTCTGTCCACTTTCTCCATAGCAGACATAATTTTATAAACTTAACTGTGACTTGAATTTACCACACACACACACACACACCCCGTGCCAAGTTCGGAATGCATTCACACTTACCTTTTCTGCTGCAGTTAAGATCTTCGGATTGTACTCGTCTGATAGTTCCAGTGATAAATGCTCTGCCTCCCATTAATGCAGCGTTAGCACTAAACATCTTCTGAAAAGGAACTTCTGCTTCCCATTAACATGGGTGTCTCTCGTCCTGCTCTTTTCTGCTGGAAATGCCTGTTTGCTTTGTACACCTTTAATGGCACTGAAGCCAACTGTTTTGGTCTTGGAGGACAGAGGACATCCTCCAAAAAAACCCCCCCTCTTTCGGCACTAGTTTCTCTAAGACATTTTGCATGCAGAGGGCCTCTGATTCAGTCCCCAATGGCGTCTCCAGTGCAGGCAATACTGAGTTAGGCAGACCAACTGTCTGAATAAGCATAAGGCAGCATCCTGCAGTTGCTACCCATAGCAGGATCATCCACAGGTCTTGATTGTCATTGAGCTAAGTGTGACCCACCCTCCTGCCCCCGGCAAAGGTCAAGGCATTTCTGGAGAGAAAGCGGAGTGGAGCCATTAGTGCAAAGCCTGGTGACAGAGTGTACAGGATTGCCCCATCACCATGTAACTGGATCACAACCAGGATTGCCCTTTGAGGGTCTTCTTCACACACCCCTCCCATTCCCTCCTGGCTCCCACATTCCCCCACTCACTTCCCCCAGCCCCCCAAGTGCTAGATGGATGCTGCTGGGGGACTCGGCATCACATTTCGTTGGAGCACGCGGAAGGACGCATTTGAGGGTGACAGATGCTGACAGGGCAGCGTCTCTTTCAGGTCAGGGCGGGAGGGAAAGGAGAGGTAACCCTCTCAGTGCCGGGGACCAGTTTGGCTCAGGGTCCCACTTTCGCTAGGCCAAGGTGTCTGGGCTGCACGAGGGGCTACCTAATCGAAGCTGAGTTGGTCGATGCCTGTTTTGCGCTGATGGGCCATCCTTGCCAATAACTGGTGGAGACGAGAAAACAAAGCAATATTTATTATGAGCTAAATTGCAAGCAGCAAAAGCATATTTGATGTGTCTGGTTGTATAATTCCAGCTGCCAGTTTGCTCTCTCTGAGACTGTCCTAAAGAAGCTTCCCAGGAGCCAAACACAAAAGCAGATTGCAGCCTCTGCCAAGAAAGAACCCCATCGCTTCTGCCTTTGACATGGCGCTGGGGACGCGGCAAGGGTGAAACGTGCTTTATTGGTCTGACTGGGCTTCCACTCGGCCCCCGACCCAAACGCTTGGGGGAACAACAATACCTTCACTTGATTGTGATGGCTCTGGGTGTAGTGAGGTTTTGTTGCGGTGGTTGCTTTACAAAAAGAGGGACCTCGATGCCAAAGTATATGGAAAGTTCTCCTTGTGAAGAAAGGAGATGGACCCAGGCTAAAGTCCCCACATCTCCAGGTAGGCCTGAGAGAAACTCCATGCCTGAAACCCAGTGTGTGATGGGCGAGTGTGTCAGACTAGGCCCTGGGAGACCAGAATCCAACGCCCTGCTTGACCATGAAACCATTGCTGCATTGCCTAACTACCTCCCAAGGCTGGTTCAATAAATGTTGCCGCTTGAGGCAGAACAGAAAATGGCACACACAAACACACCACCTGAAGCAACTGGAAATGGCCTGGGGAAGCTCTGGCATGCTGAGGGGGATGGGAGGGAAGGGAGGCTAGAGAGGAGCAGGTGGCAGCCCTGATCTTTGCAGGAGGGGGAGAACAGCACACTCCTGGGGGGGCTGGCTTTGCCACCCCTCTCAGCTGTCCCCACCTGAGGCAACTGCCTCACCCTGGCGAACGGGTCGTTTGCGGGGATTGAATGTGGAGGGAGGGGGAGGGACCAGGCACACCACCTGGAGCTCCTTGGAGAAGATGGCTTGTCAATGCAAGAAATAAAGAGTACAGTGGTACCTCGGGTTAAGTTCTTAATTCGTTCCGGAGGTCTGTTCTTAACTAGAAACTGTTCTTAACCTGAAGCACCACTTTAGCTAATGGGGCCTCCTGCTGCCGCTGCGACGCCGGAGCACGATTTCTGTTCTCATCCTGAAGCAAAGTTCTTAACCCGAGGTAATATTTCTGGGTTAGCGGAGTCTGTAACCTGAAGCGTATGTAACCCGAGGTACAACTGTAAATAAAATACGCCCAGTCAGCATAGGCTTATCCTGGGCTAGATGGACAAATACTGTGACTCAAGTCTAGGGCAGAATCTTCGGTCTCTCTGGGGGCCCAAGAGACGGGAGAAGGAACAACCCTGGGACAGAGGAGGTCACTCACTAACTTATGTTATCTAGGCTCTAGTAACCTCTAGGTTATATCACTGCATGCATTACACATAGGGCTGCCTCTGAAGATGGTTCAAAAACCACCTGGTGTAAAATTCAGCTGCCAGGTTGCTCACCAGGGCAAGATGTTTTGAGCGTATACAGTGGTACCTCGGGTTACAGACGCTTCAGGTTACAGACTCCGCTAACCCAGAAGTAGTACCTCGGGTTAAGAACTTTGCTTCAGGATGAGAACAGAAATCGCACAGCAGTAGCGCGGCAGCAGCAGGAGGCCCCATTAGCTAAAGTGATACCTCAGGTTAAGAAGAGTTTCAGGTTAAGAACGGACCTCCAGAACGAATTAAGTTCTTAACCCGAGGTACCACTGTAATGCCAATCCTGGCCCAACTACACTGGCTGCCAATTAGTTTCCAGGCCCAATTCAAAGTGTTGGTTTTGACCGATAAAATCTTAAATGGCTCAGGACCTCAATACCTCAAGGACCACCTCTCTCCATATGAACCTACCTGGGATCTGAGATCACCATCTGAGGCCCTTAGTCATGTGCATTCTCCACGAGGTCCAGAGGGAGGCAACACGTGAATAGGCCTTTTCTGTGGTGGCTCCCCATTTGTGGGATCCTCTCCCCAGGGAGGCTTACCTGGCACCTTCATTATACACCTGTAGGTGACAGGCAAAAAGGTTCCTCTTCAACCAGGCCTTGGGCCACAAAGAACCAGGCCTTCTTTGTGGAAGGTAGGGTTATGGGTTTGTTCTTGCTCGTTACGTATTTTTGCGTTTTCATTTTGTATGTTCATGTTCTGAACTGCCCCAAGATCTTCGGTGGAAGGGCAGTATATAAATTTAACAAATAAATGAAGAAGACGCACCACGGGGCGTGAACGAGACCCAGCTTTTCTTGCTGCATCATTCACCGCTCACTGTTTCAACCCCATTATGAAGTACTCGCACACCCGCTTCTTAGGCTGCTTAGTCCTAGACACAGGTTTGGGAGCCTGCCAAACTGAATACAATAGAATCCACTGCTCATAAACGAAGGATGCTTCTCCCACCTGCCTTTAGACGAAAATAAAAAAGGAAATTAGTCAGTGTCAAAAAACAGGTCAGAGCCTGTCACCTAGCAGAAGCTTCCTGTAGCTTTTCGTCACCCTCCTTTCCCCACCGTTAAACATGCAGCTTTACCTGACCATCTCACCTTGTCTCCAGCCCTGCCCCAATCCTCTATCTGATCCTTCCCGAAATCTAGGCCCCCTCCCTCCTTTTATAAGCTCTCTTCTCCCAGTGTTTCCAAAACTCTTCCCAAATGGCTCTCCAGAGCGTCCTGGGCCTGGACCTCCCGCTGCAGGCCCCCAGCTGGCCCCTGCCACCCCCAAGTGGGAGAGTGGTGCCCCTGCCGTTTCCGCTGGCCCATGGCACCACCACGCTGGCCTTCCGCTGCAGCCATGGGGTGGTGGTGGCAGCGGACACCCGTGCTTCGAGCGGGAACCTCGTGTCTGATCCGTCGGCCCGCAAGGTCATGACCCTCCACCGCCACCTCCTGGCGACCACGTCCGGGACATCGGCCGACTGCGCCTCCTGGTTGCGCTTGCTGCGGTGCTCTCTGCGCCTGAGGCAGCTCCACGGCGGGCGCCAGATCAGCGTGGCAGGGGCCGCCAAGCTGCTGGCTTTCCTCTTGCGGGGCTGCCGCCACAAGGACCTGTGCGTGGCCACCGTGCTGTGCGGCTGGGACGACGGCGGGCCTGCTCTGCGCTACGTCTACAGCGATGGCACGTGCCTCCAAGGAGACCTTTTCGCAGTGGGCTCCGGGTCTCCCTACGCCTACGGGGTGATGGACGGCTCCTACCGCTTTGACCTGCCACGTGACGAGGCTTTCATGCTGGCCCGCCAGGCTGTGGCTCACGCCGCCCACCGAGACGCCTACTCCGGGGGGAATGTGGACCTCTACCATGTGCGGCCAAGCGGCTGGGTGTGCGTCTCCCGGGAAGATCTCAGCCAGGTCTACCGGGGATTGGGGCCACTGGGCGACGGAGAGGGCGACACTAAAGAAAGGCACCGTGGAATTGACTAGATACCAGCCTAAAACGGGACGGGTCTGTCGGTTTTCAGCAAGAAGCAGCCATAACCCAGATTCAGAAACCATTCATTTCAGCAAAGCGGTGCAGAGAAAACAAAGCACAGGTTGTAAAATAGGGAGCGGGAGTGGACTAAATTGATTTTTTTTCCTAAACCCACCCCAAAGCTGCAAAGATGGCAGCTTGGACCAGCGCAAACCCAACATAGGGACAATATTGTAGCAGCAAGATGCTTAGCGGAGAGGGAAACCAATCGCTTATTTCTACAAATGGCGAATCAGAACCCCAAATAATTCACAAATATGGCGAAAAGCAATCAGTGTGGCTTATTAAAAAAACAGCTTGATTTAGCATAGGGCCAATTACGGAGCAGATGGTAGCGCAGTGTACATTAGATGTGGGGCGGCGGGGGGAGCCTTGGGCCAGTGTAAACCAGTATGGAACGGACTCTGCTGGTTCTGATGTATGGAACTGATCTGTGGAGGCCGAAATGACGCCCAGGATCCCTTTGGACCGGCCAGGAGGGCGGCTAGGAACCCCCCTAGGCCTGGACTCATGTTTGTGCAACTGGGTCGGAATAACCTGCGCGTCTCCTTGCATGGACCAAACATGTTCACCCTCCTGCCTTGGAGGGGAAAAACCAGACGCAGCCGGCACCAAGGGGGACCGAGCCAGGGCTGCTCCATTGTTTGAGAAAACAAATGGGGGGCGTCTGCTGGCCGGCGCCTTTCATCGCCTCATCTCCTCCTCCATCCGCCGCGCTGCGGAACGTGTCCCGGCGACGGTGACAGATAGGCGCTGTTATCTCTGCCGTCTCGCCGCCGCCGCCGCCGCCTCCTGGTATCTTGCTGCCATCTCCCCGCTTCAATGTCCTCCTTGCCCGGCCCGCGTCGCCGCCCGTCATCTCATTACACTCCCCCCCCCCCCCGCCGCCGCCGCCCTCCAACAGCATTGTCTGCCGCCGCCGGGAGCGCAGCCTCCTTCTCCCTTATCGCGCCTCTCCATCTCCCAGGCGCGGCTGCTGGGGAGAAAACAGCTCCGCCGAGGGAGGAGGAGGAGGAGGAGGAGGAGGGCGGCGATCGAACCTTCGGCAGCAACGCGCCGCGGGCCGGATCCCGGCCCCCGGGTCCCTAAAGCGCCCCCTAGTGGCTGCCCCTCCCCCAAAAACAGCCGCGTAAACACAGCTCCTTGCTAAGCCTGGCGCGCTTCCCGGCTGCGTCCTGGGGACGCCGCGCCATTGTGCGCCCTCATCTTCATTGGCATCTCCCGGCCGCGGCTGCGGTGCTGGCGGGTGGCCCCTCCTGCCTCGCCCTGACGCTCCCCATCCGTCTGCCTCCAGCCGACGCTCCACCTTCCCCTTCTCTTCTCCATCTGCCCCTTTCTCCTTCTGTCCATCATCCGCGCTCCCTCCCCGGCGGCGCCTGCCCCCTTTTCTTCCTGGGCCCATAGCTTTCTCCATTCTCCTGCTGCTGCTGCCGCCTCTTTCCATCTTCTCCAGCCCGCCCTCCGATTCCTTCCATCCCTCTTTCATTATTTCTGCCTTCCGTCTTTCCCCACTCCCTCCCACCCCCATCTTGCCTTGGCTCCTGTCTCCCCCCCCCCATCTCTCCTCCCCACGTGGCCCCTCTGCGGGGCGGGGTGGGGGGCGCCCGGGCCTGTCCATCAGCGCTCTCGCGCCACGGGGTGTCAGTCCATTAGCAAGCGCCGCGGGGGAGGGGGGCACCAATTATCAGCACTTTAGCTGTTTCACGCCTGGGTGGAGGCTGCACCTTGAGGCGCAGAAGAGAGCGAAGGAATGAAAAAGTGGCTGGGAAGGAGTGCAGATGGGAAGGGAGAGGCAAGGAGGGAGGCAGAGAGAGAGACAGCCTGTTTGGGGGGCACGCCGAGGGGGGAATAAATGGGGAGAAAGGGTGTTAGGGGCGAGGCGACGGCGGAGCGAAGGAGTGTGAAAGTGATGCGAAAGGAATGCAGAAAGGGAGAGGAGGAGGCCTGTGAATTAATGGAGGGAGCGAAGGGAATAGGGAGGTGAGAGAGGAGTGCAGAGAAAGATGGGCGGAAGGAATGAGGAAAGAACGGCAAGGGAATGGGAAAAGAGGAGGGAGAAACAAGGCAGTGAAGAAGGGACAGTGGGTGAATTGTGGAGGAGAGATGCGGAGAGCCCTGAGGAGAAGGCCAAGGAAAGCAGGAGTCGGCTGAGGGATGCAGAACGAAGGAGTGAGAAAGTTAACCGTGCCAGTGAGCAAAGGCAGACAGTGGCGTAGCGTGGGTTGTCAGCACCCGGGGCAAGGCAAGTAATTTGCGCCCCCTAACCCATGGATTTGCGCCCCCTAACCCTAACCCCCACATGGTGCGGCCGGGCCCCCCTGCACCCCCCATGCTACGCCACTGAAGGCAGAGAAAGAATTTTATTTTATTTTAGGTTTTGTACCCTGCCTTTCCCTCAAGGAGCTCTCCGCACAATCCTCACGACAACCCTACCAGGTAGGTTAGGCTGAGAGATAGGCCCCTCCCTCCCCAAGGTGGGGATTCTAACCCTGGTCTCCCAGGTCCTGGTCTTAACACCCTAGCCCACTACACTGCAGTGGCTGTTTCGTAGCCGAGTGAGCTAGTGCTGGCCTCAAAGCTCAGGCAGACCTGGAAGGGATGGCTGGCCAAGAAGGGAGAACATCGGGAACCAGCCTTCGTTTTATTAAAATATTCATATACGCCGCCCACTCATAAAATATCAAGGCGGTGTACAGCAGCGTGTGTACCAGACACAACAGAAGGTAGAATGCCATTAAAAAATGCAGTGCAGAATTAATCGTAAAAGTTGATTGGCTCAATGCAAGGAAGGGTGGGGAGGAGGAAGGGAATGTGCCTTGTTAAGTAATGAAAAGGGACAGTGGGCCAAGCGTGGAGATCAAGACAGAGGAGATGAATGGAGGAACAAGAGGGGATCAAAGGAAAGAAGGGAGGAAAGGGGATTGCAGATGCATACAGACAAGGGGAGAGGAAGCGAAGGAATGAGAAAGCAGGAAAAGGAGTCTGCCCTGTGGATGTGGCCAGGGATGAACTGGAGGAGGAAGAGGAGCCTGCCTGTTTGCACTTGAGCTCTGCACTCCCCTTGGAAAGTAATTAATATTCTTGTAGTGCTGGGCACAGAGGGGGCAGGCCCGCCCTCCTCATTTGCATATAAATTAAACGACAGACAAAGACACTGGCAGCCAGAAAAGCAATCACAGCCCCAGCTCCCTCCAGCCCAGGGGTACCACTACCACCCTCCAGGCCTTCTGCCCCAGACAAGCCCAGAAGTGCCCAGATGGAACTTCTCCCTGCACCAAATCACGGGAGCGCAATCCCACCCAGAGAGAGTCCTTGGACTGACATGAAATCTGTCTTTGGAACCTAGATTCCTTCTCCATGCTGGGATGAGAACCCAGGAGATGCCCACCTTTCCAACCAGCTCTTCAGAGACGCCCCAAACCCAGGAGATGTATCCCCCTCTCTTCCAAAACAGTCGGGTATCACACCTTCCTTTCTCCCCTGCTGCCGTAAAAACCATATTGTGAGTGTGTGGGGAGGCAGGCATCTCTTACACGTTCATCATTAGTCATCTTTGTCATGGGGTGGTCAACTTTAACTGGACCCTGGTTGCCTTACCAATGTTCGTCCAACCTACAGTAGGGTTGACATATTTCAAAAAGTAAAAACCAGGACACCCTGAAATTGAGTTGTTAAGCTTTTTTAAGGAAACCTCCAAAATTGTTGAGCGCCACCTTTCGGAAATCTGCCCCCACCCCACCCCCGGACCTCAATTCTGCCTTTGAAATCCCAGTAATGTCCAGGAAAATCCAGATGTATGGCAGTCCTAACCTACAGCAAGGAGAAACGTCTTTTTAAGTTGTAAGAAATAAAGAGATTTCCCGCAACATAATGTTATTTGTCTCTAGTTGTTTTGTTTGCTTGCTTGTATTTAGCATGTAATTTTTCCCTGCAGGTGTGATATATGCAAAATCCTTATTGATAGATCAGTGTTTCCCAACCTTTTTTGGGCAAAGGCACACTTGTTTCATGAAAAAAATCTCGAGGCACACCACCATGCCAGATGGGGAAAGGTCACTTTTTACTTATGTAAAAAAAAATAAAAAAATAGTAACAGCATAGAAGGTAATGATTATCTCTTTGATGTCTGATGGGAGGGCATTCCACAGGGCGGGCGCCACTACTGAGAAGGCCCTCTGCCTGGTTCCCTGTAACCTCACTTTTCACAGTGAGGGAATTGCCAGAAGGCCCTTGGCACTGGATCTCAGTGTCTGGGCTGAACGATGGTGGCGGAGACGCTACTTCAGGTATACTGGACCGAAACCGCTTAGGGCTTTAAAGGTCAGCACCAACACTTTGAATTGTGCTCGGAAAGGTACTGGGAGCCAATGTAGGTCTTTCAAGACTGTCGTTACGTGGTCTCGGCGGCAGGTAGCAGCGCTCACAGCTTACGGACTGCACCGTGTAACAGGTGTCTGGCCCAGCAGCCTAAGGTGGACAAGCCACTGAAACAGGCATTCAGAATCCATTCATTTCATAAAACCTGCAGGGCTCAATCTCTGTGTTTGTGTATGTGTGTGTTTCTGTTTTGCCCAAGGGTCTGGGGGTGGGAGAGAGCTCTTTAGCATGATGCTTTTAAAACAATTAAATTATCAACAAACAAACCTGATGATACGAATAGCAACGTCAGGTGCTACCGGGGGGGGGAGGGGGCCTACTCGGAAGTAAATACTGCGTCCAGGCGCAATTAGCGCTGATTTAAGGTGCACCAAGACTGCCTAAAAACCTCACCAAAGATATGCAACAAAGCGCTTCGTTGCAGAGGGGAGAGTTTGTGCACCGTGGAGGCTGGAGGGCTTCTATTCTACATGCGGGGGTTGGGGGGGCGAGGAAAATGTGCTCCGTGGGGGGGGGGGGCGGGGAAGGCAAGAAAAGGAGCTGAGCTCTAACTATAGGCTCCCACGCTTGAGCACGCCCGACTCGGTGGGGCAGACCACCCTCTCTCCTGGAGGAGGAGGAGGAAGAGGAGGAGGAGATTCCCATCCACGGCGTGGCCTCCCGCGCTCCTGAACGGGAAATCTCTGCAGCCCAAGACTCTCCGCGAGGCAGCTCCTCCCTTCCTGCCTTGAGCCGCCGCCAGCCGCGCCCCCTCCCCAGTTATCTGCTGCCTGCCAAGCCCCGCCCCTCTTCATTGTCCTCCCCTTCTGTTTATTCCCCTTCCTCCATCCCTCGCTTTTTTCCCTCTCTTTCCTTTTTTTAAAAAAATATTTTCTCTTCCCCTTCTTTTTTCCCACCCTTTCTCCCCACCCTCCTGGGTTAAAGGATTTGAGCAATGGGTCTGGAGGTGGAGCTCGTCGGAGGATTAGCCCGACTCGCCCGCCTCCCTCCCACGGCACACTAGGCAACGTCCGGCGGCACACTAGTGTGCCGCGGAACACCGGTTGGGAAACACTGTGATAGATGGTATCAGTTATTTTACAGAGCCCAGTCACTTGTAAGCTGGTCAGTTTGTGCCACGATGATATACTTCCAGCCTCCGGTCACTTCTCCTAGGTGCTGGGTGGTTTGGTGGGGTTGTAGAATTGGGCATTCCCACTATACAATTCAACAATCTTAAACGTACAAAGTGTTCTCCATGAGAGGAGCTTTGCGTGGCGAGTTCATGCCCCCCACCAGGATAAATAAAGACACAAGACACCATAATTTAAGGTTAAATGGGCGAATTAGGCCACAACTTTATTGAATTCAGGAATGAGAGGCATTGGCTTAGGCATTGGTCCTATCGACTATCCGGCTACAGCCCATTTGCTGGAGACACGGGAAGGGTTAACACCATAGAGGGGGAGTCTCTGGGTCACCTCTCGTGCAAGTCCTTTATCGGACCACCCTTCGTTCACTGGGGGGAGGTGATGGCGTTCCTCCCCACACACACATCCTCTTAACCCCTTCTTACTAATGCCTAACCGCCACACGAGCAATCGCTCGCCGCCAATACTCTCATGCCTGAAACCAATCCCTAATCCCCTTTGCGATGTCAGTCAGCCAAATATCATTTCCCGCATCCGAAAGATGCACGCCATCAGCCAAATATCATTTCAGCCATCATTTCCCGCATCCGAAAGATGCACGCCATCAGCCAAATATCATTTCAGCCATCATTTCCCGCATCCGAAAGATGCACGCCATCAGCCAAATATCATTTCAGCCATCATTTCCCGCATCCGAAAGATGCACGCCATCAGCCAAATATCATTTCAGCCATCATTTCCCGCATCCGAAAGATGCACGCCATCAAACCGGTAGAGGGCCTCGCAGTTGAAACGTATGCCCGGGTGGTCAATGACCCTCCCACCCAGGGCTGCCACTCTACGCACCACTGCCCGATCCAAGGCTTTCCTAGCCCTATTTATGGCTATCGGGCACCTGCAATCTCTCCAAACACGCCTCTCCATCAACGAGGCCCAAATAATGGTGACGTTTGGGTAAGAGGCCTTAAGTTCCTCACAGTCACTAAAGATATGCCACATCAAGTCGACTGCCTTTCTGTAAGCCAAATAATTTTCGCCTAAGTGGATAACTAAAGCATCTGGGGGGCCCTCCGCTGCCGCTCTGGCCCTAATTGCGGGCAACATTTCGGCCCAGCACATCGAGTCCAGCATCCTGTTGCGGCCAGTGGCAGACCAGACACGTCTGGGAAGCCATGAAGCAGGGCTTTGAATGCCACGTTCCTCCCCTCTTGATGCTCCTCAGCACCTGATAATCAGGGGCATATCCTGCCTTTGCAGGATAATTGTGAACTCAGCTGGTGAGTAACTGAAGTCAGAAGAGGGTAGCTGAGGTCCCTCTCTGCACTATCCCTTTAAAGCAGCATCACTCTTCTCCAAGCAGTTGTAGCTCTTCCCAGAGAATTCTGGGAAGTGTAGTTTGCTAAGGGTGCTAAGAGTTGTTAGGAGACCCATCTATTGCCTTTGCGGAACTACATTTATCAGAGCAGAGTAACAATCCTTGCATGGAACTCTGGGAACTTCTGTGAGGGGAATAGGGATCTTCAAACTTCTCTCAGCACCCTTAAACTACATTTCCCAGGATTCTTTGGCTGTTTAAAGTGGCATAACACGGCTTTAAATGCATAGTGCAGATAGGGCCCGAGAAACAAGAGTACAGTGGTACCTCGGGTTAAGAACTTATTTCGTTCTGGAGGTCCATTCTTAACCTGAAACTGTTCTTAACCTGAGGTACCATTTTAGCTAATGGGGCCTCCCACTGCCGCCGCCACTGTGCGATTTCTGTTCTCATCCTGAAGCAAAGTTCTTAACCCTGAGGCATCTAATCATAAGCCTGCATTTTTATCAAAGCTTCTATATATTTCAATCAAGGCTTGTATTTAAAAATGAGCTTAAAAAAAGGATTTTCAAATGTTTCATGCCAGGCAAAAGACCAGCTGCCTAAAAGAACCTTGGCAAGATGTTTTTCCTCCTAAGACAAGAAGGGCCCCATTGATTTATAGTAGAAAAACAATTCTCAAAGTCATAAAAAGGGAGAATTACATATGCTGCCCCAAGGCTGAGAAAACACCATTAGGAATGGGGAAGATAATACCAATGTGCCTCCCAGTAAAATGAGCCAGATCTTCTTTCTAAGGTTAAAAGGCCAGGAGCAATGGGGAGAAACATTTAGCTGGTAGAAAGAAAGAGAGCATTTTTTGGGGAAGTCTCTTCTAAAGCTGTTTCTTAAACTAAGAGAGTTAAAAAAGGTTAAAATGTGTTAAATGTTGGAAAGGCAACTGGCTTGGCAGAAGAAGCAGCTTCTTCCTATTTTATTTTGAGGCTGGAGAGGAGGGGGAAAGGGGGAGGTGCAAACTGAAGAGGCTTCTTTTAAAAGCTGTGTTTTATTGAGTTCCTTCCTTTTTACTTTGAAAAGCTTTATTCTTTTAAGAGGCTACCTATGATAAATGTATGAAATATATTAGCTTAAATATATTGGCTTAAATGTAATTATGCAAAGGATTTAAGGAATGCTAGATTCTTATTTCATATGGTTGTAAGAGTTGTATTTATCCTGAAATTAAGTCAGCCACCAGCCTAGCCCCCCTGCCAGACAGAAGACGCCATCTAAGCAGTCTTGATATATAGTTGTCAGGCATTTGTTTAGAAACATTAAATGAAGGAAATCTTTCAATGTTGATGTGAAACTCAAGATCCTTGACATCTGTTGAACATAAAAATGTAAGATTAAACATCTGTTTTAGAAGGCAATAGGGCAAGAAGGGCAAGAGGTGAGCTGGTAATTAAGATTCCATGTAAGATATATTATTACTTATATGTCATATATATAGCTCTTTGTCTCCCTTATAAGGGCAAGGAAATGGGTGTATCTTTTGTGGGTGTATCTTTTGTGATTGGCTCTAGCAAACAGCCAATAGGAATTTCAACCAGGCTGATTGGACAGAGGCAGCCACAGGAGGAGCAAAGGGGGCTGGATTAAGGGAATATAAGTGCTGGCCAGAATGGCAGGAGGCCAGGCCAGAGCTTGGTAACCACGTACCACTGAGCCTCTTATTTATTTGTCTGACAAATAAATTACTATTTTAATTTCTCTATTGCTGCGTTGAATATTTCATTCCAGCTAAGCGTTAACCACAAGCAGGGTGCTACAACCCGAGGTACTATTTCTGGTTAGCGGAGTCTGTAACATGAAGCGTATGTAACCCGAGGTACCACTGCATTGGCCTGAAAACCAAGGGGAAAGGTGGGATATCCTTCTTGTGCACTTTAGTATTCTGGGAGAAAACGTGGCTGAACAGGAAGACTCATAGGAAGGTCCATCAACCTCAGAATTGCCTACACGGACTGGCAGCAGCTCTGCAGGGTATCAGGCCGGGTATCTCTTCCAGCCCAAGCCAGAGATGCCGGGGATCGAACCTGCAACCTCTGGCATGCAAAGCCTCTTCCCCACACAGCTGCATTTTCTTTCAGGTCCCGCTTGTCTCAGCCAATCGCCTCTGATATATGTCCCCTCCTCCTCTCTGAACTTGGCTAAACCATTTTAAAAGCCATCTACGTTAATTGGCTATTGCCGCATCTTTTGGCAGCGGCTTCCGTCAATTAATTCTGTGCGGTGTGAAGAAGGGCTTTCTCTTGTGCCTCCTGAATTTATTGCCAATCGCCTGGCGGACCCTTTGGCCTAGTAATATCAGAGAGGATGGGGCGCGTGTGAAAACTCTCACAATTTTAACCACACCTTGCATAATGCAGCATTATAAACCTCTCGTCAAGCTCTGTGTTTGTGGTTTAGCCCAAGGCCACACAGAGAACATGCTGGAAAAGTGGAATACGGACCCAAGTCCCCCAGGACATCCTGTCTAAACCATGACTTCTGAGCTTTCGGTTGCCACATCCCCAGCCAAGATGATTTGGGGTTGCTCAGCGGTGGAAGGGGACCTGTGGCCCTACCAGCCCCAGGCAACATGGCCAATAATCAGGGGTGATGGGAATTGTAGTCCAGCAAGAGCAGGCGCCCCCATCCTGGCTCTGTGGGACTCCCCCAAGTCCCTCAGGACCCTTTACAACTTTGCAAGCAGAGATACAAATCCTGCAGGACTTACCCTCCCTAGATATTTAGCATGGTGGCTGCTTTAAAAGAGCTGAAACTTCACATTTCTTTTGTTCGTTTGTGTTTTGCTTTGCTGGGCAGCCGGAGGCGACCGAATGCATTTATTACCAGGCTTAAGGGGTGTGTGTAATTATTTAGGGTATGCGTTCGCCTGTGTTTTCAATCTCCGCCTTGCTTTTAATAATATCGCAAGCTGTTTCTGAAAAGTGGTGTGTTTGTGGTATAATATTCACCCCCTTCCGGTTGACCTATAGGGCCTGTGCTTTGCAGTAGATTTCTGCAAAAACAAAAAAAGCAAAAACAAAAACTCCAAAGCCGCACATTTTGCTTTTATTTATTTATTTTGCCAGCCCGAGGCGGCAGAGTGCGCCAAAGTTGCCAGCCCAGCACTCCCCCCCCCCCACAGGTGGAGCCCAGATTCCGGCACTTTCTGAAAGGAGAGGCATTGTGACTTTGGCTCATTTGCTTCCCTGTGGCATTTTGATTTCAAAGCAGTAGGGAACAATTTCAAATACCTGGGCCTTAAAAAAAAAAAAGTGATGCAAAGGCCAGAGAGTTAGAAAGAAAGAGAGAGAGATTACTTTGCCAGCTTCCTCTAAATGGGCCTGTCTCCTAGTGCCAGCAGAGATTGGAGGTTTAGGGGTTGGATGGGAGGGAAAGGGTAGAAAAAACGTGGGGCAGGATATAAATTTTGCCAGTGGGAAAAGGATTGGATGGACGTGGCACTAGAGACTGGAGGTTGTGTCTAATGTTAGCCCTACTCAAATCAGACCCACTGAAAATAATGGGTGCATTATTCGAATAAAAGAATTGCAGAGTTGGAAACGGGTTCGGAGGGTCATCTAGTCCAACCCACTACAATGCGAGAATTTTTTGCCCAACATGGGACTAGTCCATTTGTTTCAGCGGGTCTACTTTGAGTTCATTTTAGTTGGAAAGAAGTAGGGGAAGGCTTAGCCTTTTTCAGCGTCGGGACTCCGTCGTGGAACGTGTGGGTGTTCTACAATGAAAGGGGGGGAAGCCTCTGAGCATGTGCAAAGTGTTTCTCCCTCAGGAGAGAGAAGGCCTAACCAGTCCACACAAATATGGGCTTAAGGAAACAGGGTTGGCCTCTGTTATTTTCTCCTACCAATAGGGAACCCACGTAAGGACTCTATACCGGCTCTTGGGTACCCCATAAGGGAAGAAGGGCAGGTTTTGTTTACAACAGAGGGCACAATAGTTCAATATGAAAGAGCAAGAGAGTGCCTCTGTGCCACGTGCAGATTGCCTTTCAGCCCCAGATTGGGGGACAAGGAGTTTCCAGAGCAGAGGGCGCAACTCCTAGGCAGGCTTTGAGGCCTAGCAGCCTCCTGGCTTGGGATGCCTGGGTCCTGAGCCTGTTTTCCACAGAGCCGCTCCTCTGTGTGGGAGTGAATCCAGAAACTATCGACATTAATTTGGAGGCCGCCGTTGTCTCGGCATCAGGGACGGCGACGGCATTAACAGCAGGTGAGCCAGCCTTGAGCTGCGGACGAGGGTCAGGCGGCTGTGGAAGAAAGGAAACAGAACGAGCGCAGCTCAAATAACGGGGGAAATGAAAAGAGGACCCGGCCTTTGAAACGGAGCGATGCGAATGATAGAGAAAGGAGGCAGCGGGAAGGAAGACAACACCCTTTTGAAGAGGAAAAGTTGCACAGAGAAGAATGGACGCTTTTCTCGAGAGGAAGAGAGGGGAATGGACGGAGATCAGCTTGGCTGCTACGGCTGCTTTCAAGATGGTTACTAGATGATCAGAGAAACAAGGATTTTCCCTTATTCCATCCTCTATTTCTGAGCCCCACCTGGGTACCAGGATTTTGAGTTGTAGGAGTGGCCAGCATTCAACATCTAAATTCTGTCTCGCCCCACATTTGCACTATTTCGCTTTGCGGCATCAAAAACACCCACGTGAGACCAACAACTTCCACATTATTGAAGTGGGCTTCAGCAGCTTGGGGTAGTGGGTGGAGTCCAAAGTCCTTTTTGAAAGTTCTCTGTGTTAATCCGTTAGGATAAGGGCTCAGCATCCAGCTGGGTACAGTTCCTTTGGGGTCCTCACTCCTGCCCATCAGCCGTTAAGCAGGGATCCGCTTAAAGGTAAAACGGCTTTGATGTTGTGCAAAGTGTGCAGCGCATCTCCTGCCTCAGCAAAAAAATAAAAATAAAGTATCTGTTGCAAGAATATCAATGCAGAGGGGTTGGAAATGCCTCAGCACAGAAGCAGACTTGCAAATATGACATAAACTTGGAAATTGCACGCATGCGATTTCCAGGATGCAATTGCATTTTGAAATTCATGGCTTTGAGTAGTTGTTAAGGCAGGGCTGGCAGTTCAGCTGTGTCTTGAAGGTGTTTTTTTATTATTATTTTTTGCCACTTGCAAAGTCAGGATAGATAAGGGGTATTGGATAAGTTTCTTATTCATTCTTTTTCCTTTGCACACCAGAGTGGAGTTAGTTGCTAACAATTAAATAGATGTCTGTTTCCGACAGGAACATTATTTATTGATGTTGTTTATTATTAGGATTTGTATCCTGAGCTCCCTCCGAGGGCAGCAAAGACCAAGGGGTTTAAAACAGTGCCACTTAAAATCAAACAGAAACGCATTTAAAACATTTAAAAACAACTAAAAACCACCTAAAAACTAGCTGAAATACCTGTCTGTGTGATTGTTTGTGGAATGTGGCCCCCTAACTGCTTTCCAACAGGTGATGTGGCCCAAAAAGTTTCCTCACTCCTATGCTTGAGGCCCACACAGGTACGTTACTTAAATAACTTTTCTTTAAAAACATGGTTAGAAATTAACATTCTCGGGAAGTGAAGTGGTGGGGGATACTGCTTCCTCGTCCATATTGCCAGAAGTGGAATCTATTTGAAATGTGTTGCTTAGGGCTTGGTTATCTGCATATACTTCTGATAAGGCTTAATTAAATTAAATTAAAATGTTTAAGGAAGATACATCCTTGGTGCAGGGAGGGGCCCAGGAGTTCTCCTCGCTGTTACTTCTGGCGCTAGATATGTCCTCTCTCTCAGCAATGGGTCACAAGGACACAAGAAGCTGCATTGCACTGATCCTTCTAACTTTGTGGCCGTGGCTCTCCAGGATTTCAGCAAGGAACATTCCCAGCTTTACTGGGAAATGGCATTAAGGACAGACGGTGTTCTGCACCTGAGCTACAAACCTCCACCTAGAACATGAAGGCAATAGGCTTCTTTTGCTTATGTGTAACGCACAGGTAGAGTGCCTCTGCTCCTGGAGGAACCGATTATTGCCATTGTGTTCAGCGGCTGATAAAGACGGTCCCTTTACCAGTAGGCAATGCCTCTACCTTGTCATATTATCTGCTAAGCGATTGGAAGGATGCTGACAGGAGGGAAGGAGAGCTTAGCTGGGAGGGGGGTCCGGGGGGGTCCTTACCTGGCCTGGCTGGGAGGAGACACAGCAGCTCAGTTTATCCCAGCAGTTCTGCCTGGAGGCTGATGGGAGTTGGAGCCTGAAATGCTCCAGAATGACACAGGTGCTGTACCTTATACAGTGGTACCTCGAGTTAAGTACTTAATTCGTTCTGGAGGTCTGTTCTTAACCTGAAACTGTTCTTAACCTGGAGCACCACTTTAGCTAATGGGGCCTCCTGCTGCTGCCACGCCGCCAGAGCACGATTTCTGTTCTCATCCTGAAGCAAAGTTCTTAACCCGAGGTACTATTTCTGGGTTAGTGGAGTGTGTAACCTGAAGCGTATGTAACCCGAGGTACCACTGTAGATCTTATTCTCCAGGTCGAGCCAACAGGTGCTCATGCATAGCTGTCAACTTTTCCCTTTTCTTGCGAGGAATCCTATTCGGAATAAGCAAATTTCCCTAAAAAACGGGAAATGTTAACGGCTATGTGCTCATGGCACCCAGGGCCTGAGGGAGTGGGCAGCCTTTTCACCCAGGGGAGGTGAGACCCAGCCCTGGGGGAATGCTGCGCCTTAATAAGCCAAGGAAAGAGACGGAACGCCTTGCAGCACTGCTTTCGCCACCCTTTTTTGCCCCTCCATCTGCTTCACACGGCAGCTCCTGTAACAGAACCTGGCAGCCTGGCCTCCAACACACTGTTTCCAATCTACAGTGGTACCTTGGGTTAAGTACTTAATTCGTTCCGGAGGTCCATTCTTAACCTGAAACTGTTCTTGACCTGAAGCACCACTTTAGCTAATGGGGCCTCCTGCTGCTGCCACGCTGCTGGAGCACAATTTCTGTTCTCATCCTGAAGCAAAGTTCTTAACCTGAAGCACTATTTCGGGGTTAGCGGAGTCTGTAACCTGAAGCGTATGTAACCCGAGATACCACTGTATTATACTGCCCACCCTGCTCCTCTTCTAGACAAGGCTAGACCTTCGCCTGCAAAAGCTCACACCAGCTACGGCAAACTCATAAAGGGGGCCGTGCCAGATCAGATCAAAGACCTTTCAGTCTGGTCTGGCGTTCTGTTCCAAGAGTAGCCAGCCAAATGCCTGGGGGAAGCCCACAAGAGGAGTTGAGCCCAGTCTGTCTGAGGGTGTTTCCAGATGACTCGTTTACCGAGCATTTAACCTGATCTGTTTGCAGGGAGACTAAACGGCAGTTGGCCATTTAATAAGCACTCCTGATTTGTTTGTGGGGAGGGGAGGCAACTCTGTCAAAGCAAGCTACCTCACAACCACCAGTACGTTGCAAAAAGCCCAATATTTTGGGGAGGTGGAGGGTTTGTTTTTGCACAAGACCGCCTAATGCGCTATAATTGCACAACCTGAATTTGCCAGAATCCTATCCCCAAACAGAGACAATCTGGAAGAGCCCAAAGCTTTATTGGTTGTCATGGTATCATGGGGTGTGGGCGTTGTTAGGGGAGGGGTAGCACCTCTGCGGGACACACACACACACACACACACACACACACACACACACACACACTGTGCTCCTTCTGGGGTAGTTTGTCTACCTTTGCACTCATCTCTCTCTTTTGGCTCCTGGAAGCTGCCAGCATGTGACAGCGGCCACAGCCCGGGAAACAGCTTCAACTAGCCAGCTAAATCAGGTGAGGGCAGCCGATGGGTCTCAAACCCTCGGTGAGTTAGGGGCTTGTCTGCATGTGAAGACAGGCTCTGGCAGACTGGATGAGAGCTAGAGTAGGCCCAAGAAGGCACTTTCTGCATGTGCTGTAGAGGAAAAAGAGGGGCAGATGGGAAGGTAGCCCATCTAGGAGAAGGAAAACTAATTCTAAACCTCTGCTGCCTTGTGGGATATCTTCACGTGTAAACCCTACACAAATCCAGTGCGGAGACCCTAAGGCAGTTGAATGGCGCCTTGTACTCCTCCTTCCTGCAACTCTTGCAGCCAAGCTGGTGCCAAACGTCTTCTCTGCTTTCCTTTGGACCACATCAGTGAGGCTGAGAGGGGAGTCTTGTCGTCTGGGCAGTCCAGGACCTCCAGACACACTGCCTAGACTTGCATATTGGGGAGGTCACCGCTAATGAAGTGGTTTGACTTCACCCCCAGAGGCACACTCCATTGTCGCTCGAGACATACGGATGCCAGCAACAACATGCCAACTTGTTCACATCTCGCTCAGGCAGACGCACAACTGAAAATCCAGTCGTCTTTTTTTTTAGAAAATAAATTGTTTATTACGAAATTATAACATGGATGTCCCCCACCCAACACCGATTATGCCTTAGCTCCCTAGAATAAAATTGTCCTGGCTATAGAAAGTCCCTTTGTGGTATCAGGAGAGGAGGGCTTTGTCCAGAGGTCAGAGGCCAGATCTGTCCTCCGGCCTCGCTGCCATCTCCACGCCTTTTCCTGGGAGCCCATGCAGGGGTGCTGGTGGTGAGGTCAGAAGCCCTGCCCTGGCTGGGGGGGCTGCAAGTTGAATGAGAGGTAAATCCATGCTGGCAAGACTGGATTGTTAGGGTCCAGGGAGGGAGGGAGTTTGGTACCAAAGGATTCTGGGAGAAAATGAATGCATAGAGTTATTTTGTACAGGAGAAGGGGGAAAGAAAAAAACGGAAACCGAAAACAGAATAAACACGGCACAGGTAACAGCAAAATGAAGAGAAAACAATGTGAATTACAGAGGGGACCAAAACAAAACCAACCCAAAGCAACCCATAACATTTTTGTTTAAAGGCTGAATAAATGACAAAGTAGCATAATGGAAAGGGAATCGAGGACGTCTAAAGGAACAGAGTAAGGAATGGCGGAAGCTGGAAGTGCAAAGTAGCTGAAGAAGGGAAGAGAAGAATCCAAAATAAAATCAAAGTAATTTAAACATGAAAGATTTGGGGAGCGGGAAAACCGCGAGAGAATGAAAGATGCACTGAAAGAATAATTGGGTTGGCTAGCCTGTGGCCATGCAGATGTTGCACAACCACAGCTCCCCCATCATCCCTGACCGCCGGCCATGCCGGGTGGGACTGATGTGACTCAGAAACATCTGGAAGGCCACAGACCAGCCGCCCCGGCCTACAGGGAGGCGACGTAAACAAGGACAGGAGATGTCTAGAAGACAAGCTGAAACCGAGAGCGAACCAAAAGGGAGAAAGCAACAAGCAACACGACAGGGACAGAGAGGACTGGAGGGCCGCGCTGTTCCGTGGATGTGACCCCTCCCCGGTTCGAAGTCCCTCAGGTTGGAGGTGGCCCTTCTGGAGTGCCGTAGAGCTCAGCCAGCGTTCGGAAGAGTGGCCCCCATTCTTCCAGGTACTCGTACCCTCCGGCGTCGCTGTCGCCCGCACACGAGGACCCTGGGGAGCTGAGGGAGCCGGCCGAGGAGCCCTGTCCCTCATAGCCGTACACCTGGATGGAGTCGTAGGGGGGGACGGAGGGGTCGGCGTCCACTTCGCTCAGGCGGGCCGCCAGGAAGCTGGCCACGTCGTGGGGCTGCGGGGGCCGGCGGGCCGGCAAGGAGGGCGGGAAGTGCAGGCGGGGGAGCACATCCCGCCGGAAGAGGCGGCGCTGCTGAGGCGGCGGAGGGGCAGCGTCGGGGTTCTGCAGGGCGGCCATGTCGAAGGCCTCTGTGTCCTCTTCGCCTCCGCCCTCGTCGTCGTAGGTGATGATGTTCTCACGGACGTCCTCTTCTTCGAAAGGCAGCAGCGCCGCCTGCTTCTGCCTCCGGAGGGCGACAAACAGCAGCACCAGGGCTGGATGCAGGGAGGCGGGTGGCAGGGGCAGGCAGAAAGAAGCAGGGGAAGAAGAAGAAGAAGAAGAGTTTGGATTTGATATCCCGCTTTATCACTACCCGAAGGAGTCTCAAAGCGGCTAACACTCTCCTTTCCCTTCCTCCCCCACAACAAACACTCTGTGAGGTGAGCGGGGCTGAGAGACTTCAAAGAAGTGTGACTAGCCCAAAGTCACCCAGCAGCTGCATGTGGAGGAGCGGGGAAGCGAACCCGGTTCCCCAGATTACAAGTCTATTGCTCTTAACCACTACACCACACTGGCTCTCTGGGGAAAAGGACAGGCATTAGCAAGGCACAACAAACAGCAGGGCTTTCATCACCACACACACACCCATACACCTTGTTGGACGCTTCTTGTGCAATCAGAGGGACAACACAATAAGAGCCTTCCCAGGCCAGGACAATGGCCCCTCGAGTCCAACATCTTGTTTTCACAGTGGCCAGAAACCCACAAGGAGGACCTGGGTGCAACAGAGCTCTTCTCCACTTCAGTGGAGATAGAAAAGGCTACTTCTCAAAAGTCCACCCTCCATAATTACAACACAAGATGGAAGAAGTAAAAAAATATTGAGATCACACATGGGTGAAGGGGAGTGGGGGGTATAGGGGAACTTATAAAAAATTCTAATATAATATTTCTAATTGCGCTGCATTTATATACAGCGCCGGTGGCGCTGTAGGTTAAACCACAGAGCCTAGGACTTGTCGATCAGAAGGTCGGCGGTTTGAATCCCCGCAATGGGGTGAGCTCCCATTGCTCAGCCCCTGTTCCTGCCAACCTAGCAGTTCGAAAGCACATCAAAGTGCAAGTAGATAAATAGGTAACGCTCCAGCGGGAAGGTAAACGGCGTTTCCGTGCACTGTTCTGGTTCGCCAGAAGCGGCTTAGTCATGCTGGCCACATGACCCGGAAGCTGTACGCCGGCTCCCTCGGCCAGTAAAGCAAGATGAGCGCCACAACCCCAGAGTCGGTCACGACTGGACCTAATGGTCAGGGGTCCCTTTACCTTTAACTTAGTTAATTATGTAATAGGCTTATGTTACAAAACGAATATGGATTTTGAATTTGATGTTTGTAATTCTTTTTCGGTTTTGGAATAAAGTTTTTTTTTAAAAAAAGGTCCACCCTCCATGTTTCTAGAGGTCCTCTGCTCAGTTTTGACACCCATCCTTGGCGCCCAACCTCTACTCTCAGATCTTTCCGGTGACTCTTTCTGAGCTCGTGATCTGCAAGGCCCACATTCTTGGAATACCACAACAGTGGCTCGCTCTACTGCTTTGCTCTTGACCCCAGGACTCTGTCTCAACCCCTGGCACTGTTAACAGAAGCCCACGTTCACATTTCAAGCTGTTGGTTTTTGTTGTTGTTGTCCGAGATCCATCCTTAGATAAACATTAGAGATTTAGATAAAGCCTCTTCCTAGTTTTGAAACTTGATCTCCAGGAATCATTGATTCCACTCATTCTGAAAATCTACCCCTGCCCTGTCTGGGTTTTCGGTGAGGATGGACAAATCGTCCAATTGCAGTTACTCATTTTTTTAAAAAACGCTCTTAAATTCACTTCTCTACATTTCTGCAGTAAATTGCAATTTTAAAAAATCCTTGCGAAAATTTGTTCTAGCACAGATTTCCCATAATTACGCTCTTGCACACAGTTTTAGCTAAGATGCAAAATTTCGCAAGCAATTTCCCCCCAACGCAATGCATTTCTGTACGTAATTTGCAGTAACGTTTTTACACACACTTCCTGCTGACATAAACATGTTTGCACCAGTTGTTTGTTCGGCGAAGTGCATCACAAAATTCTGAAACGCGTGAACTCTGAAGTTTAGCTATGTTTCAGTTGGCGTATTGGTGCAGAAGTGTGAATTGCCGATCTTCTCACTGGAGTGCGGAAAGAATCAAATTCCTCCCCCCTCCCCAGTTCACAACCCCCATTTCTGCCGCCTGAGTGCAGCCCCTGCTCTTTCTCACCAAGCAGAGTGCCCACACAGGCGAGGATGGCAAGAAGGGCACCCGTGCTGAGGCCTGCCGGGGAGCCCAGGGCCTCGGCCCCGCAGGAGTGCATGGCCCCATCGCGCCGACACCGGCAGATGCTGACGGTCAGGGTGGGGGAGCCTGTGCGGGTGGGAGAGCCCCCGTCCACCAGTTCCAGCGGCACCAGCAGGGACCCGCCTTGTGTGGGCAGGCGGGCGGCACGAAGTAGCAAGGAGGCAGAGTTGTCTGGGGAGGGAAAAGATGAAAGGTGGTTAGGGGAACAAACTTATAGACCGCTGCATAAAGCGATGTAAGGCACAGGCACACACACACACACACAGAGAGAGAGAGAGAGAGAGAGAGAGAGAGAGAGAGCTCTGAAAATCATAATATCAACAAACCCTTCAAAACAGTAAGGAAAGCCTACAAACTTCAGAAACAAAGCAATTTTCTCAGCTATAAAATTGATATTCCATAAATGATTGGGGTACCCCTTGGGGAAAGCGCTCCTAAACAAAAATGGATTCAGTAGGCACCAATGCATCCTGGCACTAGGCGATGGTCTTATTTCAGCTGGTAATTGATCCCAGAGAGCTGGAGCTGCAACACTAAAAGCCTAGTTTGTACTACAGGCTAAGCACACAACTCTCTGCAACTCCCCATCTGAGAAGCGCAGTTGCTAGGCAGTGGGGTCCCTCGGATATACAGTGGTACCTCGGGTTACATACGCTTCAGGTTACATACGCTTCAGGTTACAGACTCCGCTAACCCAGAAATAGTACCTCGGGTTAAGAACTTTGCTTCAGGATGAGAACAGAAATTGTGCAGCAGCGGCGCAGCAGCAGCAGCAGGAGGCCCCATTAGCTAAAGTGGTGCTTCAGGTTAAGAACAGTTTCAGGTTAAGTATGGACCTCCGGAACAAATGAAGTACTTAACCCGAGGTACTACTGTATTGGTCTCAAGTTAGAACTACAGAATTGTAGAGTTCGAAGGGACCCCAGGGGTCATCTAGTCCAGCCCCCTGCAGTGCAGGAACCGCTGTCAAGTTGCTCAGGGCTTTAAATGCCGAAAGGCAAACCTTGAACTGCGCCTGTGTTGGCAGCCTGTGCGGCAGAGGTGTCGATGGGATGCCCTGGGTCAACCTAGCTGCTGTATCCTGCGCCGGCTGCCCCTCCCAGGGGAAGCCCCACACAGAGAGCACTTTGTGGAAATCCAGGCTTGAGGTTCTCAGCGCCAAAGTCACAGCAGCCAAGCTATGTCAGTCGAGGAGCAGCTGCAACCAAATGTGCTCAAAGGCACTCCTCGACTTTGGCTAATGAAACAATCTATGGTCTTTGAAGCTGTGTGTCAAGGTTATCATTTCCCTTTCTTGTTATGGTATGTTTTCTGCGTGTTTTCATATTGCAGACTGCCCTGTGGTCCTCGGACGAAAGGTGGTACAGAAATTCAATTAGCGACAAACAACAACCGTAACAGCCACTGGTGCCATCTGTGCCTTGAGTGACAAAAATGGATCCAGCAGCAGCCTCAGGCTCTGTACCTGTTCCTTTACTGTCCGCAACAGGTAACTGAACTACGCTCTGGATGTGGGCAGCACTCGCACACAGGACCTCTGTCTTTCCAGGGTTTAAGCTCTGTTTGTTGGCACTCATCCAGCCCTCCACTGTGGCCAGATGGTGGTTCAGAGCCTGCCTGGCCATTCTCAATTCAGAGTCTACATACTGTAGGTACCAATCGCCTGATGAGCATTCCTAAGGGTTTCATATGCTAAGTAGCATTAGGGGGGAAAGAGTGCCCCACAGCACCCCAAAACATAGATGCCAAGGCTGAGGAGCATTTTCTCCAATGCTACTCTCCGGAGATGATCCTGCAGGGGGGACTGGAACCGCTGTAAAGCAGTGCCCCCAACACCCATCCCACAGAGAGGACGCCACGGTTGATGGTGTATCAAAAGTCACAGAGAGATCAAGCAAAAGAAGCAAGGTTGCAGTTGTGGAGTCCCCTTTTCCCTCTCCTAGAAGAGCTCAAGGCCAATTCAGACCTGAAACCGTTCTGAAATGAGTCGAGATCCGTGGTTCCCAAACCACCCCCCTCCTTGGTTCCATAAACTCATGCCCAATGTCCCCTGCCCTACAAAAAGCACCATTCAGAATAGCAGTCGGCACGACCCACTAAGGAAGATAATAACACAATAAAATTAAACAGTAACGATTCATTGCACATGTATTCAAAATCCAATTAAAACTATTTAGTTTAATTAATTCAGCAAAGTTGATGAACTAGATCCAGGGATACCAGCGTTTCAAGGTCTGATTGTCATTTACACCTCCAGCTGCCACTGCCACCAACCAGTCCCCCAGCCTTTTTGCCTCTTAGTGCCCCCCCCCCCCAGGTTATCCTACTACCTCCCAGGCCACTGGACAAGATGACCAGCTTTATCTGAGATTGCCTACCAACCGCCTGGGACGTTTGAGAAAGCCACACCTGAGAGCAATTCCTCACCCTTGTTATCTCGCACAGTGACGTTCGGGTCCCTGGCCCCAAGCGGGGAGCGGATTATGATGCGGCTCACGTTCCCGTCCTCGTCTCGATCCACCGCTCGGATCAGCTGCACCAACTAGCGGGAGAAGGGGAAAGGAAAGGGGTGAAGGAGCCAAGCTGCGGCCTCCTCACCTAGCTCCACGCCCCCCCGTTTTATTTATTTATTAGCATTGTTACATTACATTGGTAAACATTGTCATATTACATTACAGAGCTTATTATAATATATTTTCCAACATGTATACCGAGATTATATACAAACTTTATATACCTGGAAAAAAAGAAAAGAAAAGAAAAGGGAAAAAACAAAGACAACACCACCCCCCCCAAATCATATACGTACCAACACATTGGACTTCCTGTCTATCCCGTTGTATATTCCTTTTTTTACAAATGAATGTACTCATATTATTATTTTTTAAAAATTCATTACATACTATGCCAACAAAACCTTCTTCCCACAAGATAGAAAAGGAGGGAAAACGAGCAGTGAGTTAAACAGACAATGAAGGGGTCTTTACATTGTCGTCCATAAATCTTTCCCTGGTATGTAATGAATTTTAATATTTTTAACTACTGTAGTGTTGATTTTTGTGCACAGGCATGGTCCTCACAATAAACGGATTTGATTTGATTTTTATTTTTTTAAATAATATTTATTAAGAGTTTAAAGATTACAAAAAGAAAGAAAAAGAATTAAACAAATCAACATAATAAAATACAAAAACAGAAACAAAAACACTACATAAAACATTGAATTAACAAAACAAAACAAAAACAATTAAAAACACTTCCAATATTTTCAATCTTAACTTTCATTCACTTGTTTCATTGATTTCCTCACGCCTCCCTTTTTGTATTCCACTTCAATTAACTGTTTCAACAATTCCTTTCCATCTTCATCTATTTTCTGTCCTATAATTAATCTTAACATATTCTAACCTTGTTTTTCCCCTTTAATACATTAACAATGAATGTACTCATATTATTGTATATTTTGTTTACATTTTATCTAGTACATTCCTGTAACAACATGTGCCGCCTAGCTCCACCCCAATAGCCAAACCGGTGGGAGTTATTACCCGTAGCAGGGTCCCAGGTAGCACTTACGTGGCCGGGGGCGGCATTGTCACAGACAAAGGGCTCGTAGCTGTGCTCCAGCTGGGGTGGGTTGTCATTGACGTCCAGAATCTGGATGGCCACTTGCACATGGGAGGCCTGTGTGGGGCTGTCTGGGGGCAAGAGCGGGGGGATGGGGAGCAGCCCACAGCCCACACACAGCGTGAGGCGGCCGAGGAAAAGCCACGCGGGACATGCCGGGAATGGAATGCAGGCGACACGGAGGGACACGCAACAGGCAATTCACCAGGATCCCCCAAATTAAAAAATGTTAAAGTTGCAAAAGGGGGAAAGCCATACAGATCAGCCGCCCCAGGCCAGGGCAGTTCCATGTGACAAGTGTGCATACGAAGCCATAGGATTAGACGCAGTCCGTGTCAGAGAGATTACAGCAGGCAAAGAGGGGGCATAGGAGCGCATGCCAGGCGGACCATAAGGTGGGGTAGTTAGGAGGTTACACAAAAATGAACACAAGGCAGGTACACAGAAATTGGCACCCATGCGAATACAGCATTTTAGATCGTGCACACACACACAGCCCCATAAGATCCAAGGAGAAGGAGGGGCCAGCGCATGGTGTGCCGCGTTTACACGGGGGTAAGGAGATGCACGCGATCAAGCAGCCACATTGTGCCCGGCGTATACAACCATGCAAAAACAAGGGAGCCAGTGAGGTGTGCAGGCCACAGAATTGGAATGCAGAGGAGTGCGTCGCCGCCACGCCAGACATGCATGGTGATCACGACAAGTAAGGAGCCACACGGGACAAAGATGGCAGAAAAGAGCAAAGTGCGCGAGGCAGGTGGCGCAAAGAGGAAGTGCATCCCGAGCAGGCAGCCGCATGCAAAACGATGTACGGAGAGAGAAAGAGAGCGAGAGAGACAATGAGTAAATATTTGCCCATTGGGAAATAGGCGTATATATTGCACACTGTGAAATAAAAGCATTGGTTGCGGTGTCTGTTGACGGGGGGGAAACGGACCCGCAAATGAATACCCCAAGCCCTGCCACCACATCCCAGAGCCACCCACCTGGCCCTCCCCAAACCCACCCGTCCCTTACCAAGTTCTGTTGCCACCACGGTCATGTTATGCCAGGGCAAGAGCTCCCGGTCGAGAGGCACAGAGGTCAGGATCGTCCCGTCCTGAGGGTTGATGCTGAAATAGCGCTCGGGGTCCGTGTGCGGAAGGATGGAGTATCTAGAAGATGGGGGGGAACCTGGGGCATCAGGTTGTCGTGGCAACCAGGTACAAATGGAGCAACTGTAACTTTCACACACAAGGCAGGCAGATGCTAATCCGCACAGTCCCCCCCCACCCCTGCTCCTGCGGCCCCCCGCTTGCCGTTACCGGATGGCGCTGCTGGGGGAGTCGAGGTCCACGGCTGTCACCTTGCCCAGTAGGGTCCCCGGGGGGCTGTTCTCGTAGACGGCGAGGTGGTAGTCAGAGCGGGAGAAAGCCGGGGGCTCGTCGGCGTCCTCCACCGTGATGCGGACGGTGGCCATGTCCTTGAAGGGGCCTTTGCGGATGTACTGGGGGTCGATGAGTGTGTTGGTGGCTTCCACACGGAAGGTGTACGAGTGGCGCGATTCGAAGTCGAGGGGCTGTGGGAGGGTTTGGGCAAGTTAGAGCGGGGAACTGGAGGGAAAGAGGGAGGGGAGCTCTATGGGACGGGGAGACCCGTGTCAAAAGATGGCAATGGGGATGCTTGCGGAAGCAGAATAGTGAAGGTCTGGGTCACTTCTTAGCGTGGGTCAGGGAAATAAGAAAAGCAGGCTGTGAAGCTACAACTAAGGTGCAAGGCTGGAAGCCTGTCAGTCATCGTCTACTGAGTATTCAGTATCGCTCAGTCCAGGCTGACAGTTTAGCAGCCGGTTCCAGGTCTCATCAATCCCACTTTCCTGAGCATCCTGTTGGTGACCACATTTGCTGGGACATTAGGACTTATTCCACTGCTTTAAAGGACATCAGAACATAAAAGTCGTCTGCTGGCTCAGGACTGCAATACCTCAAGGATCGCCTCTTTCCATATGAACCTACCCGGACCCTGAGATCACCTTCTGAGGCCCTTCTTCATGTGTCTCCGCCTCGGGAGGTCCAGAGGGTGGCAACATGAGAACGGGGCCTTCTCTGGAGTGGCTCCCCATCTGTGGAATGCTCTCCCTAGCAAAGTTCGCCTGGCGCCTTCATTATACACCTTTAGGTGCCAGGCAAAAACGTTCCTTTCTAACCAGGCCTTTGGTTGACCTGATTGACATAATATACCCTCTTAAAATGTGAGGGGGGGGGTGTTATTGTTCTTATTTTGATTTTATATATTGGGATCTTTTCCGTGACCTGCCCTGAGACCTCCGGGCATAGGGTGGCATATAAATTCAATAGATAAAATCATCACCAGTGGTCTTTCCCTCCATGAACTTGCTGAATCCTTCAGAACCCACAGCTCCCATCTTATGCTGCCTGCGGGGCAAATGGAGGGGGTGGTCCCTGGGAGGAAGGAATGAGGATCAGCGCCCCCCCTAATTCCAAGGTACCCCCAGATTCGGGGCGCCTCCACCAACCTTTTTCACTGTGATGATCCCATCCTGCCCCAGCACATCGGTGTGGATAGCAAAGGCTTCGGCCCCGTCTCCTCCATCCAGAATGCTGTAGGCCAGCAGAGCATTCTCCCCTTCGTCGGGGTCGTGCGCTCGCAACCGCCCCACGGCAGAGCCGGGAGGTGCAGTCTCTACCACGGAAAACTGGTAGGAGCCTGGGGGATGGGAAGGAAGTGCAAAGAAACAGGCGTGTGTATGCAAGAGAATGGGCGGCAGCCAACAAAGCAAGGACTTTTGGCTAACCAGCAGAACCTCCCCACTCCTCTCCCTCTATGTCCCCCTAAATCTATCTATCTATCTGTCTATCTATCTATTATTAAATTTTCTGTTTTACAGTTTAAAATACTCATTTAAACATCCTTAAAACATCAATGACTTCCCTTCTTCTCTTTCCACGGTTCATTTTGCATATCATAAATCCCTGCCTATTTTACGGAAACTAAACCATTCAGTATCCCATTATTACATCCGTCAAAACTTACTCACACAGTTGAATTTACCTTAATGCTGCCAAAGCTTTCAAGTGTACACAATTTGCCCCCATATATTCAATAAACGTTTTCCAATCTTCTCTAAACGTGTGTTCTTCTTGTTCTCTTATTCTATATGTTAAGTCTGCAAGCTGCGCATATTCTGTCAGCTTAAGTTGCCACTCTTCTTTAGCTGGGAACTTGCTTGTTTTCCATTTTGGGCTAACAAAACACGGGCCGCAATAGTTGTTGTTGTTTAGTCGTTTAGTCGTGTCCGACTCTTCGTGACCCCATGGACCAGAGCACGCCAGGCACTCCTGTCTTCCACTGCCTCCCGCAGTTTGGTCAGACTCATGTTTGTAGCTTCGAGAACACTGTCCAACCATCTCATCCTCTGTCGTCCCCTTCTCCTTGGGCCCTCCATCTTTCCCAACATCAGGGTCTTTTCCAGGGAGTCTTCTCTTCTCATGAGGTGGCCAAAGTATTGGAGCCTCAGCTTCACGATCTGTCCTTCCAGTGAGCACTCAGGGCTGATTTCCTTCAGAATGGAGAGGTTTGATCTTCTTGCAGTCCATGGGACTCTAAGAGTCTCCTCCAGCACCATAATTCAAAAGCATCCATTCTTCGGCAATCAGCTTTATTTATGGTCCAGCTCTCACTTCCATACATCACTACTGGGAAAACCATGGCCTTTACTATACGGACCTTTGTTGGCAAGGTGATGTCTCTGCTTTTTAAGATGTTGTCTAGGTTTGCCATCACCTTTCTCCCAAGGAGCAGGTGTCTTTTAATTTCATGACTGCTGTCACCATCTGCAGTGATCATGGAGCTCAAGAAAGTAAAATCTCTCACTGCCTCCATTTCTTCCCCTTCTATTTGCCAGGAGGTGATGGGACCAGTGGCCATGATCTTCGTTTTTTTGATGTTGAGCTTCAGACCATATTTTGTGCTCTCCTCTTTCACCCTCATTAAAAGGTTCTTTAATTCCTCCTCACTTTCTGCCATCAAGGTTGTGTCATCTGCATATCTGAGGTTGTTGATAAAGGTTATTTATGCATGCCGCAATAGTAGCATGCATAAATAACCTTTTTTGACACCTGGGAATCTCAGTCTGAATTATCCCCAACAAAAAGGACTCTGGGGTGTGTGTGTTTTTTGGAAAAGCACTTTTAAACATTTTTTTTTCCAATTCGTTATGGATCATTTCCCAATACTCTTTTACCCTTTTACAAGTCCACCACATGTGAAAGAACGTTCCCTCAACCTCTTTGCATCTCCAGCACCCTAAATCCTAGAATAGAATCATAGAATCATAGAATCATAGAACTGGAAGAGACCCCAAGGGCCATGGAGTCCAACCCCCTGCCAAGCAGGAAACACCATCAGAGCACTCCTGACATATGGTTGTCAAGCCTCTGCTTAAAGACCTCCAAAGAAGGAGACTCCACCACACTCCTTGGCAGCAAATTCCACTGTCAAACAGCTCTTACTGTCAGGAAGTTCTTCCTAATGTTTAGGTGGAATCTTCTTTCTTGTAGTTTGGAACCATTGCTCCGTGTCCGCTTCTCTGGAGCAGCAGAAAACAACCTTTCTCCCTCCTCTATGTGGCATCCTTTTATATATTTGAACATGGCTATCATATCACCCCTTAACCTCCTCTTCTCCAGGCTAAACATGCCTAGCTCCCTTAGCCGTTCCTCATAAGGCATTGTTTCCAGGCCTTTGACCATTTTGGTTGCCCTCCTCTGGACACGTTCTCTGGACACGTTCCTAAGGGCTGCCCAAACCTTTCAGAGTGAATGTGGGGACAGGCGACACAGGGAGATTTCTGCTGCATGAGCATAAATCCTTGCACTAGCAGAGGTAGGATGTGTACACAGCCCACATTGAAAGAACATCCCTCCCTGCCTCAGAGGATCCTGGTAACTATAATTTACTTCCCACAGAGCTGCATTTACCAGCACCCTTAAACTACAGTTCCCAGGATTTTGTGTGTGTGTGTGCGTGTGCTTTAAATGCACGGTGCGTACACACCAATTCTCTGTTGAAGACTACCCAATCATAGAGTCATGGAATCATAGAATTGTAGGGATCCCCAGGGGCCATGTAGTCCAATCCCCTGCAATGCAGGAATCTCAACTAAAGCATCCATGACAGACAGACAGTCCTGTATACCTGAAGGAGCATCTCCACCCCCATCATCCAGCCCGGACACTGAGATCCAGCGCCGAGGGCCTTCTGGTGGTTCCCTCCCTGCGAGAAGTGAGGTAACAGGGAACCAGGCAGAGGGCCTTCTTGGTGGTAGCGCCCACCCTGTGGAACGTCCTCCCAGCAGATGTCAAGGCAATAAACTACTATTTTACTTTTAAAAGACAACTGAAGGCGGCCCCGTTTAGGGAAGTTTTTAATGTCTGACGCTGTATTGTTTTTAATATTCGGTTGGAAGCCGCCCAGAGGGGCTGGGGAAACCCAGCCTATTATTATTATTATTATTATGGCCATCCAACCTCTACTTGAAAACCTCCAAGGAAGGAGAGTCTGCAACCTCCCGAGGGAGACCATTCCGCTGTCAAACAGCTCTTATTGACAGAAAGCACTTCCTGATGTTGAGTCGGAATGTCCTTTCCTGTCACTTGAATTTATTGCTTCAATGTGCCGCCTCTGACTTGAGTCATTTTAACACACACACACACCCCATCTACACACTACAAAGTGGCAGCCACTGATTCAGACTGTGTTAAGCACACACTGTACCCTGAAAGCACATTCAAAGCACATTCCCCTTCCTCAGAGAATTCTGGGCACTGCAGTTTACCCCTCACCGAGTCACACTTCCCAGCAGCCCTTGACAAACTACAGCTCCCAGAATTCTTTGAGGGGAATGTGCTTTGAATATGCTTTAAAGGTACAGTGTGCTCACCCTTGCTGTGCTCCAAGCAGCCCTGCTCAGTCCTCTGCCCCGCTAAACTGGGACCACATGAGAAGCAGGAAAGGGTGAGTGGACTACCATGAACAGACCGGCCGGATTTCATTATTCAAGAAACGTCATCTCCTTTCCTGATCTTCCTTCTCCCCTACGACTTCACACATCATGAATATGAAAGCAAGACATTGCAACATCCTGCATTAATTCATAATCACGCTCTTAAAACATTTACAGTATTTGTTCGCCTGTTACATATTTTTCAACAATCGTTAACATCAAGGATAACGTAACGTCTGAGGATGTCGCAGGTTTCCTTGTGAGTGCATGAGCCGCGTTTCTTTGCAGTTTTGTGTGTGGTTACATTAAAAACGTTTAATATGCTAGGCTCTGAGGCTAAACCATAAACAAAACATCCAATTAGATTGCAAAACCTGTCCCAGAAACATCTTGCCTCTCCTTAACAAAGTTAAGAACCAAGCAAGACAATTTTGCTGGTAGACAGCTCAGATCCAACGTTTTCGATTAGCAAGACCTTAGTTCTGAGCTATCTGGCGGCTCAAATCTAGCAAACTAACATGGAAACGAGTAGCAAAAGTGGCTAGGGAGCTAGGAATTGTAGCTTTCGTTTGTGGGTTTTGCTTTGCTTTACTTTGCAAATTCAAGTCCAATCCCAGCTTTCTGTTAACATCTGAAGTTTCTGGTCAACCTCTAAAATCCTCTGTTCCCCCAATACAGTGGTACCTCAGGTTAAGTACTTAATTCGTTCCGGAGGTCCATTCTTAACCTAAAACTGTTCTTAACCTGAAGCACCACTTTAGTCAATGGGGCTTTCTGCTGCCGCCGCGCCGCCGGAACACGATTTCTGTTCTCATCCTGAAGCAAAGTTCTTAACCTGAAGCACTATTTCTGGGTTAGCAGAGTCTGTAACCTGAAGCGTATGTAACCCGAGGTACCACTGTAAAGTGGCAGGCATGTCCTGTCCACAGCCTCCCCCACACCAGCCTTTCTGCCCTCCACATGAAAATACGGACACATCCATAGAAAGAACCAAGGTCCGATGCGGACTACCCCTTCCCAACTTACTCTGAGGGAAGCGAGGCGGGTTATCGTTGACGTCGCTCAGTGTGACAGTGACGGTCGTGCTTCCTGAGAGACCCCCGGCATGCCCCCCCATGTCCTTGGCCTGAACCACAACAAGGAATTCTTGCTGGGTTTCCCGGTCCATGTTGGGGGTCGCTGTCCGGATCACACCTAAAACACAGGAGGAAGAAGGAGAAGTATCAGAGAGAGAGAGTGGCAAAAGGAGCAGTGGGTGAAGGACCAGGATAGATAGATAGATAGATAGATAGATAGATAGATAGATAGACAGACAGACAGACAGACAGACAGACAGACAGACAGACAGATGATAGATTCCCACCCTGCAAATTTCCCTTCCATCCTCTCAGTTAGCTCCACCTAAAGGGAAGGAAGTGTTATGTATTCAGTGGTCTGTGTTGGCCTGAGCTTGAGTCTGGACTAAGGATTCTGAGCTCCTGTGTTCTGATTCGATACATGTTGTCCAATCACAGAACATTACAGGATTTGGGCCTCTGCCATTGGCCCTTCAACTCTTGAGTCATGATTCGCAGTTTGGAAGTTTAGACAGCCAATCACGTTGGGAGTGGGAGTGGCCCCAGGCTTTCAGAAATGTATATAGGCAGTTGCTTTGCCTCTGTTTCCCAGCAATGTAGTTCAATAAAGGTTCTTGCTGTTATCACTGTGCCTTGCCTTGTGGGAACACACCTACACTTCACTGGAGACAAGGATGGGGTGCTAGGCTAGGTATGCAGCCCTGGCTAGCTTCCACAAGCTGAAATCACTGCTGAGCTGAAATGACTGACTGCAGCTGTAAGGCAGACCACACAGAGCAGACATCATGGGCACCCAGGGCCACACACCTACACTTCAGGAAGTGACAGATGAAGCCAAGCAGGGCTGGTCAGATGATCTGGATGAATGTAAAGACAGGTGGCCGACCCAATAGATTCAGAGGTGGTTGTTCACGTGACCATGAAGCTGGACAAACAGATGGAGGTTGGTGGGATGAGTCACTGGTGATTGGATAGACTTGCAGAGAAGAAGGCGGCAACTCAGAGGCTGCATGACAGCACCTTTAAACCTCCCCTATGGCACACTAGTTGGGATGCGGGTGGCATTGTGGTCTAAACCACAGAGCCTAGGGCTTGCCGATCAGAAGGTCGGCGGTTCAAATCCCCGCGACGGGGTGAGCTCCCGTTGCTTGGTCCCTGCTCCTGCCAACCTAGCAGTTCGAAAGCATGTCAAAGTGCAAGTAGATAAATAGGTATCGCTCTGGCGGGAAGGTAAATGGCGTTTCCGTGCGCTGCTCTGGTTTGCCAGAAGCGGCTTAGTCATGCTGGCCACATGACCTGGAAGCTGTCTGCGGACAAACGCCGGCTCCCTCGGCCTATAGAGCGAGATGAGTGCACAACCCCAGAGTCGTCCGTGACTGGACCTAATGGTCAGGGGTACCTTTACCTTTACCTTTATGGCACACACACACACACACACACACACACACACACACACTTGCATAGGCTTGGATTTGAGGGCCTGTCTATGAGCCCTTCCAGATTTTGGAGAGGGGGCCGTGTTGCAGGTGTGCTCTGCAATGCGCCACTGATGCAATAATAGTGCCTCAGTAAGGATTTATAGTGGACTGGCACCACATCATCCTATGTTATTCTGCGATGCTTCCCCAATGTTAACCACGTTATTTCTTTCTGGAGGGGAGCTCCTGTGCAGCAACACGACAAAAGGAAGTAAAAAAACAAACCCACTAATAGGGCATTGGTGGTATGTAAAGCTACAGGATTTCGGCAGGACGTTACAGGGCACGCGCTGGTTGGAAGCAAGGCAGGGCGTCAACCCAAAATATTTGCAGGTGCACACTGTATTGAAATAACAAACGCCCAATAAAAAGAACATCTGTAAGGGGCTCTATCATTCCCAAACATTAAAACTTGGCCTATTGCAGCCTTTCCCTACCTAGCACCCTCCAAATATGGAGGGCATAGTTGTGCAGTTCAAAACATCTGGAGGATGCCCAGTTGAGAAAGGGTGGCCTATTAATAACCAGTTGTTCCAAAATGCAAGGAAGGGAGTGTCGCACTCCCCGCTGAAGAAGCTTTCTCCATCATCAGCTTTGATGACCATCTCTGTGATTCCAAGCCAATCTGCCATTCCACGGCAAATCACAAATCCGCCCACTTGCCCCAGTCCCCAAGAGCGCACAACAATGGCCTCTTGCCGCATTCTTCCCTTCGCAATGGGTCGACACTGGCACCATCGCCCTCCCACCCCGAAACCTGCCCCCTCCTCCCCGTTGTGTACCCGTCTGGGGGTCGACGGAGAAGAATGGCAACCCCTCGAGTACCGTATAGACCAGCCTGGCACTGTTCCCGTAGGCAGGGTCATCCGCATCGTGGGCCGTCACCTGAATCACGGACGTACCTGGAGAAACGGGGCAGATTAACAGAAAAAAGAAAAACCAAACACACACAGGTTATTGAGGATGCTGGTTGCGAGAGTCCGCAGGTCAGAGTTCAAGAAGGGTCTTGTTGGCACAGAGACGTAGTTTCCGTCTTGGCCATAGTGCTGCTATTTCTTTGGAGGCCCGTCAAAAAGAGCAAAGTCGTAAGGCGTTTGAAAAGCAGGAACCCGGCACTGTTGAGAATTCACCAAAAAAAAACCTGAAAGGCATCTTAGGTACCATAAATAAATTTTTAAAAAATATAAAAATAAGGAAGACCACCTGTACTACCTGCCAGGCTTAAATTTTAAAAATTGCTCAAAAGAGCCCCCCAGGGAGGCAAACAGCATCTTAAAACAGCCATAAAAATCCAACATGTATTCTCCATTAAGAGCAAACTGTAAAATGCCAAAATAACAATATAAAAAAGGAGCATCTCCAAACAGAATGCTAGATGAGAACTCCTCCAAGCCTCTTCACAAGAGTCCTGCTTGCAGACTCAAAGCTCTGGCAGGCTGCAGCGTGGTTGCTGTCGTTCCCAATCCCGCAACCCTGAAAAGTTACTATTAAATCATCAAAAGTACCTGTCTCCACCCTCCTCCCAAAGTACTCACCCCATAAAGGGAGGCTCCCTGCTGTGTCTCTGTATGATTCACCACCCTGGCCATGTCTCATTCTACTCAGCCTCCGCAGGGGAATAGGTAATTTCGGCTGTGAGCCAGCATGGGGTGTGACTCGAGCGTTCAATCAGGCCCAATAAAGAGGCACAGGCTGTGCACATACTTTGCCTTCAAAGCCCGTTCTTTCCCCTCAAAGAATTCTGGGAACCGCAGCTCACCCCTCACAGAGCTACAGTTCCCAGCAACCCTTAAGAAACTACAGTGCCCATAATTCTTTGGGGGAAAGAATGTCCTTCAGATGTGCTTTAAAGGAACAGCGTGTACGCAGCCATAGTGGATTTGCCTGCCCTGAGAAGAGGCTACACCAGGCTTCCTCAACCTTGGCCCTCCAGATGTTTTTGGCCTACAACTCCCATGATCCCTAGCTAGCAGGACCAGTGGTCAGGGATGATGGGAATTGTAGTCTCAAAACATCTGGAGGGCCGAGGTTGAGGAAGCCTGGGCTACATGTTACCTCCCTTTGTGAGTCGCAGGCCTCGTCTGCTTCCAGTTAGGAGGCATGCCGAGATCAACAACTCCTGCAGAAACACAGAGGGGGTAGATTTATCTGAGGCTGGGCAGTTCGTCCTCTTAACATACGAAAAGTCAACATGACTTTCTGACTTTTGATTTGGAAGAGATGTGAACATGGGAACTCATGGACTTCCAAAGATGCTGAACGATGGAAGATTCAGGATACAGTGGTACCTCGGGTTACAGACGCTTCAGGTTACAGACTCCGCTAAGCCAGAAATATTACCTTGGGTTAAGAACTTTGCTTCAGGATGAGAACCGAAATCGTGCTCTGGCGGCACAGCGACAGCAGGAGGCCCGATTAGCTAAAGTGGTCTTCAGGTTAAGAACAGTTTCAGGTCAAGAGCGGACCTCTGGAACGAATTAAGTACTTAACCCGAGGTACCACTGTATATAAAAGAAAGGACTTCTCCATGCAGGTTGAACTATGGAACTGTCTCCCACAGGAAGCAATGATGGCCACCAACTCGGATGGCCTTAAAAGAGGATTGGACAATTCATGGAGCAGAGGGCTATCAATGGCTACCAGCCTCAGGGAGGGTCAGGCCCTGCAGGACTTTGGTGGGCATGGTGTGCAGCAGGAAATCCGGGGTAGGATAATGTCATGTGAGGAGTGCAACCCGGCTTCAAGCTTGGTTCTGATTTGAATCATCGTCTAGGGATGCCATTCACACACTTAAAAGCACACAGGGCCAACCCAAGATATTTGGGTGGCTCAGGAGGCCATCTAGAATAGCTCCCGCAATTTCACCTCAAACTCTTCGCCTGTGTTCTCTGGGGCAGGAGCTCGGAGCAGGAGGAATTGGAGCACCCAGCAAAATGGGCAATGTCCCTCCATAATGTCCCCCCACCCAGGAAGAAACAGGAAGGGGAAAAACTGGTATTTCTGAGACTCCTCTTCCCTCCTCCAGTTTCCTTCATATGGACATAAGAACTACTTTGCTGGACTAGGCCCACATCCTGTTCTAACAGTGGCCAACCAGATGTCTGTGGGAAACATGCAAGCAAGATTCGGGCGCAATAGCCCTCTCCCGTCCCATCTTGTGTGGGGAAGCAAGAAGACAATAAAAGGAGGGGTGCCCTGGTCCCTGGTCCAAACACAGACATGCTGGAGGCAACAGTACATGGTCTGCAATATTTACACAAGGCCAACCCCATATCTGTGGGAAGCTTGCCACGCAGTGATGTTGAGCTGTTCACCCAGAGGGTGACCCCGCCTGTGAGCTTCCTCTTCCTCCTTATTCTCCGTGTTGCCCCTTGTACGACTCAGGAAGGACTCATGCTCTGCCTTATGATACCATTCATGGCTTCTCCCAAGGAATTCTGGGAACTTTGGTTTGCTCAGAGTTAGGAGAGTCGTTAGAAGACTCTCTCCCCCATAAGCAACACTTCCCAGAGTGCTTTACCGATCTCAAGGCCTCTTCCCAGGGAACTCTGGGAACTGTAGCTCCGTGCGGGGAATAACAGCTCTCGGCACTCTTAACAAACTACAGCTCCCAGAATTCTCTGGAGGAAGCCATGACTGCTTAAAGCAGCATCACAGCACTTTAGGGCGTGGAGGAGGCCTTAAGATTGGCTGTGCCTCCTGTTGTTTTCCATGCCTTCTGCCATTCCAGCCCAAAGAGTGCCAGCTGCAGCAGGGTGGGAGACAGGGAGAAGAAAGGAAAGGTCCCAGCTGAGAGCTGGGAGGGTCGACCTCTTCCTGTGTGAGACAAGGGTTAAGATCCACCTGTGAGAGAGGACGTTGCATTCGCCTTCGTCTTTTTTCCGTTTCTGTTTTTGTTTAAATTTGGCGGGTTGTGTTTTTTTTTTATTGCATTAGGAAAAGGCCCAATAAAATCTTATCGAAAAGGGTACTCTGCAAAGGGTCAGCTAAGGGCTACTAGCCAGGCCACTGAACTCACCCACGTTGCTCATTTCGGGCACAGTAGCGTGGTAAGGGCCATGGAGGAAGACCGGCGGGTTGTCATTGATGTCTTGGACTTTGATGATGAACTCAGACGGCGGCTCTAAAGGCCGGTTAGAGGCCCGGTCCACAGCCTGGGCCAGCAACGTATACTGGGATTTCTCCTCCCGGTCCAAGGTTTTGGTGACGTGGATGTTGCCCGTTTTCTCGTCGATCACGAAGACCGTGCCGGCCCCCTCTCCGGTCAAGACGTACTTGATGCGGCCCTCGCCCCGGTCCACATCGGTGTGAAGCTGTCAGAGGAAAACAAGAGTAGAGACATGGAACTCAGTAAAAAAAAAATTTTTTTTAATCCATAACCCTAACACAGCCTTTGCCAACCATGAGTTTTGGAGCGCAGCCCCCTAAACACAGCTGAGGCTAATGGGAGCCGAATTAATCATAGACCTGTAGCGCTGGAAGGGACTTGGAGGGTCATCTAGTCTAACCCCCTGCAACGGGGGAATCTCAACTAGATCTCAACATACACGACAGATGGGCTGCTGGGAGTTGTAGCCCAAAACGTCCCAAGGGCATCAGGGTGGTGAACGCTGTCCTAATATAAGGGATTGGGTGGTGGTGGTGGGAGCACCGGCAATGAAACCGCTGGCGGTGATTGGCTGAACTGCCCTAATGCCAAGCATTCACTGGCTACCATTGGTTGACTTGCTCTAATCAAAGTGATGGGCTGGGCAGGTGGCCAAGATTACTAAAGCTACTTTCACACCTTATGTTTAAAGTGCTATGATAAAACTTTATACCAGCCGTGGCTTTTCCCAAAGAATCCTGTGTGCTGAGAGTTGTTCGGAAGACCTCTTATTCCTCTCCCGAGGCTAGTTTCCCAGAGTGGTGTAACCACCAATCTCTCTTCCTGGGAACTCTGGGAATTGTAGTACCTGTAACCGCCTACAATTCCCATAATTCCTTGGGGGAAGACATGCCTGCTTAAAATGGTATCATAACACTTTGACAGTTTGGAGGTGACCTAACCAGCAAGACTGCTTTTTCATGTACAATAATCCAGGGTTCAAGGTACAATATATCTTGTATGCCCACATCTTCAAGTGCGAGAATCTTGCCTTGTGCCAGCTCCCATCCCCTCCGCTGACCAACTTGCTCATTTATTACTGTACTGCGCTTTGAGGCTGATAAATGCAGCGTGTCTAAATTAGTTCACAGCTCAGGTGCCATTCGAGCCAGGGACATCTTGACTGAAAGCCAGTCAGAAATGAATATTATATTGTTTCTGCATCCTGTGTGCAATAAATGGCTTTCTGTCTGGTTGTCTGGGGAAAATTTTTTGTGTGTGTTTTTTGTTTTTTTAGACATCATTTTCCCTGAGTCTGTTCCAGGAAGCTATTGTGCAGATGAGAATTCTGAAAAAAAGGCCTGAGCGCTTGCTTCCAAACGCAAAACTCCGCAATATTGGGGTGGGCTGTTAGGGCCTAGGGAAGGAGGGTCCCAGGAATGAGGGAGAGAGGAGAAGGGCTGAGGCAGGAGCCTGAAAGGAGGAATAATAATAATAATAATAATAATAATAATAATAATTTTATTTATATCCCACCCTCCCCAGCCAAAGCCGGGCTCAGAGTGGCTAACAACAGTAAAAGTAACACAGTTTACATAAAATCATGATCAATTAATTGAAATACATTCTAAAATCAATTCATTCCAAAATCAATTCAGAATAAAACCTCAAGGGGTTTAGCCAGGAGGAGTGGGGTACCTGTGGCCCTCCAAAGGTTGCCTGCGACTCCAGATCCCATCATCCCTGACCACTGGACACGCTGCCTGGGGCTGACGGGATCTGGGTCCTAGCAAAATCTGTAGGGCCGCAGATTCCTCATTCGTGGCCACAAGTCTCTGTCAGAAGTTCAAAGCACTGCCGGAAATAGCGCTGCGGGAAATCTTATTGCATTCCCACCTTTTCTCCAAAGACCTCAAGGTAGCACCCATACGTCTCCCCCTCTCCATTCCCCCCCTCACAATAACCCTGTGGGATAGATTAGGCAGAGAGATAGCGACTGGCCCAAAGTGGACTTCATGGCTGAGTAGGAATTTGAACCCAGGTCCAGAGCTCTAACCACTACTCCACACTGTCTCCCTCGCTCGGCACTTTGAAAGCGGCATAGCAGGGACTTCCAGTCAGCTGATCCGCTGTGCCCAGGAAACATCCTTTGGGCTGAGTCTCACTCTTACCTGCCCCACACATAAATGATGTAGGGCAGGTAGCTTGGCTGAACCGGCCTTGCAAACCATGTCGCAAGGTCTGGTGGGCCCACCAATTAGGATCCATCCCTTTGCAAAAGTTAGGGCTGCACCCCCTAGGTCCAGGCTGCCCCTCGTTGCCTCCTCAGCCCTCCACACCGGCCAGTGTGGGGCCCAGCCATCCTGCAGCTCACCCTCCCAATGAGGACGGGCTCCGGTCCGGCGTATTCCTCAATGACGAAGAACTGGTTCCAGACCCAGCTGCGACGGGACCTCACCAGCGGGCGCTCCCAGCGCTGAGACACGTTCCCCCGCAGAGACCCGGCTCTGGCACCCTGGCTGGGCGGCATGAGGCGGCCTGCACAGCCGCAGCCTCCCAACCAGGCCAGCAGGAGCTGGAGGAAACTGGCCATCGCTCAGCCCCGCAGTTCAGTCCTCCTGCAGCGGGGGGCGCTGCTCATCTGTGTTGCCCATAAGGAACAGCTACCCCATCTGGGTGGATCTGGGTGCATGGGGGGCAAGGTGGGGGGAGAGAGAAGGGGAGAGAGAGAGGGAGAGAAAGACTAGATATCATTGCCGGTCAGATGCATCCTTCCAATCACATACATCACCACCCACCCCTGTCCAGAATAAATGGCTGATTCATGCAGATAATCCATAAAGAACACCGTTCCTCTTCCTTTCTCCGATTCCCATCCGATTGTGCCAGAGTTTTTTACTTATTATGGCATGTGCAACCCCCTTCCCCTCCAAGGAGCCCACTTCTGTCTCGAGTGGGGGTCAGCCTAAGGCAGGCTTCCTAAACCTCGGCCCTCCAAATGTTTTTGGCCTACAACTCCCATGATGGCTAGCTAGCAGGACCAGTGGTCAGGGATGATGGGACTTGTAGACTCAAAACATCTGGAGGGCCGAGGTTGAGGAAGCCTGGCCTAAGGAGTGGCAACTAGCTCAAGGTCACCCCACAAGGTCAGATCCCCAGGTCTACCAACTGCAACTTATGGGTCAGAGATATCCAAAATCCTTCCCGGCCTTCTGAAAAGAACCAGACACCAGATCTACGAATGATAACTAATAACAGGTAGACCAGGAGACACATCCACACTTGGCCAAACACTGTCCCCAAATGGACTATAGGTCTTCCCACTGCAACCCATGAGCAAGACCTAGCCCAAATCCCTCCTAGCCTCCCGGATCCCTTCCCAAGGCAAGCTGGCCAACGTTGCCCGCAGTCCTACAGGACTTCTGCAGAAAACTACCTTCCTGTTGGATCTAACCAATGGGCATAGCTGTCAACATTTCCCTTTTTTTAAGGGAAATTCCCTTATTCCGAATAGGATTCCTCGCAAGAAAAGGGAAAAGTTGACAGCTATGCCAATGGGCTCCAAATTGGAATTTGGGGGGGGGGGAACTGTCTGCCAGGGATTCGAACCCTGGTCTCGCAGGTCTTGGTCCAACACTGTAAGCCCTACACCATACTGGCTCTCTTCAGGAAAGGGCGAAGCCAAGGCCGCACTCTGCACGTCTTCGGGTGCACACTGCGCTGGCACCGCCTGACGCAGCAAACGATCGAGTCGAGAGGCAATCTTTGGGCTCGCGCTCCACTGCGGATGCTGCTTGGCTGGCGCGTGAGCTGAGAACCTCATCCCAGCATTCTCTATTCTTATTGATTTGCAATATTTGCGGACCACCTCCTAGCTAGGATTCTCCGGGCGGTTTAAAACGGGACTGGGGAAACCTGTGGCCCTCTAGATTTTGTGGCTAGTATGGCTCACCATCAGGGAACAATGGGAACCGGAGTGCCACAACATTCGGAAGGCCATGGGTTCCCCACCTCTCGGTTCACAGTACACATTAAAATTATACGAAGGCAGAAATGGGAAATCTAAGGACAAAACCAGTATCACAGGGGCATGCGGGTTCTTCGGCTCAACCCTTGGTTTCCTAAACTACTCCACAGGTGAAACTCAGCTGCTTCTGGCGGCGGAGAGGAGGAAAAGGCTCATTTAATGGAGACAGATTTACCTATTATGGGTACCAGAAGGCCAGTTCAGCAGTGGGTAAATCGGTCCCACTGGAGGTTATACTAGTTATGCGTGACGACGGAGACGGGTCGTGGCTCAGTGACAGAGCATTTGCTCTGCATGCAGAAGGTTGCAGGTTCAATCCTAGCATCTCCAGTTACGGAGAGGCTGAAACCCTAGAGAACGGCTGCCAGTCCGTGCAGGCAACACTGGCCTAGTTGCTCTGACTCAGCATAAGGCAGCTTCCTAGGTACTACTCCTTCTGACCTAGGACCTCAAACTCTGGGTCTTTCTTTGCCTAGGGTGTCAGCCTGCCACAAATCATAGAATCGTACAGCTGGAAGAAAAGTCCACTGCCTTCTGAGCAAGCTGAACTGTCAAACAGCACTTATTCCTAACGTTTAAGTCGCAACCTAGTCCTGGTAGCTTCAGGATCCCGGGTGACGTAAGCTGTACTCGTGAAAGTTACATCCACCGACAAGGGTGTCAGCCTAAACACAGTTCTGGGGTCTGACTCAGGAACGGGAAAGAATGAATGGGGAGGAAGAGGGCCGGCCCTATCATTGGGCGGAGAAAGGAGAACGCCTCAGGGGGCAGGTGCGGAGGGCCTCCACCTCTGCTTCCTAGAGCTTCCTTCCGAAGGCCCCCCTCCGTGTTGCTCTCTGTTGGAGGACCAAGCTGTGCAAGTGACATGGGCCAGCCCAGCGTCCCTAAAATAGTCTGCTGCCTTCGGGTTGTCAGGAGGATGCTATTTCCGTTGCTGGCACTGAAGTCAGCTCAGCTGGAGTGGGGAGGGGCGCCATCTTGTCCTTCGCCTCAGGCAGCAAAACGGCTTGGACCAGCCCTGAGGTCAAGAAGAAGAGGCCGCAGCTCAGCAGGAGAACATCTGCTTTGCAGGCAGGCGGTCCCAGGTTCAAGTCCCGGTGTCTCCAGGTACGGCTGAGAGAGAGTCCTGCCTTGAACCCTGAAGAACTGCTGCCCAGTTTGTTTAGGCAATACAGTGGTACCTCGGGTTACGAACTTAATTTGTTCCGGAGGTTCGTTCTTAACCTGAAGCACCACTTTAGCTAAAGGGGCCTCCCGCTGCCGCCACGCCGCTGGAGCACAATTTCTGTTCTCATCCTGAAGCAAAGTTCTTAACCTGAGGTAATATTTCTGGGTTAGCAGAGTCTGTAACCTGAAGTGCCTGTAACCTGAAGCGTATGTAACCCAAGGTACCACTGTAGAGCCATTTTGTTGCTCGGGTCTGTGGGGTTCGCTCCTCTTTCCCGCCTGGGGAAGCCCCGAATCATTCACAAAGCACCCCTTGGGTGCAGCCATCTTTCCACACCCACAAAACCACTAGGGCCTCCTCGTGGAGTTCCTAGTTGCCCACCATCCAGAGTCTACCACCCGCACGTGTACCCCTGATGCGAAATGTTCCGACCATCCACACATCTCCAAGCTCCTTTTTTCCTCCATGCACCCACCCCTTTCCCCCTTCCTCCTCTCCCCACACGTCCCTCTTTAAACCACCCATCCATCTCCTGCAGCACCCGCCCACTATTCATCCATCCGTCCACAGAGATCTTCAAATATGCCCATCGCTCCATCTACCTGCCCATCACCAACCTGTCCAAAGACAGCACTTAACTATTCATCTAAGCCATCTGCCCGTCCGTCCATCCATCCATCCATGCAGATTATTTATCTATGCATCTGCCCGTGCCTCCCTCTCTCCTTCCTTCCCCGCATCTTCTCTCCCTCTTGTTCTCACTCCCTGCCCCCCCCCACAACACACACACTCCTGGTGTCTCTGTTCTACATTCCCCTCAGGTCCTGCTCCCCAGCCTGCCCTGCAGACGAGAGAGGACAGATGATGGATGGAGCGAGAAATGGACAGACGGAGAGATAAACGCAGTTGCAAGGAAGGGCAGAACGAGACAGAGATACCGGCTCATCCTGTTTTGTGTAGGGATATATATATATATACGTACACTCTGGGGTTAATTCGTTGTCGTCCCCCGACAACCTACCCAGTGGGATCTAGCGGTGGAAATGGGCAGGAGGAGCCGGGGGCCAGGAAAACTTGATGGCTCCTCGGCAAAATATTTCGGCCACGTTTGCCTCTGTGCTTAAAACCTCTGCCATCATTGACTGGGGCCACCGAGGAAGCCCTGAGGCCCTGTCCTCTTTCTTCTAGGACCCTTGGCCACGCTAGGGGGATAATAGCAGGGCAGTCAGGGTACCCTCTTCACTTAACCCTCTGCAATATTTTGCCTGGCTACCTGCCTGCCTCCCCAGTCCTTGCTTTTGAGAGGGTGGGGGACAGATGCCAGGACCCAGAACTGCCTGGAAGGAGCATCCTCTGACCTGGAAGCTCTCATCCTCAGCCCTCGACGTGGGAAGACTCTCTGACCTCAGGATCCTGCAGCAGTCGGTCAGTTGCTCCTGCAGGAAGCGGTGAGGAGGGCCACCGACTTGGATGGCTATAAAAGAGGATCAGGCGAATCTGCAGGAGGATTCGGCCATCGACAGCTACAAGCCGTCATGGCTGACTTCTGCAGCATGTTTCTGGGAATCTCAGGAGGTGGAGAGTGTTTTGGTGCTCAAATCCTGCCTCTGGGTTTCCTCCCGGGACATCTGGTTGACCACTGTGAGATCAGGATGCTGGACTAGATGGGCCACTGGCCTGATCCAGCAAGGTCTTCTTATGCTCTTAAGGGAGATGCATTCTGCATCTGCTCTGGAGAGCCCTTGTTTTGCTCTTGCTTCATAACCTCAAGGGTTAAGCTCTGCCATTGGCAACTAGTGCTAGGGCTGAGCTCCACCACAGACCCACCCTTCCTTCCTTCCTTCCTTCCTTCCTTCCTTCCTTCCTTCCTTCCTTCCTCCCTCCCTCCCTCCCTCCCTCCCTCCCTCCCTCCCTCCCTCCCTCAGTTTTGTTGCTCCTTCTTCCACAACCTGGGAGCTTCCAGACTGTCACTGCTTTCAAGCGGGATTCAACCACATACCAGCAAATTTAGGCTGCATGGTTAAAGTTGACTTGGCCCTCTTGTACTCAAAACCCTGTAGATACAGTATATATATCCTGCCGTGAGCTGCCCTAAGATCTTCGGATGAAGGGCAGAATACAAATTTAAGCAAGAAAGAAATAAGAAACCCACTTTCCCCAAAAGATCCAACTTTTCACGACACGGAAAGTGCAGGGGTAACACTGGCTTTGGCGCAAAATCATCTAACCTCCCTGAAAACAAACTGGGGCGAACGCTCACTAAATGGCCAACGTTGTCTCGCTTCCCCGTGAACAAATCAGGACGAAATGCGCAATGCACTGGTCGTTCGGAAGCGCCCCGGATCTCCCCACCTCTCTGTATTTCTTTTGCTCAGCCGGCATCTGCATTCTCTGCCTTTCTCACAGTTTTTTTCCCCTCCTCTCTCTCGCCTTCCTTGTTAGCGGTTTCCCTCTGAGGCCTTCGTTCAACCCAATTAACCTGCGGGGCAGTTGGGCCCAACTGCGGCCTGACCTGCTTTAACCTTTCGAGCGTGATCCAGAAATGCAGTTAATAATTTTTTCCTTTCTTTTTTTTAAACCCCCCCCCCCCCGCCTTGCCCTCCAGTGGCGCCCTCTGTTGAAACTGGCACGAAGATCTGGTCCCCAGTTCCTCCTCCTCCTCGTCCTCCTCACCATACCGGGGCCTAATCGCTGTAATTCATTCAGAGCGACAACTGATTCAGTCACTTGGCTTCTCCTTATTGATCGGAAATGAAGATAAACAGCGAGGAAATGAGCAAGGGGGGAAGGGGAATGGGAGGCTGAGAGCGTGTGTCCAGCAGGTGCTTCCTCAAGAAGCAGCCCGCCCCGGATTTAATTTGAGATGGCGGCAGAGGGAGGGAAAAGACTGGGCTTTACTCCTGCTGAGCAGGCACTCTCTCTGGCCTCGGCCCCCGTTTTCAGTAGCCAAATGCAGCCCTTGGGCAATACAGGCTGTGCGGCTCAGTGGCAGAGAATCAGCTTTGCACGCAGAAACTCCCAGGTTCGATCCCAGCCTGGGGGTGTCTCCCTGCCTGACACCCTGGAGACCCACTGCTGCCAGTCAGTGTAGGCAAAACTGCACTCGGTGGGCCGAGTAAGGTAGCTGGCCGTGCTCCTGTAAGCAACTTGTTCGATTCAGGCATGAACCCAAGAGCCATTGCCTCTCTCAACCGCTTTTGGTAATATAGATCAGCGGTCAGCAACCTTTTTCAGCCGTCTGGCTCAACGTAAGGCAGCTCCGTAAGGCCGTGCTCCTGTAAGCAACTTGTTCGATTCAGGCACGAACCCAACAGCCATTGCCTCTCTCAACTGCTTTTGGTAATGTAGATCAGGGGTCAGCAACCTTTTTCAGCTGTGGGCCGGTCCACCGTCCCTCAGACCATGTGGTGGGCCGGACTATATTTTTTAAAAAATAATGAACAAATTTCTATTCCCCCCAAATAACCCAGAGATGCATTTTAAATAAAAGGACACATTCTACTCATGTAAAAACACGAGGGCCGGATTGAGAAGGCCAATGGGCCGCATCCGGCCCCTGGCCCTTAGGTTGCCTACCCCGGTGTAGATTATACAATCGTAGAGTTGGGAGGGACCCTGTGGGTCATCTAGTCCAACCCCTGCAATGCAGCCATCTCACGCGAGGATTTGAACCTTCAGCCTTGGCATTATCAGCACCAAGGGATTGTGCGGGTAGAGCATCCGCTCTGCAGGCAGAAGGTTGCAGGTGAAATCCCCGATGGCATCACTGAGGAGGGCTGGGAGAGACACCTGACTGCAGCCTTGGAGAAATGCTGCCAGTCAGTGCAGGCAATACTAGATAGACCAGTGGTGTGACTCTAGCGCAAGACAGCTTTCTATTCTCCTATAATTCCAAGGCACCAAAGTCAAGTTTCCTTCCCTGCCCTCAGAGGAGTCCCAAAACGTCGCCTGCTTCCTGCAACTGGAGACCAAGAGTGAAAAACTCGACCCTGGAGGGCCTCTGAACATGTGCAGAGTTCTCTCCCTTCACCTGCGAGTTGCCACAAAAATCTCTCCATGTGTTCGAGGCTACAGGGGTGTGACTGCAAGGGGAAGTATTTCAGAGACTGATCTCTTTCACGGGCCTAAAACTAGGCGAGGCCTGGCTCAAACTTGCCCAACTTTTCATGCCCCATCTCACGTCTTTTTTTCTCAGTTTTGTGGGCTGGCCTGCCCCCTTCTGCCCACCGACCCTGCGGACAACTATGGCGTTCACAACACTATTTCCCAGAAGCCTCTGCAGCCTTGCAAGGCGCTGCAGGGCAAAACCCTTGGACCTCATTGTGGTGTGATCGTTTCAAGACCAAGCCCTGTGGAGAAGGAGGAATATGCTGAATTATCTTTCCCCAAGGGACAACTTATGTGGCTTTCCCAATATGGTTGGGCACCGAAATCCAGCCGTCCCCAGCCAGCAGGCCAATCAATGGTGGGGGATTGTGGGAGCTGAAGCCCAGGAGGGGGTGGGCGCCAGGAAATGGCTTGAACTTTGGGACTTCTGCATTTTAAACAAAGTGCTCTGGTGCGGAGCTACAGTCCTTTTGCCATAAAACCTAGGGTCTCCCAGGTTCCCCCACCAGCAACCCTTGCTCTAAGAAGCGGCGGTTTCCTCCCAAGTATTTTAAAAGGGTGTCAGAAAGAAGACGGAGAGTATGCCGTATCTGCTGAGGGCGAGGATAAGAAGAAACAATTTTAAATTACAGGAAGGCGCATTTAAGATCTGAGAGATCTGAGGGCTGGGGAGAGGCAGGATGGGAAAGCCCCCCTTTCTAATTTCAAAAGCAGATCAGCGTGGAGCAACCGACTTTGGGAGGGCAGGCGGGGAGAGATGGGATTTTCACCGTTGCAGGTTTCTCAGGAAGCCAGCAAGGCACAAAAGCTCAGGTCTAAGCTTCTAGTCAGCACCGCATTTTCCCAGAGGCAACTTGCCCTGTCCCACAACAACGACATCTCCTCCCTTCGCTTTTCCCTCAGTGTTACCGATTCAGCCCAAAAGTTGCCTGAGCACCAGCCTCAGATATCCATTTACAAAAAGTAGGACTTGATTCCTTTCCTACCCCCTTCCAAATTTCCCGTTGTCTGTAATTTGACTGAAAAGACCCGGATCTCTTTACTCCTTTGCCCTGCATTAGTTACATTCACACATGCAGGCACGTATCCCGCCTATCAGGCGCCTAGCTCAGTCGGCAGAGCATGAGACTCACAATGTCAGGGTTGTGGATTCGAGTTCCGTGTCAGGCAAAAGATTCCTGCATCGCAGAGGGTTGGACTAGTTGACCCGCGAGCCCCTTTCTTCCAATTCTACGATTCTATGATTATATCACACAAATAACTCAAGAGGGTCTCAGAGGATCTGCCGTCGCGCGTGAAAAGACACGCCGATGCCACTCTCTTGTTCCCTGAGCCTGGCTAACAAACCCAGAGTAATGACCATTCGCAGGTTGTTACCACAGGTCAGAATTAGCTCCCGCAAAACACACATTTCAAGGGTGCCTGGGGTGTGCGTGGTAGCAGCACCCATTTCCCACCGGAAAAAGGAGGCTAATGAAATAAACATGCTAGGAAGCTGCAGGAGTTTCGTTTCCTACTTTTTACATTTCCCTAGACAGGCATCTTAAGACAGATGTCCGAAAGCAACCCCAAGCTGCATTAAAAAATAATAAAAAAAGTTAGCTTACAAGTGGGTCAGGTCAAATACATCTAAACTCCCTCCACGGGAGCCAAAAGCTGACCGGCCAACCACAAATCTGGGCAGTCAAACAGGCACAGAGGCAGACTGTTGTAAAGTTTCCGTTTCATAAATTTTGGAACGCTTCCCAAGATGTGTGCGATGTCCAGAGCCAGCCTCAGATATTTTGCCACCTGAGGCAAAACAGCTAAGCTGCTTCTCTCCCGCCCAGGCCTGGCAAGATTCAGGCCGGCAGATCCAAAATGGCGCTTACTTCCTGCCGCCGAGCCGCTAAAATTATACTGCCAAGGGGGTACGTTTGGGACGGAACTTGCCCCAAAAAGACAAGCCCTCAAATTGTGTCCCGGTTCTGCCGCCTGAGGCAATGACTTTTGATCTGGCCCAGCCCAGGACAAACAGAAAGAAAACACAGAAATCGCTCTCTGGGATTACTTTAGCAACACAACCCTCTTTTTGTTTGCACAACTGGGGTGGTTCAAACGACAGTATTCTTCACATACTGCCCCCCCCAAAAAAACTATTTTCAATGTGCTTTTATATGAAGTGGCAGCTGTTATCTGTGTCAATGATTGAAGAAAGGGATGACAGAATAGTCAATACAGAATAAATATTAGTGATTTTGCTTATGAGAATATATTTGAGGAAGTTGCCTTCTACCGAATGAAACTTATTTGTCCACTTTATCATGTTTAGCCTCCTCTGACTGGCCACGATCCACCATCTTGTTATTATTAAATTTATTATGATTATGTAACTGGAGACATCAGGGATCGAACCTTGGACTTTCTCCATGCAAAGCGAATGCTCTGCCAGTGAGCTACAGATCCCCATTTTGAGGGGTTAAAGGAAGGCACTCGCATGCTCAAATGTGCTAGGAGGTTTGAACTTCTGTGGGTACAATAGCTGGTTGTGGCTAATGACAGTTGAGGGGAAAGGCACTCTGCCAATGCTCAGAGCACATACTGCTTTTTTATTATTTCCCTGCGTCCCAAGGCTAGATCCCAGCACTCCAAAATATCTCAAGCATTAAGACCAGGTAATAATTCAAATTTTTGTTTGTTTAACAAGGATGCTGACAGCACCTTTTATTCCTGGAATCTGTCACTTGCAAATTTTGTGAACGGTGGCCCAGAAAGCAGCAAACAGGCAATTATTATGTTTCTTGTGATCAAATGTACATTCTTGTTTTCGCTTAACTTACTACAGATCTGGGAAGTGTTAAGACACCGGCTTGTTTTTGTTTTTAAAAAGGAGACACAACACGGAAATGTGGATTCTAATAGGCACCAGGGAGTGTGATTATGGGATCAGGGGGTGGTACTTATTCCGGATTAATTAATCCAGATTGAAAGACTGATCAATCTGATACACACCCTCATCTCCCTTAAGTGATTTTGAGCCCGCGCTCCCTGCCTGCCTGTCCTTCAGAGAGTTGCCAACTGCTTCCCTGTTCCCCAGCGGCTGTGTTTTTGATGTTAGCCCATTGCACAGAAACGTAGCCCGCTAAAAAGCTTTTTTTCTGGCTTGGAGATCAGGAGATGAGAAAAGCTTTACCCTGCCTAATTTCTCCTCAGATCAGACTGCCGTTAAAAGCCCAAGGGGCAAGAGCAGTATGATAAAGGTGGCACCTCTTCTAGGACATAAGGAAAGATGAACCTAAAAGACTAGGTCCCTGTTCATTCATGCCCCACTGATTTAAAAGTGCTTGCATTTCTTTCTATGCAAAAAGCAAAAAAAAAGGGGGGGCAGAGACATATATAAGTATCTCACTTATTACTTCGCTGTTTAAATGCCAATTTCCAGTAGCCTCTGTAACTGTAAATCTTGTATCCCAGATTTCCTAGATGCCATTAAAATAAATCAGGGCTCCGAATGAGGCCCTAAACTGGGACCAAGGCTGGTTGTGTTTGTTTTAATTCCCCGCTGCTTCCTCCTGAAAGTGATGCCCTCCTCCCCAGCCCTCTCCACCCCACCCCATCCTTCATTTATTCCTTCTCCCCCTCCAGGCAGGCTCTGTCTCTTTCCTCCCTTCCCCTCCCCTCCTGCCCAAATCTAAGCGGATTTTTTAGGATTAGTTATTCCCAGACCCTGGGAGAATAAACCCAGCAAATCTTATTTCGCCTCGTCAGAAAATTGACTCCAAGAGAAAGCGGGGTGGGGGGTGGGGGTAATGCAGCCCTTAGTGGTGGGGAGGGAAATATAATGAGGAGGGGGGCATGATGGACCTGCGGGGGGGGGCAGATTCCCCCCTGAAACTAGAAGTCCAAAAAGATGGGTTTTGGGGTTTTTCTTTTGAGAAGCCACAAGCGAATTTGGTTAGAGTCAAACTGGGTGTAGATAATGTTGGGGGTGGCTGGGCCTCTGAAGTCCAGTTGGACAGGGTGGTCTTCTGGGGGACCCTGGCACCCCAGTTTTACGATTCAGTGTGTTCCTAAAAATGAAAAACCTTTCAGTAGGTAGAGTGGGGGCAGAATTAGGTCCGAAATGGAGACCTTGAAGTACTGATCAGGACCAAAGCTGGGATTTATTTATTTATTTGCGGTTTTGAGGGGAGAGGGAATCGGGTCTGAAATTGAACCTGAGGAGCAATAATCGAAAGAGTGAGGCCACAACACCAGGGGTTTGGCGTGCGACGAAGAGGTCAAGGGCCATGGGGAGTGAGCATGGCGACAGGTAATCCAGGAAGAACAGCATTCATTTAAAGATCAGGGGGCAGCTTTCGGGGGCTGTGGGTCAGGAGGACCAAGGTGCATTGAGGAATGCAGAGGATTATTGGGGGGGGGAATAATGGGCTGAGACGGGAGACTGAGGGCTGAGCCACCCCAAATCTATAGCCACCCCATAGCCCTTGTGGGGTACCTACGACACTTGAAGAGGGGGTGAGCTGATGCTGATGCATAAATGAATTTGGGGAGGGGGGCTGTCATAAAATGCCTTGTAGGGGGTCTCTCCAGATCTGGGTGGATGTGGGGGGGGGGCTGTGGGTCAGGTTTCAGCAACCCTCACCATAGCCCTCCCTCTCCTGGGAATCCTTGTGGGGCGGGAGGCTGAGGTGGTGGGGGTCCTGATTTATCTCCATCTCCCCCCTCCCTCGGTCATGCCAGCAGGTGTCCCCCCTCTTTTTCCAGCCTCCCAATGCCCCCCGCAATCCTTTCCCCCGCGCTGCAGTCTTAAGACTCCCGGGGTAGATTTACAACCCAGGGCTGCGTGAGTGAAATTCCTAATGAGGCGCCTCGGAATCGCGGAATGAGACAGGCAGAAAGAAAGAAAGAGGGGAAGAGAAAACGGGGGGTGGGGGGAAGAGAGAGAGAAGGAGGGAGAGAAAGGCGAGAGCGCGTCTGTTTGGGGGAAAGGGGGGGGGGTCCCTCGCCGTCCCAGCCTCCCCTCCCAGACGGGAATCCCGCCAGCCACAACATTTGTCACAATCAATACGGAATTCTCTCCGGAACGAAGGAACGAAAAAGCCCGGCGGACGGATGAGTGCGGGCGCCGCTGGCTCCCCATCGCTTTCCCCCCCTCCTCGCTCCCGTCACGTCCCTAATCAAACTTTGATCCCCGACTCCCCCCGGGAATAGGAGGGGGGGGGAAACACACACACATACACAGCTGGGGCTGGAAAGAAGGAATGAGAAAGTGGGAGGGACGGAGAAGTGCAGGATGGAACCGCCCCCCCCCAATAGAATTCTACATATTTTGCCTTTTTATCAATTAGTGATTCCCGCGCTCCTCCCACGCCCTGGAGCCAAGGTCTAGAAACAGCCCCCTCCCCAAATAATATTATTATTAATAATAATATAACATGGTTGGGGGAAAGAATGGATAAAGATGGGGGGAACTGAGCTCTTGTAGGGAAGTGGGGTGGGTTGTGGGGTTCGCCCGCACTCCGTCCCCCCCCCACTCCACCCCCACATTTTGCCGCCCCCCTCTTCTTGTGGGTACCCTCTGGGGGCTCCACCCCTCTATCCTCCTTCTCCCTCTGCCTTCCCCCCACCCTAAAAGTGAAGGGAACCTACCTGAGTCGCTGGGAGTCCTGGAAAAGGGGTTAAGGAAGGAGGGAACGAGACAGAGATGTAGAAGGAAGGGGGGAAGAGAGGAAGAGAGAGAAAGAGGAGGGAGGTAGAAGAGAAGAGAGAAAGAGAGAGAGAGAAGCAAAGGGCGAGAAGGAAGACGGGAGCGCAGCAGGACCAGCGACAGAGAGATGCAGGGATGCTCCTTCCGCAGAGATGCTCGTCTGATCCTCCCCCCTCCCTCCCTCGTCTTTCTCAGCTACTACTCACGCTCCCCCCTCCCGCCAGGGTGGTCTGAGCAGAGGGAGAGAAATAATGGAGAGGAAGAGATAAGAGCCCCCCCCCCGAAAAAAACAACTGAAAAGCGCGACCCCCCTCTGCCTGGCACTGCGACAATGTCTGCCCCCAAACGCTGACCCACAGAAACCCCCGACAGCCGTGCCACTGTCCCAGTCCTGGACCCCTAGAAGCCTTCGACTAAGACTCCCCCCACCCCAATTTTCTGAACTCTCTTCAACCCCCACCCCAATAGTGTCGTCCCTCCTGGTCTAAAAGGTTCTCTCCCCCCCCCACAAGAATTGGGGGTCCTCAGTCCTGACTTGAAGACCCCTCCTCAGAATTGCTAGTATCCTTCCACTCTACTCCCCCCCCCCCCAAAAAAAATCTCCTTTCCTGTCCCGGCACAAATCTAATTATTTATTTCATTCCCCTACCTGCTACTTGTCAATTCTTGCTACCCTCCACCCCACTCTTAAACTCTGCTGCCCCCCAATTGACTCTCAGAACCCCCCCAAAAGAGCCCCACAAACAGAGTGCCTGGTCCATAGTTTATATCTAACCTTCAACCTTGCCGCCCCCCCCCCCAGTATCTCACTCTACAGGACTAGATTCGCCTCTACTTCTGACCCATGGAGACCGCTAATCCCCACATCAATTAACGTAACCTTAGTCCAGACCCATCATTTGGCACTTAATCCAGCTTTCTTTACAATACATTTTTCAATTCTGCCCTAAAACTGCTCCCAATGCCTGTTGAGCCCCCCACAACCAGCATCTATACTCAAAACCAGTTCAAAATCCCATGTCACCCCCCATTTTGGCATACTGGGGTGCCAGCCTCCAAATATAATGTTCCCCTGACTTGACACCACAGACCTCCAACGTGTGCTTCTCTTGAGCCAGGCTTAGCCCCAGAATCGGTTTTCAATATCCAGGAAAATGGGAACAAGCTGTACAAGAGTGCCTCTGAGCATGTGCAGAGTGTGCTCCGCCTTCCTCACTAGGTAACAACCCCCAGACATAACATGTGGAGAGGTAAGCGGAGAGGGGGCTTCCGTGGCAAAACGGAAGACCCCCTCCCCAGGTAGCCTTGAGCCCCAGCACCTCTTTGGAGATCTATCGAATGCAGGACAAGGTGTCTTGAACCCGAGCCCTGCTCCCAAGTCTTTCAGCTCTGCCTCCCAGCTCTGCCCCCAGCCTCTTCCCTCAGCCAGAATACCCCACCTGCTGCGTGCGAACCCCCCACCCCACCCCACCCGAAATGAATTGTTTGGCTGCAATTGCATTTTAATGAGCTCTTGAATATTTTAAGGGACTGGGAGAGGTGAGGGAGGCAGAAATTTGGCCTATTTGGGAGGGAGCAGGAGCCAAGGAAAAATGGCGGGGAGTTGGGAAGGGGGTGGGCACCCGTGATGCTTGTGAACACCCCACCCGACCCCCACCCTCTCCTGCAGCCAGGATCTTGGAAAGCGGGGCTCCCAGAAACCTCCCCACCCCACATTTCTGCCCCCACCTCCTCAACCCATTCTCTTGTTCCCTGAATTATTCACGAGAAGGAAACTTTGTGAATTCCTAATGAGGGCTCATTTTAAAAAATTGATAGTGGGGCTTGCGCTCCCGCAGACTGCCAGGCAGAACGAAAGAGGGGGGTCCCTTGCCACCGCCACCCCCCTTTGCCCAAATCCAGAAGAGGGGGAATCAGAGAACGGGATCGGCGTGGGAATGCTGCAGGTCAAAAATCAACACAGCTCAGAAGAAGGAATGAGGGAATTGGGGGCCCCCAACAAAAGTGGGGGAGAAGGGAGACTCGGGGTGTGCAGGGTGGTTGAGGTGGAAGATTGGGCTATTTGTGGGTCAGGATTGGGGTTTGTGGTGCAGAGATGGGGCTTGAGGGATGTCCTTGGGATCTGGGGGGCTTGAACTTTGGGGTGCTGCGTGGCTCAGGCCTGAAAGGCATCAGGTGATTTTGGGGGGGCCACAACGGCAGGGAGTGGGGTGGGGGCTGGGGGGGGCGCTGCGAGTCACGCTCATGGAGGCCCAGCGAGGCTGCTGGCGTATTCATTATTGGTCTGCTTTTAACGATCGATTGAGGTTTAATTAACTGGCTGCGATTATTTGAGGGAATTTAAATAGCGTAATTAACCCGGCGGGGGAAACTGGGCTCTCTGCTGTTGAGGAAGGCTGAGGAAGAGGCTTTTGGACGGGGGCGGTGTGGACTGAGGAATGGGGGGAAAGGGGGGCAAACCCCAAATATTTGGAGAGGGCAAATCCATTTGGGGTGTGTGTGTTCAGAGCTGAATCAACCCATTTCCTGCCAGTGTTTGCAGTCTGGGGAAAATGGGGGTCATTTTGGTTCCTTCCTCACCACGGTTTTTTGTGGGGGTCTTGTGGTCAAGCTCTACTTCCCCATAAGTGGACTAAGAGGAAGGGTGTGTGTGTGAGAGAGAGAGATTAAATATATTAAGCAAAAGCCCTGAAGTTTAAAAAAGGGAGAAGACTTTTCAAAACCATTTGTCAGCACACCAGGCTGGGGCTAAAAGCCATCACCCCCCAGAAGTGTGGGGCTGGTGAGCGACTTATATGGAGGGCCGGGGACAAGTTTGAGGAGTTGCACTGGTCAGAGTAGAAAGGCGAATTTTGGGTGTGGGTCTTTCCAGGGGTGTTTAGGTGGTGAGAGTGGATCATGGTAGGGGGTCAGTGTCTATAGGTTAGGCTGAAGCCAGGAAAGGTCAAAGGGCAGTTTTGGTAGATATGACTAATCCAGTTTCCCATATAAAGGGGGCCATGGGTGGGGCAGGGGATCTAGGCTCTGGCATAGGCTGGCAACAGGGGAAGGGGTCAAGGAAAGGGTGGACATGCAGGTCCTTGGAAGTGGCCACGGGGTGTCAGGAGTCAAAGATCTGGCCGAGATGCAAGACGGGGATTTTTTGGGCAGAGCCAATCCTGGCTTCCTCTGAGCCGAGAGCCGCCTCGCAACGCACAACAGCACAACCAGAGAAAGAGGTGAAGGAGAAAGGCGATAGCAGAGGAGAGATAAAAATAGACCCGCGAGGAGAAAGAGGACCCGGGGGAATCGCGTGGGAAAAGAGGAATCTTCCCCCCACATCCATCGCTGGCTGTCACTCAACGCCTAACCGTTCCCACACCCCTCCGCTGAGGCAGGATCATGAGGGAGTCTCTCTCCGCCTCCGCTTGCCCCATAGCAAAGCCCTGACCCCCAACCCTGGCTAGGGCAACTATCACATCCAATCCCTGTGCCCTCGCGATGCGCACCGAGGCAGTTGCCTCCCAAGGACTTAGAGGACTCAGAAAGTGGACAGGCCCCACTCAGCACAAGTTTCCGCTGTGTGGAGAGCAGCAGAAAAACAGAAGCAGAAACAGATAGGCAGCCTAGCCTGAGCTGAAGTGTTGTATAAGCTGTTTTTTAACAAGACATTTATTGATTTGTAATAGTATTTTTATACCGTTAGTTTGCTTTATGGAGGTGTTTTTTTATAGTTACAAGGCTCCTGGGACAGAGGAGAAAATGCAGGCTAAAAATATCTGAATTTGCCACCCTAAAACTCTTAAACCTTTGCTCAGATCTGCTCCTGCATTCCTTCCTTTCATCATTTTTTTGTCACCTCAACTCATGTTTAGCTCTACCACCAAGAGGACTAGAACCTTATGCAAAACAAAAGCTATGGTTGCCATGACATGATTGTGCTTCTTGTACCAATTTCGGTGCTTGCGTTTTGCAGAAGGCCAAGCAATCCACACAGGGCTGTGGGCAAGCTATGAAATAAAATAAATAAATAAATGAGGGGGTATATAATGGATAACAAGGAGAGGCTACCGTGATCACTTCTGGCCTTATCGAAATATATGGTTGTGGCTGCCAGCATCATCGAATTTAAAGACAAGGTGGGATCAGTTTGTGGCCTGTTAGCATCAACATCCCATTAGAACCTCCATGTTCAGGGGCAGCATATCTGTGAATATAATCTACTCTGGATAAACAGCAGGAAGTTAGCTCTGCGAGTGCGGCTTTCTCTTGCTTGAAGTGCAGAGTGTTTGAGGACTGGGACATTCGGAGGGAAGCCAAAATGCTTGTTTACAAAGCTATTGTACTACCAACCTTACTATATGCTTGTGAAACAGGGGCCACTTATAAATGCCATCTCCATCTCCTCAAAGGATTCCATCAACGGTGTCTCCGAAAAATTTTACACATCACTTGGGAAAACAGGCAAACTAATATCAGTGTACTGGAAGAAGCAAAGATCACCAGTGTTGAAGCAATGATTCTTCAACATCAACTTCACTGGACTGGTCATGTTGTGCGGATGCCTGATTATCATCTTTCAAAGCAGCTACTCTATTCCAAACTTAAAAATGGAAAGTGTAATGCTGGCAGTCAACAAAAGAGGTTTAAAGACTTTCAATGCAAATCTTAAAAAATGTAGTATAAACACTGACAGCCTGTGAGCGCTCCAGTTGGAGAACAGCCTTTACCAAAGGTGTCATGGGCTTTGAAGACACTCGAACTCAGGACAAAAGGGAGAAACGTGGTAACAGGAAGGCACGCTTGGCAAATCCACACCATGATCAGCTCCCGCCCAGAAACCAATGTCCCCACTGTGGAAGGACGTGTGGATCCAGAATTGGCCTCCACAGTCACTTATGGATTCATTGTTAAAACCGTGTTTATGGAAGACAATCTTACTTGGCTATGAGTGATCGCCAAAGAATAAGAAGTCCAGAGACCACCACTGGCAGAGAATGGGGGAAATTCTGGATTGACGGGCTTTTCTGTGACAAAATTTGTGCTTTTATTCGATCTCTTACGCTCACAGTGTGTCTTGGAGGCTTCAGCAGTGGGGCTGGCTGGCAGAGAGGCAGAAAATAAAGGCTATCGCGACCGCAGTAGCGTACATACACAAGGGACGGCAGAAATCTTCAAAGCTCCTCCGCACCCCATAAGTTGGCTGAGCATCCCCCTGAGCCCTCTTAATGGAGAATTTGCAGGAGACCCACTGCGACCGGCACCTAGGGGAAACAGCAGAGGGTCCCCGGGTGGGGATTAGCTCCTTCTCCAGCTAGGCCTCTCTTCGCCGGCCACCCCCACCCCCAAATCCCGTTAGGTGATGTAATCCTCCCCAGCTTGAGCCGGAGTTAGGAGGATCGAAAGAGGAAATCTGGTGGATCAAGCAATCTGCTATGGAGAACGAGGAGGCAGGAACGGCGGTGGCCGTGTGGGTGTGGGAATGTGTGCAAAGCTTTAATCATCTGCAAGGTCTAAAGCCCTCGTCTCTCTACCCACCCGGTTTCCACACACACACACACACACACACACACACGTCGCCTGCCCCACAGGCACACAGCCGCTCAACTGCGCCCAACTTTCCACTGAGACAGGACTGCTGCTAGTCACCTGGCAGAGAAGCACGTAGAAGGGGCACCACCTATCTGTAAGCCGTCCGCCCCCCCACCTTGTCAAAAGGACTGAGTTTTGGTGCACTGAACATCACCACAAGCAGAGCACACACTCACCTCCTGCAAACAGGTGGAGGAAATGGGGGAGAGGGGAGAATAGGCTCAGCCGGGTACAGTGGTGCCTCGGGTTACATACGCTTCAGGTTACAGACTCCGCTAACCCAGAAATAGTACCTCAGGTTAAGAACTTTACCTCAGGATGAGAACAGAAATCGCACGGCGGCAGCGGGAGGCCCCATTAGCTAAAGTGGTACCTCAGGTTAAGAACAGTTTCAGGTTAAGAACGGAAGAACCAATTAAGTTCTTAACCCGAGGTACCACTGTACTTAGGAAGCTGGTTTGTGCCACTCTTAAATCTCAGGGTCTCGGGTTTGAGCCCCTTGTTGGGCAAGATTCCTGCATTGCAAGGGGTCAGTCTGGATGACCCTCAGGGTCCCTTCCAGCTCTAATTCTTTGAGCCTACCATTCATCCAGCACACTTGCCACCCATTCATTTCCAGGCCCAATTCCAGCCCCCCCCCCCCAATACCTGAAAGACCACCTCCTTCCCTACCCCCACAGGGCAGTGGGGGCCCTGTTGTTTCGCCATGCCCAGCTCAGGGGTGGCATCCCAGGAGAGGCTATTCTCTGCAGCAGCCCCTAAGCTGTGGAGCCCCTCCCCACAGGACGCTGTGAAGATAAATCTCTATAATATAGTCATTTGCACCCTTGAGGTGTACATTTTTAGGATCCAGTGTCTGTGATTAAGTTTTAAATTGTCTGCAATATTGTGTTTTGATTGTTCCAATCCACCCTGGGACCTTAGAGTGATGGACAGGCTCTTCAGGATTTTAGAGATGACATTCCCAGCCCTACCCGAAGATGCCATCAGGGACTGAAACCAGAAGCATTCTGCACTCAGAGCAGATGTCCTACTGCTATGGGATGTGCGGCCCTTTTGCTGCATTCTGGGAGGTGCGCCCAGCATCTTCCGCAGCATCCCTGGAGGTGCACCAAAATGTGAAAGGGAAAATTATATTCTGCCACGTATGATGTAGCCGAGATTCCTGCATTGCAGGGGGTTCAGCTAGATGACCCTCGGGGCCCCTTGCAATTCTACAATTCTGGTTCAAGTAGGGATGAAAAAGGCAGAGGGGCGGCTAAACGAAAGGAACTGCTGCAGAAAGCCTTTTAAAGCTTCACACGTGTTTCTTCCAGGCATAGAAACTCACCTCTGGTTTTTGTACTGCCAGAAGCGCAGCTCATTTTCAGAGGGTTCTTGCATTCTCCTTTTCCCCCATCTAAGTAATTAGCTGTGGAACACTGCTGCCACCTATCAGCCAGGAAGGGAATTGCATGCCTAATAAATGCTTTTTAGGCCTTTATACCCCAGACCAGGGGTAGGCAACCTAAGGCCCATGGGCCACAAGCAGCCCAGGGGGGTAGTTAAACCGGCCCCCGAGCCGCCCCCAAACTGAGCCACCCACTCAGCGAGTACCCACCCGCTGCGCTAAACTGGCGCAGTGCGGCACAGGGACTCACTTCCACGGTGCTGGAAATCGAGTCTGCGCAGATGCAGACCCCGGAAATTGCGGGCGCCCATGCAATCCGGCCCATGAAGGGATCTCTGCTGGAGTGAACCGGCCCAGGCGTGGTAAACCTTGCCGACCCCTGCCCCACAGACAAATTCATAGAACTGTAGTTGAGGGTAATCTAGTCTAAAACAGTATGGAGGAGCTTCAGATACCCAACTCGGGCTTATGAAGCTCATGAGGTAACAATTTGGACTAGTCTCTTTGAAGTCTAACTTGCCTCAGTGTTGATTTGAGAAAAAATGAGGAGCAGAGACGTCCAGTACTGTGCAATTCTTCAGACAAGTAAAAAAGGCAAACATCTAGCAAAGTTCTCCACGAGGCAGAAGGGAACCCTTGCAGAACTACTGTATTTTTCGCTCTATAAGACTCACCAGACCACAAGACGCGTCGTTTTTGGAGCAGGAAAACAAGAAAAAAAATATTCTGAATCTCAGAAGCCAGAACAGCAAGAGGGATCACTGCGCAGTGAAAGCAGCAATCCCTCTTGCTGTTCTGGCTTCTGGGATAGCAGCCTGCATTCGCTCCATAAGACGCACACACATTTCCCCTTACTTTTTAGGAGGGAAAAAGTGAGTCTTATAGAGCAAAACATACGGTACTTTTCATAACATAAGGCTTTTGGGATAGTTTATCTTTCGCAACATGTATCATCCCATATCTGGAACTTGTTTTTAAATTCAATTCCAAGAGAGGAACAAAAAGACTGCCGGCCAAAATGGGGTCAGGCTAGATGCCCCCCCTGTAGTCCCTTCCCATGCTGCATATGGGAGTTCTAGCCATTGACTTTTGCTTCCCATTTTTGCACTCTACTAAGGTCTCTCTTGTTGGAGCTTTACGTACCCAAACACCCAAGATGTGGACCACGGACAGCTGGTTAACGCAACTTGAAATGTGCAGTTTTATTGTATTTGCATGCATTGTGTAAGCTTAGGGGAACTTGCTTCCCCTAAGATTTTGTGAGGCCCTTCCAAAATCAATCCAAGCAAGCAAAGAACTTGGGTTCTCATCTTCGGGTTTCTTTTTGGGTAGATCCAGGTGTCCCCTGGCTGCTTGAGGTCACTTCTTGGGCCTTGCCCAAGCTGTTCGGAGACCAGCAAGGCTTCTTGACAGTTCAAAGGCACCAGTGAATCCCATCTGGGTACTGGGAGGAGTGGTGGCGCCTCTGCCTTCTGTTCTCAGACACCATCTGCTGCCTAACGGCTATGCAGGCGGAAGACACGTGGCCCCAGGAGGGAGCAGTGTAGTCCCAGGAGGGGGAAAAAGATGTTTGACCCCCCGTTTCTGAAATTGCCCTTTCCTATTTTAGCACAAGAGGCTGGAATCGCCAAGCTCTGTTGGTGTGCTACTAGCAAGGGGTGTGTGTGTGTGTGTGTGTGTGTGTGTGTGTGTTTTGCACAGGTGCGTCGGCAGCTAAGAAACACCCTGCTCTGAGCAGCTTCTGGAACTCGACTCCCCAACCCGACAAGAAAGACGCACAGCGGGTATAAAACTAACGCCATCTCTTTATTATGTTCTCTTTTCCTGTATTCATCAGAATAAAAAAAAAAGATTTTCCCAAAATAAAATACAAATGAACGGGGAGGGAACTGGCCCCGGGAGAAGAGGGGAGCGGGAGGGCTGGGGATAAAAACCGCCCCACTTTCCGAGGAGGAAGGCCCCTCCTGCCTGCTGCAGCCATGACATCCGCCGAGCACGCCCCTCCCTCCTCGCAAGAGCTGCTGGAAAAGGGGGAGCCCAATCCCTGGCTGTCCCAGTCCTCCCCCAAAAACCAGGGCTAGATTTGGGGTAGGGGGAAGGAAGTGCCGCCACTGCTCCCCCTCCCTCCCCGCAGAAGGTCAAAGTAAAGAAGTTGGAATAGGTCAGCGGCGACCCCCCCTGTCCTGTACAGGCGTGCTGCGACTCCGGCTCCGACTATGGCGGGCCTTCGCCTCGCGCCGCTCACGGTCCCGGCCACTCCGCTCGCCCCCCCTGCTGGCCCCGCCTCCTGTGGCGTTGGGGCGCTCCCGTTCGCGCTCCCGGCTGTGCTCCCGCCTCTTCTCCCGCTCAGCTTGGCGGCTGCGCTCCCGCTGGCGGGCCTCCTCCGCCTCCTGCTCCTTGCGCCGGCGCTCTCGCTCCCGGGCCCTGGCCGCACGCTCGGCTTGCTTCTGAACGTACTGGAGGGGAAGACAACAGGCAAGAAAAGGGAGGTTGAAAATAGCCCCATGGACCAGGAGGGCGGAGCCCCGGTGTACCCGGAGCCGGGCAGACTCAATAATGCACTTCATCACCAAGCTTTCCTTCAGAAAAGGCAGCGTGGCTCTTTGCTCTTTACGACGGCTAGCAGAAGCTGGGCAAAAAAACAAAGGATGCATAAAATATCTGCTTGCCCTGTGTCCTGGGAATCTCTTCCCCTTTAGAAATATAAGTTTCTAGTCCTCTGGGTCACAGAGAAGGTGGAAATGTATGCACCCTCCCGCTGTCCATTTGACCCAGTGTCCCAAAGGATCTGAGCGCAAGGGCAGATTTTGACCGGCGTTCTGGATTCCTTGGCTTGTTCACCCTTAATAATAAACAAGGATAATCCGACAGGGGAAGCCAGCCCATCTCCCCGCCAGTCCAGACAGCACCAAATGATACTGCTGTCTTTCCCAGGTGTTCCTGAAGGACAGCGTGTCTCTTACCTGGGTGTCTGTCAAAGGAAGCCAGTAAATGCAGGGGGCCGCCTTGGTTTTGCGGAAAAGGTCGTCCAGCAGTTTAGCGGGGGGCTCTTCCTGGGCCTTTTCTGTTGGCAGAGAGAGAGGAGGAAGCAGAGACCTCAGAGGGGCGAAGGCAGCCTCACACTTTTATTCTTACAGTTGTTGTTATTGATCAAATACTTTGCATGCCAGAGGCGGCTTCCCAGAACTTCTTCCCTCGGATTCCTAAAGACCTCGGCCCAACCAGATGCTCTCAGCCACTCAAAATGGCGACTGCTGAAAGGCGAGGCAGAGATTTCAAAAATTCACACGGTCACACTCATGTCTCAGCCTGATAATGCCAGAGGGAAGGCTGAATCACAGCATCGTGGAGTTGGAAGGAAGGGGCTGCGTTCTGCCTGCACCTTCCCACACAGCCCTGGATCCATCACGGAAGGAAGAATTTTTACACACACACACACACACACACACACACACACACACACACACCCTGTGGGCCCATATAACTCACCCTTCTTCTCGGCTTTCTTCTCCTTAGACTTGGGGCGCTCCTTGCGGCGTCTCTCCCGGGATCGGGACCGAGAGCGGGGCCCCTCGCGCACCTTGTCCCGGTCCCACTCCCGCTCAGCCCTCGTCCTCTCCCGGCGCTCCATCTCTCTCTCCCTCTCGGCCCACTGCTCCCGGACCGCCGCCTCCCGCTCTCGTGCCTCCGAGCGCCGCGACATCTCGCGCTCCCCCCGCATGCCCAGGCCCACCCCGGGGAGAGCGAGAGCCTCGTCCGCCTTGGCTTCTGCGGGACGCTCGGCCAGCAGACCCCGGTGGAAATCCAGCTGGGGAGAAGGAGGAGGAGGAAGATCAGACACACATGTTGGCTTTCCTTAAAACGCCCGGCACTCCGACCATTCAAGAAGCATTCCCTAACTTATTCCATTGCGTTTCACTTAGCAGTTTTGTGTCGGAAGATTCGAGACAGGCCAGAGAAAGGACTTCTTTAGTCAGTGCACAGGAATTTGATCCATGGGATGCAGTGATGGCCACAGATCTGGGTGGCTTTCAGAGAGAATTAAGACAAATTTGTGGAGGGTAAGGCCAGCAGCAGAGGATAAAGATATTCACCCACTGTCAGAGGCATTATACTGGGGAACGTAAACGGAAGGGCTGTTGCACTTAGGTTCCCATTGGGGCAGCTGCTTGGCAACCTTGAGAACAGGACACCGATATGGGCCTTTGGGCAGATCCAGCAACCAGGCTCTTCAGATATGCCATGGAGGCTCCTTGTGAGCCAAAGGGCAAGAAACAAATGGAAATAGAAAGATAAACTGCCCCTATAGAGCAGTCCTGCTCTGAGAAATGCGCCCACCAGGCCAGGCAATGTCCGTCTAGCAAATTGCAGGCCTTTACCCTCAATTTCCACTCCACGTCAACAGGCCTATTATCCCTGGGCAGACTTAAACCTCCATACATTGGCCCCATCCTCTAAAACTCCCACTGGCCGCCACCACAACCTTCAACATCAATGAGTTTCACAGGAAAATGTCTTGAAGCAAGACATTCATTTCTGTTCCATCCAGTCTGAATTCTCCAACAGGTTTTTTAGGAGTTCTGCTTTGGTTCAGTTTTGTCTCCACAAGAAGCCTCGACCTCTTAAGATGCTACACTCCTCCTGCGTTCTACTTTTAGGAGCTTTTCGCCTCTCCAGACCCTGCTGGATCACAAGCCCAAACACTCCTGACCACTGGGCAACGCAGCCAGACATCCGTCCGCCTCACTTCAAAAAGGATATTGCAAAATTGGAAAGGATTTGGAGAAGGGCAAGCAAAACAATGGAGGGGATAAAGAAAGTTCACAGCGTTTAGGGGTTTGGGGTTTAAAGAAAAGGCGAGGACGAAGCAATAGGATAGAAGATTCTAAAATGATGTGTGGCGTAGAGAAAGGGGATAGGGAAAAGTTTTCCCCTTTCTCTCATAACACTAGAAATCATGGGCTTCCAATGAAGTTGAAGGGTTCGGAAGAAAGTACTTCTTCCTGAACTGTGGCGCCCACATCCCCAGGAGACTGTGATGGGCACCAACTTGGATGGGCTTCACAAGAGAATGGGTCACATTCATGGGGGAAAAGGCTATCAGTGGCTACCTGCCATGATGGCTCTGTTCTGCCCCCCGCAGTAGGAGGTAGCAATGCTTGTGAATACCAGTTGCTGGAAACCACAGAAGGTGGAGAGCGCTGCTGTGCTCAGGTCCTGCTCGAAAGCTGCTGGCCTGATCCAGCAACGCTCTTTTCTGGACGGCCCCAAGTGCCCTGGCCCAGCAGTGTATCTCTCAGAAGGGGAGGTAAACTGAAAGACTTTTTTTGAAAATGGAGCTCCTTCTCCCCATCTCCCCAGTTTACTGCATACAACCTCTCCTGAGACATCGAGGGGACGGAGAGCAACAAGCCCCGCCCTCTATTCTGCCTTATCCCTCACAGTTCATACCTCATCTTGCTCTGCAAAGTCTGCTGATAAAAATTTGGGATTTGATTGTGGCCACTTGACGCCATGGAGGGCGTTGCGAGTTGCTACCGCTTCTTCCACTGTTGAATACTGAAAAGAAAAAGCGAGGTGAAAAGGCAGGAAGATTATTTTTTTTTAAAGGCTGAGTTTGGTTTCCTTTCATGCTTTAGAGCAGGGATTTGTCACCAAGTGAGCACAAGTCCAATAAAATGTTCGTTTGACGAGGTTCGCAAGTGGCTTTTGCATTACACTCCAGTCTTGCGTATGGCTCTCTCTCTCAAATTTATGTTTTAGTTCTTCAAAAAGCAAGTCTTTCACCTTCAAGGCTGCTACGACCCTTTCCTGGAGAAAGAGTGAACAGGATTTTCCTGATGGCAAAAGGTGCTCTAATCCTGGCTTTATTCTGTGTACAAAACTTATACACCGCTTGACTGCTTGATGAAGTTATCAGTGAGAAAAATTAACAATCAAAGACATTCAAAATAACAAGGAACTGAACTTTGTTGAAAACAGTCCGGGGGGGCAGAACCTCTAGGAGCAGGAGTGGGGACCTGCAGGCCTGGGGTCCAAATGCGGCCCTCCATAATATGCCTGGCTCTCAGAACTCTCCCCAAGCCATACCCCACGGCTGGCCTCACTTGGCCCCTCCAAGAGTGCTTTGCCTGGCTGGAATGTGTCACAAATGCCTCCTACTTGCCTGGAGGGAAGACAGAGAGGGGACTGCAAGGGCGCGGAGAGGCAAGCCCACTGTAAGGTAAGGGGACCCCTGACCATTAGGTCCAGTCGTGACCGACTCTGGGGTTGCGGCGCTCATCTTGCTTTTTTGGCCAAGTGAGCTGGCATACAGCTTCCGGGTCATGTGGCCAGCATGACTAAGCCGCTTCTGGTGAACCAGAGCAGCACACGGAAACGCCGTTTACCTTCCCGCCGGAGCGGTACCTATTTATCTACTTGCACTTTGACGTGCTTTTGAACTGCTAGGTTGGCAGGAGCAGGGACCAGCAGGGATTTGAACCACCAACCTTCTGATCGGCAAGCCCTAGGCTCTGTGGTTTAACCCACAGCGCCACCCGCGTCCCTAAGCCCACTGTATAAAGGACAAAGATGGCCTTGGTTGCCCTGCCCACCTTTGCCCCCGGAAGGCTCCCCAGAAGGGAATGTGGCCCTTGGCTCTGTCGCAAACGTTTCCGGGCCATCCGCCAATCCGTTGCAGGGCACTCGCGTTCAAAACAAGGATTTGCTCCTCTGAGCTGGGGGAGACAGGGTGGAAAACTCACCGTGACGTAGCAGTGGGACTTGATCTTGTCGATCCAGAAGGCTTCCTCCACGAGGGTGCCTGTCCGGCCCAGCAGCTCCTTCAGCTGCCCGAGAGTGAAGGGTCTCACCTGCGCAAAAGGACGCCACCGGGGTGTTAAGGCAGGTCTGGCTTCTTATCAGTGGCTGCTGGAGGGCTGCCCTCCCCTCTCCACCCTGGTCACATACTCACCAGGTTGCAGATGTGGACAATGCTGCTGACCTTGCCGCGGGGCGGAGAGGGGACCTGGGCCGTGCGGACAGGGTCGTCGATGGTGATGGAGACGCCGGAGCGCTGCTGGCTGATGGAGCGCCGCGTCAGAGTGTCACTCAGCGTAACTAAGGGGCGGGACAAAGGGAAGTTGGGGCTCAAGAAGCAGGAACTCAACTTTCCGGCCCCCGCTTGCCATTCCACCCCTGCAGCCTCCTCTTGTCCCTCGCTCCGCACCTTTCTTCACTTCGTGCTCCACGGGTGGTGGCAGCACGACTGCCTCTACGGCGGCGGCAGCGGGAGGGGCCTCGGGCGGCTCTTCTTCATGCGCCTTCTCTTCCTCTTCCTCCTCCTCTCCCTGGCCGTTCTCTTGGCCTTCAGCCGGCACCACCTGGGGGAGAGAGAAAAAACAAGTTGTGTTTTTCAGGAGAGACACGAGGGCTTCCACCAGAAGCAGCAGCGGCGCCTGCAATGTGCCCAATGGGGTTGCCAGAAAAACATGCGGACGAGCTTGGCGAGGGCAATGGGCCTAGAGAGCGACTTGGCTCAGCTTCATCTCATATGTAAACACCTCGAACGAGACTCCAAGGCTGCCAACACCTCACGGCTCGTTCTCAACTGACGGAAATGGATCTATCGAAAGAGAGACTCTGTTGGTTATCTCTGTATACCTCTCTTTGGTTTAGCTTTTCCTGGGTAGTGCTTACTTGCTTATACTATGAAAAATATGAATTACAGCATTTAATTTAATTTAATTAATTTAATTTAATGACGTGAAGCACAAAAAGGAACGAATGGAAGAAAGAAAAGAAGAAAAACCTTGTTGTTTTAAAACTACAGTGGTACCTCGGGTTAAGAACTTAATTCGTTCTGGAGGTCCGTTCTTAACCTGAAACTGTTCTTAACCTGAAGCACCACTTTAGCTGATGGGCCCTCCCACTGCTGCTGCTTCATGATTTCTGTTCTCATCCTGAAGCAAAGTTCTTAACCCGAGGTACTATTTCTGGGTTAGCGGAGTCTGTAACCTGAAGCGTATGTAACCTGAAGCGTATGTAACCTGAGGTACCACTGTATGCATTTTCAAGGGGACACTGTTCTACCCCTTGTGCCAATTAGACAGGCAGCTCAGCTGCCACCTTCAGCAGGCAAGACAATGCGGAGGTTGCCTGGCCTACGGTGGCCTGGAGGGGGAGGCCCCAGAGGTTTCCCTTGCAGTTCCACCCAGAAGACACTCCAGCCCACATTCCCGCAGCTGCTTCTGAGCCAAAACACCCACCCAGAGCCCACCGGTGATGGACAAACCTGTGTGACGGTGCGGCAGATCTTGAGGGCTTTCTCGTGGGGGGGCTCCTCCGGGTGCCGCTCGGCTTCATCTTCGGAGATGCGCGAGTCGTCGGCGTGCAGGTCCACCACTGCCTCCTGCCCTCCCGTCGGGGGCTTGATCTCAGGGATCAGGCTCTGTTGGGGGGGGGGACCAAGGGAGAGGGGTGCGTCAGGCCAGGATTTAAGGAGCTGCGCTGAGCCTAAAATGAACAGCCTTGAGCCCAGGGTACCTTGAGGGACTCTGTGGTGATGCTGATGGAAGGTTTCTTCTGCGTGGCGGCTGTGCTGGCCCCCCAGCGCCGCTTCCGGCCTCCCGGCTGGCTTCCCTCTGTGTCACTGTTTGTCGCTGCCGCTGTGCCCTTGGCCACCGATGACGCTGAAATCAAGAGGGCAGACCCAACGCTAAGACCCCTCCCCTCGCAGGGGCGCAGCCTGCCCTGTTTTTCAGTGAAATGGTACCTCGGAGGCAGAGAGGGTACCTCCCTCCCCTGCTGCCCTCAGGTTCATCTCTCGGGACAGCTACAAGGGCTAACGCGTAGTCTCGAATGCTTCTGTAAATCCAGGCGGCTTGGGTAGGAATGCACTCTGCACATGCTCAGAGTTAGGAAAGATATGGCCAGCTCCTCACCCTTCATTCCAAACTCCGGCCTACTTGCCATGATGGCTCTGTTCTGCCCCGCAGTGATGACAGGGGAGGGGAAGGATAAGGAGCTTTGTAAATGTTTAAAACCCTGTAAAAACTACTCTAATAAGAGTGACCAGCCAACCGATCCTTAATATTGCACTAAAGAGAGAAAGAGATCTGCTTTCTTGAGTTCCAAGGGAGGCAGACTTCCCCAAGAACCGCTCATACTCAGCCCAGGTGTGGCCATCTACCATGAGGACCAGAAGCTTGGGTCTTCTCTTTGGAAAGTGGGAGAAAATTGGGCTAGGGGGCAGAAAGACATGCCGACACGTTTCTTCCTAAACAGCAAGGGAAAATTCCCTCTGGCCTCACTAAGACCAAGAACCTGGGTAAAGGCCGACCTGCTGTGCCTGAATTATGCCTCTCCAGATTTTCACCTGGCTAAACCCATCCACTGTGACCCCAGAAAAGGCAGCAAAGGCTGCTCATTGCTCCTGGTTTCCCTTCCCCTCAGAACTGCACTGGAGTGGCGGCAGGGGGGGATCCCAGGATAACTCCCGCCCTTCTCCAACATGTCCAGATGCCCTGTGTGGTCACTGGACCAGGGCTCCTTTACTTACAGACAACAGATATCTTCCTCTTGAAGGCCTTGGGCTGAGTTGAACCCTGCAGAGAAAAAGGGAAGGGGGGAATGGAAAGAGAGAGAGAGAGAGAAAAGGGAGGAAGGGGAAGGAGAGAGAAAGAGAGAGAGAGAGAGAAAGCCCCGCATAGAGGGGGTAGTCAGGTCAGCGTCAGGGGTTTGGAAAGTGGCCGCCACACCTGGGGGAGGGGGGGGGGAGAGACGAGGGCATAAGTAATGAAACAGGGGCCCAGATGAGGAGTTGGGGAGCTGGGCAAGGGTCCTCTGCTGATTCAGGAATAAAGTTGAGACGGAAGAACCCCTACACCTCACTCTGCCCCCCTTGGTAGCTGTATGGCAAGCGCAGCTTGTCCGTGGGAAACACACTTTCCCTGCCAAAAGGATGCAGATTACAAACCAGGAGCTCTTTTGCATCTCAGAACAGCTCTCAGAAGTTTATTTGGACTCAACACGTTTTGAGTCCTCACGAGCACAAGAGGACCATGAGCCTACTCAGACTCTCACAATTGACACTGGAGGCCTCATTCTCTGTCCTAGAATCACAGAAGGAACCCTGAGGGTCATCTAGTCCAACCGCCTGCAATGCCGGAAGCTCAGCTAATGTAAGTTAGTCTCGGTGGGTGGGTATAAGAGACAGGACTTCTTGGTGATAGCACCAGAACTTCAGCTTTCTAGCTTTGTTCTGAAGATGCAATATGACTTTTATAAATTTGGTCTGGTCTGCTACTTTTAAATCTTAGAAATGTAAGACTGGCATTATTTTACTGCTGCTTTTTGGTTGTTTTAATGTAGGGGGTTGGCTATCTGGCTATCTATATGATTTTTTTCTGACATTATGTAAGTTTTAATTGCAAAACAGGTAGATAATACTAAATAACTGTAGCATTGAGACAACATACACTCTAATCCAAGGCCTAAGGATTCTATTACAGTGGTACCTCGGGTTACGTACTTAATCCATTCCAGAGGTCCGTTCTTACACCAAAGTTTTCTTGAACAGAGGTGCACATTTTCCCTAATGAGGCCTCCCACCGCTGTGTTCGGCTTCCGTTTGGCTTCCGTGGCAATGTATGCTAACCGCAACACCTACTTCCGGTTTTGCGGAGGTCGTTGTCCGCAGCGTTCGTTAACAGGATTGTTCTTAGACCGAGGTACCACTGTACTAGAACACAGGTACAAAGAATCCCTAACTATTAGGACAAATCTGGATGGGATATTATTCTAATTACTTTAATTTTGAATGGTTCAGATAGGGGAAGCTGCTTTTGCATCAATAAACGATAGTTATTGAACAAGGCTTGGCGACCTTTATTATTTTGCTTTTAAACCATGCCTCTTCTGGTGAGAAAATGTGCAAGCTCACAAGTTAACACAAAACTCTTCAGCTTTCCATCCTGCCCAATTAAGGGCCTACTGTACTTGAGACCTTGCCAATTTTTCACACACGCAGAATACTACAACCCAAAGGGCTGTTAACTCTTTTCTAGGCTACAGTGAGAATTTAAGGCAGGCTTGTGATTAGTTGCTCACCGCCTTGCAGAGAAATGGATGGCTCTTCTCTCCTTTTCTTAAGCCAGTTGTGCCACATTAATGGGCAATGCAGGGAATATATGCACAAGCAGATCCTGAAAAGGATCAACTTCAATGGGCATTATTTCTGCAAGGCGAAATGGGCAGCCCAAGTTAAGTCCAGGATAAGAGAGGCTTCCACTGCTGCTTTTGAACAAAGGACAAAGAACATTCCAGGTGTCGGCAATGAATTTTAGCCACCACAGTACCTGCAATGCTTGTAGTCCTCATGGAGTCCATTTGGCTTAGGCACAGCAGTGACACCAAGGTTGTTGGACGCAATGTGTATTTAGGTTCTCAGATGCAACAGGCAATTATCAATTATTCAGAGACTGACCATCTGCTAAGAACATGTAACTATGTCTCAACACTTTAGTTGGGATTCCTGTATTGCCGGGGGGGGGGGGTTGGGGGGTTGGACTAGATGGCCCCTGGGGGTCCCTTCCAACTCTTATGATTCTGCATTGTTTCTGACACAGATTCTCTTTGTTAAAGAAGAAGCCTTTCCAAAGTTCCACCGCTTGGCTTTCTAGGGGTTGCGGAAATGGCCTTCCTGTCTCTGGTCAACAGCACTGAGCTGGGAAGAGGAGAGTTCTCATCCTCTCCCACAATTCTGCTCCCCTCTCAGGCCTGCATTGTATGCAATGGAGTCTGGAAGCCACCAAAATGCCTCTCTCAGCTTCCCTGCAGCTCAGCAGCCAAGCGCCCAGGCGACAGCAAGGCCAGGACTGGCCCTCCCACTTAACCACAGCCACTGGCACAGGAAGGAACCGCATCATTCGTGCGCCCTCCATGAGAGGAGAGCTTCACATCTCATGGGGGTGACCTGGGACCAAGCCACAGGGAACCTTTGTGGAGGCTCCCATGTAGCTTTAGCCCCATGTTAATTAATTGGGCTTCTGCAGGGATAAAGGAGGCGCTGATGCCAATTAAGGAATATTGTTAAATGCTGTTCCCGAGAGGCTGGTGCAGAAGCAGCGATAGGGGAACCTGGGAGCTTCCAGATGTCGAGAGATTTGAGCTCCCATCAGCCTCAGCCATCCCATGGCCAATAGCCAGAGCTGATGGGAGTTGTAGTCCAGCGACACCGGAAGACCCTCGAGCTCCTCATCCCAGGTGAGCAGAAACTGCCAGCTTGCTAGCATCCCTTTCTACGTCCACTTTATTCCTCAAGCAGCAGGTTCCCAAGGAAATGGAGGGAGCAGGTGGTTGGGAGTCAAGTACCACCCTGTTGATAGCGTACCCCACAGTCTGAGCAAGGATGGGGGCTGGACCAAACCAGGTTGATAGGCAGGAACTAGCCTCAGTTTCCCAGAGATCCCCTGCTCCCTCATCGTTAAAAAAATAAATAAATGCAGGGGAGGGAACCCTCCATTTAAACTGAAACATGACCCACCCGCCTACCCCAGGGGAAAGTTGCAAGTGATACTTTTTTTTTCCTTTAAAAATTAATTAAACAAAAAAATTAAACCAAACAATAAAATCAACGAAATTAGGACAAGTGCTCCAGGTACCCTCTCACACCTGGGGCAGGGTCTTCTGTTCAGCCAATCGCACCTCAGTGTGTGCGCTGTATCTAGGCAACGGCTGGTCCAATCGGAACGAGCCCTCCCTGGCCTGAAAGGTGCGTGCTTGGTTGGGTTGGGTGACAAGAGAGGTGGTGGTTGGTTGGTGGTAGGTAGGAACCTAGCGCTTGATTGGTAGGTGGTCGGAGCCAAGTGTCCCAGAGGAGAGAGGGCGAGACAGAAGCGCCTCCCCCACTGGCAAGGTGCGGTGGGGGGAGGGTTAAGGCATCAGTTCTTGGCAGGCAGAGACTGGGCCAATGGAGAGCTGAGCACCACCGGCGGTGCATGGCAGCAAGAGTCCCGTGACGGGCGAGGGGCTCTGCGACACCGGGCGGAAAGCGTCAGCAATGGAGAACGGAATTCGTGATGGGGCAACCGTCCACGTGCGGAAAGAGGACGGCTGACATCGACAGTCCTTTTCCGGAAGAGGCGCCCATGTGGCAGGCAGCAGGGCGACTCGACGGCAGCAAATGCCAAGTCCTTGACCGGGAAGACCTCCAGAGAACCCTACATAAACCAAGTCCTCTTAGGCAACTCTTGGCAACTCCAGAGAACTCTGTGGAGGTGGAAGTCCTTGAGGCATGGCGGAGAAAACGCGGCCTTGCGTGAGGAAAAACCCGTGCCGAGCAACGAGAGCTGTGGAAACTGGTTAGCTCTGCACACCAGCAGGATTGGAAGGGGAGGCCAACTTCAAATTTCGGGGAAAGCCTCTCAAGATGCTGAGTCCCAGATTCAATGGAGGAGCTGCCGGACTGCTGCAGCTTCTCAGGAGCTGAGTATCATCGGGCCGGGGCCTTCCCGCAGATGGCCAAGTGTGACGGAGAACTTGCTGGGAGTCTCTGAAAGCGGACTTTTGCTCCCGAGGTGATGAAGGAAGCACTCTTGAGTTGTCTCCTCTCAAATAGAGGCCCCTGAAACTCAGGATAACCATTTCGTCGGCAGTGAAGACTTCAAAAGAATGTCTGGTTTACAGAGGCAGACAATTCTACCGCAGAATAAACGGAGTCCTTAAAGGCAACCTCATACGAAGCAGAAGCACCTTGAGCGGTGAAAGGAGGCGTAGACATTTTCAACGGGCGGCAAAAGACACCAAACAGCACCAGGCGGGCAACATGAGACTGAGTGCCCAGCAAAGTCCTGACATTCCTGGAACCTTTTTGCTGAGAGTGTCAACCAGGCAGGATTCCAACAGCAGCGCTCTTTAAGATTTTGGAGACTGACTATATATCAGCCGAAGGCAGAATGGGTCCCAACGACAAGATGGTGCTCTCTTTGACGGACAGGAGAAGAGGCCCACGGAATCAGGAAGAGCCACAGCACATGTGGGGCTCCCAGACGAGAAGCTCTGTGGTTACGGAGCCAGAGGGCTTTCCACAAAGTGGAGAGCGGTGGCGGAAACGGTCCCAGGAGAGGCCTAGTATGTTGTGGCCCCTCCAAATCTCTCATCCACCTCCTCGGGTACCTGTCTGTGCGGCCTGCTCAAGTACGTCTGTGCTCTCTCTCTCCGGTTCTCTCTCTCTCACTCTCTCTTTCGCACTCCCGGTGGATTGGAGCCTCTTTAAAACGGGGATCAGAACAAACGAGTCCAGAGGAGAATGTCAACGGGGTTGTGGGGGGAAACTCTCTTTAGGGTGAGGGGGAAGCAAGGCCTGTCCCCACCCTCCCCTCTTCTCAGCAGCACAGAAAGCAGTCTCGCATGTGTGTGCTCGCGTTACGTGCGTGTGCGTGGGTGTGTCCTCAAAACAGCCCTGCCTCACCCCAGCCGAGAGCCGCCACCCCACCCCCACCCCACCCCGCTTTGGAACAGAGGAGATGGAAGAAGCCAGGTTCATGCCCCGGCTCAGGGGCGGGAAGAGTCAAATTTGGGAAATGCAGGGCAGGGAGGAACGTGGGCAAAACGAACCTTTCGATAACATGACATTCAGCAAACACATCAATAGTTAACCCTCCCAAAATCCACGTTTGGCTGCTAGCTGACAGTAGGAAGCCCAGTTTATGGGGAGAAAGAGGTATGTGTGTGTCACTATCTAGTAAATCCATGCAGACGGTATTTTGCATTAAACATTTACACCACATTTAAGGCAGGGTGAAGTGTGGTGCACCATGCTCAGGATTCAGAACTCTTTGCCCCCGGAAAACCCAAATTCTGCAGCAAGGAAAGTGGAACTGTTGAGTCCCATCTAAATTATGCAAACTGAGCATCTTTGCATAATTTCCTCTTGTTTTGCATAATTTATTCCACACCACTTTTACAAAATTTATTCTGGTTTTCCTAGCTGTGCATAGGGAGGTCAAGGAGTTCTGCAGAGCGCTGGAGACATCTCTCCCTTCCCCCAAAGCGCTGGACACCTTCCTCAGAGACATTCATGCAACTCTTATTACATAAGGATCCAAGCTAGAAACGTGCTTCTCGGTTGATTTAAATGATAATAATTTAAACCCCAAAGCTAATAAGTGTTCCCAGAAGTTCCCAGCACCCTGGCACTTCAGGACACAAGGGATGAGAGGAGGCTCTGGACTGGGGAGGGGATTAAATTAGAAGCACCTGCCCACCAAGGTTATGGAGTGGAACTAAGAACTGAACAAACACCCAGCCTTTTATTGCAGGAAGTCAGAGACCCACTAACCCTTTCCCACTAACCCTGCGGCGGTAGCTGGGTACATGGCTGACCTCTCTAAAGCATGTCTCCCCGCAAAAGTCCCCCCAGGCATCTTTCCACAGGACCTCCGGACTGCCTGCCCCATTGCACCCTGGGGTCCCTTGCCCGTCTGCCGAGCGGAGCCCCAACACACTACCTCTTTCTTCTCCTCGTCTTCGGGGCCCGGGTCGGGTCCGGGGGGCTCCGCGGAGGGGTGTTCGTCAGGGCCAGGCTCAGGGGCCTCGCTCTCTGGTCGGGGCTCGGACGGCTCCATGGGCACCTCTTGCTTCTCCTCACTGTGCAGAGAGAGGGAGAAGTAGTCACTTAGGGGGTGGTTGAGGGTGGGGTGGGGGGAATGACTTCCAGGTACAAAAAACACGGCCATCTCTTCTAGAGAGACAGAAAGCACCTTGGGGAAAAGGCTGAGGCCCAGGAAGATACTGCTTCTTACAGCCCTGTGGAACCTTCCCCCACAATATTCAAGTGGAACCTTCTCCTTGGGGGTCTCTTTCCCTCTAGCTACCATTAGCCCCCATTTCTTCCATCCTGGCCACCCCCCCCCAAAAAAAAACCACCTTTGTGAACAAATATGCTCCAACCAACCTAGCTTCTCCCCCACTCAGTAACCTTCCTAGAGGTCATTTGGGCCTTCAAAGAACCTCCCTCCGCTGCCCCCCCCCCCGGCTTAATCTCAGCCCCAGAACCAGTGAATCTGCCTGAGCACATGAGGAGAACCTTCCTGATATCCAATGCACAAAGCACAGACACCCCTCCCCCCCCCACATCTGGTGTTAGGGGTCAGAAGATAGTCCCTGAGCCCCAGCCCCTTCCCTTTCAGAGATCAACCACAGATGCCTAAAATAACAAGCACTTTCCAAAATTATGAGCCCTCCCTTCTAAAGCTCTTATAGACACACTTCACCCCTAGAATGTCACCAAAGGCGGCTTCTTCTGTCTTCCAGGCCACAGAATCCCACAACCAAATCTCTCCCTCCCCCAAATTGCTCTCATGCAAAGCCTCCCCCAAAGTATCACAACATCCCCATGGGTCCTCAGAGGCCTGTCCTTAATAAGAGACCAGGGAACCGCCTGCCCCACTGAGGCCTGTGGGGAGGAAGGGGAGGGGGGGAGAGGACAGACAAGAGAGGGAAAGGAGATGGGAAATAGGAAGTCTGGGGAAGAAAGACACGTGCAATTTGAAGGGGATGGAGGGAAAGAGCCAGTGTGCAGTTGGAAGGCAAACAGGAGGAGGAAAGAAATGGAAGAAAAAGGAGGGCAGGCAGGAGAAATATTTGCATAAACAGCAAAGGGAGTGGTGGGGAGGTGTTGATGAGACCAGCTGGAAGGGAGTAGAGGCAGAGTCCAGGGAAAGGAGAAAACGAGAGGAGAGAGAGATGGAGAGAGAGAGATGCAGCAAAATGAGGGCCCTTCAGAAAGGGGAAAAGCAAGGGATTGCTGGAGGAGGAGAGTGACCCCGTCAAATAAAGGGAAGAATTGGGGAAAGGGTGGGGGCATGACAAAGCAGAGGGACGGAGGGGAGCTGAAGCCAAGAAGGGAATGGAAGAGAAAATGGATGGCAGAGGGGCCCGGAGGAGGAGGAGAGGGGGAAGGGAGCAGCGAGGCAGAGAAAGGAAGAGGGGGAGGGGCAGGAGGCGAGTGAATGAATGGGGGGAGAATGAATGGAGGGGAGAAAAAGGGATTTGCGCGCGGGGTGGGGTGGGGTGGGGGGAGCGAGCTTGGAGCAGGATGCGGCCGGCGACGGGAGAGAGGAGAGGGCTCGGGAAGGAGATGGGGACAGATCTGGGCGCGGGGAGGGAAGGGGAGGCGAGCGAGATGGGAATGGCGCAGGGAGAGCAAGGCGCGCGGGGCGGGGGAAGGAGAAGGAGGCGAGGAAGGGAGAGGGAGAGCGGGGCGACCCGGCCGGGAAGGACGCGGCAGCAGGCGGCGGAGCCCGGGCGGGACTGCGGGGAGCGGGCGGCGGGCGAAGGCCGGCCAGAGGAGGGGACGGGCGAATGAATGAATGAATGAATGGGTGGATGGGAAGGAGGGAGGGAGGGAGGGAGGCAGCGGCCGCGCTGCGCCAGGCCGGGCGCCCCGTCTCACCCTCCCTTGCTCTCGGAGAGCAGCATGGCCCGGCCGGCGCTTCCTCCGCTCCGCCTCTAGTCCAGCAGGCGCCGCAGCGACGCGGGGCCGGGCGGGGGCGGCGGCAGGAGCGGCGCAAGCAGCGTCAGGAGCGCACCGGGGCCGCGGACAGGCGGCGGAGCCATCTTGCCGCCGCCGTCTTTCCCAGCAGCCCCCGGGAGGGTTTGGGGAGGAGGGAGGAGGAGGAGGAGGAGGAGGAGGAGGAGGGATGGAGAGGGGAGAAATAGCGGAGGAGGAAAGGGCAGGGGGGGGGCGGAGGAGGGGACGCGAGGAGACCGGAGGAGAGGCTGCAGGGGAGCGCAAGCAGCAAAGGAGGCGCGCACCCCTTCACACACACACACACACCCGACCCACGCTTTGGCCTCGGCATCGCAGCTTCTTCCCCCAATCCCTGCACAACACCCCACTTCCCTGTCACCCCCAGAAATGAAAGGGGGGGAACACCACCAGTCTGCAGAGACTTTTTTGGGATGTGGGCTGCTCTCTTGGCGAAGGGAGGAATGGCAACATTTGGGGAATGGGCAAAGCCTTCCACATTTCTTGGCTGTCAAGGATGCAGCCCAGCCAGGTCTGGGTCCTTGGCATCTCGAGAGTCTGTGCCTTTGACAGCGGGGTCAACAGGCACGAGTTCAACAGGAACAGCTTCCCCTGCCCTGTCTGCAGCACAGCAGTGGGTCGTGAGCTGCCCACTACAGCAGGAACAGGGAACTGTGCTCTGTCAGCAACGGCCACTATTCAGGGATAATGATGGGGGGTTCCTGGGCTTCTTAGGTGTATCTGGTTGGCCACTGTGAGAACAGGGTGGTGAAGAGATGAGCCAATGACCTGATCCAGCCGGCTCTCCTTACTGTGACCTAGTCCAGTAACATCAGGGGGACTCCCCGGCTCCCCATCCTGGCCACTATCAGGTAACAAAACTGGGCGGCAGCACTGGCTTTTGGAACACCTGAGCCCTACAAACCATTTGCATTGTCCCCCCCCCCGACCCCAAGTTAATTCATTTCCTGTGTTTGTTCCACTGAGACATTAACGGGCACCACCCCAATGGTGCAATATCAGTCAAAGGAGGTTCTCCTCCTCGCCATCCCTTGAAAAGCAACTCCATCACCATCAGTTTGGCCCAGCGGACGGGTCCATTCCCAAGCAGAAGTGAGATTTTGTTGGAGCATGTTGCTGCAGAGACTGCAGCTGCTTTTTGGGGGGTGGGTAGCCTTTAGATAGAGTACAGCACCTAGCACAGAATGGGAATTGCTTAAACGCTATACATGTGTACACTACCGGCCTAGCCCAACTGAAGTGGGGGGTCAAGCAGCCCAGGGTGATGAGGAGCAGCTCTGCTGATACCAGAAGTATCTACCTGCACCACCAAGATCCAGAAGCCACGACACCTTGACACTAACAAGGCGTGCCAGCTGTTTCCATCCAGCCCCTCAGCCTTGGAACACAGACCACTTTAACAAAATCAAAACTTTTGAATAATAAAACCTGTAACAGCATAATCTCTCTACCAGAAATCAAGTATCCTTGTATGTGCAGAAGTGAGGTGCATGAGGAAGGGCAGAGGAGAACTGAGCGGTCTTTAGAAGGTCCCAGGTTAATTCCCTGATGGCATTTCGTGCAGGGCTGAGAGGCTCCCCTCTGACAGCACTGAGCAAGGTATTTGTCCCTTAGGAGCGCACAGGGCCTGGTTCAGACAGAGACCCCCTGATCATGCTGAACTTAACAAGTACTGCTAGGGAAATAACCAAGCTCTGCTAGAAATACGTAGTGTATCAGTCCTGAACTTCTAAAACAAGTAAATTCGTCTGGAAATTCCTGCATTGCAGGGGGTTGAGCCAGATGGCCAACTCTATGATATCACCTCTCCCCCCAGGAACCCTTCCACAGGCCGCTCTGCGCATGCCTCTGACCACCCATGTGTTCTGGGGCTCAAAGGTGGGCCAAACAAAGCCCTGTGTCACATGTTGCGTTGTGTGGCATTGCTGCATCGTGGCCTCAAGCCAAACGTGAACTCATGGGCCCGCTGTTGCCCCTGGAGGCTCCCTTCTCTACGCGCCCCATTCCCCAGCGGTGCATGTGGGGCCTGCTCAGCCTCCGCCCTCCACTGCCCGGGTCGCTCGGCCTCGGATACTTACTTTTCGCTGTGCCGCTGTTCAGACTGGCGGTGTGGCTCCGAGGCAGGGACCCCGCTGTCGAGGCCACTGGCCTCCATTAGAGTGGGGGGCTCTGGGCTGCCCTGTGGGGAAAGGCTTAGTTTAGCAGGAAGAGGCCACACGGTGAGGGTCTCAAGACCTCCCCCGCCCTGTATGCGCCCCCCCTCCAAAAACGATGCACACCCCGCCCTGCAACCCTTCCTCTCCCCCATTCCGTACTTGCTCTGGAACTGTCATCTCCATCTCCTCCTCCTCTTCCTGCTGTTCCTGCTCCTGGCCGTGGCTGGGGTGTCTCTGGGGCTCTGAAGGCAGGGGAAGGGTGTTTCTTCGCTTTTCCCTTGGGCTTGATGACCCATCTTGCTGAGTCTGGGGGCTGTGGCGTGGGGGGCTCTCCCCTGTCGGGGAGGTCTCTTTGGTGGGGGGGTAGCTGCTACCTTCCCTTGAGGCTTCAGGGCTACGGGACTGAAAGCAGAAAAACAGGTGGTTTGGTTTTTTGAGATGGCCGGCTCCAGCCTGCCCACCTGAGGAAGGCGGCATTGAAATGAGAAAGACTCACAGACTCACAAGCAGGGGAAGGCGCAATCACGAAGCAAGCTTGTGACTGGATTAAACGAAAGTAAACTGAGCCAGTCAATTAATTGATTAAATCCGCAACCTGAGAAAGAATAATAGGTTGGGGGAACATGCTTTCTTTGCTTTTAGATGATGATTCACCAATGTGTCACAGCCGGTATTAATTTCAGAAAAGCCCTGGCTCTCCCATTAAAGAGGGAACACCTCTTAAGATGTTTGCCATTTGCACATGTATTTTATTTGATTTTTAAAGCTGCTTGCCAGCAAGGTGGGGTTTTTTTGTTTTTGTTTTACTAGCACAAATGATTTTTAAAGCAAGTTTTAGATTGCTCTGAATAAAATGACTATCAATACGGCAGTGCTCACAAGAGGCTCATAGCTCTCAGCGCCCTTGAATATGCTTTATAGCTAACAGCTATTGAGAATGGTTGTGTGGACAGAACAGCCCAGCATCTAAAGTTATGAATCCTTAAATATGGACAAGAAAACAAATAATGCACTGAGACAGGATTGCTGCTTTTCTTTTTTGAAGAAAAAGAAACCCCTCTTCCACACACACCCTGGGTTTCAAACGCCTGGTGCAAATTCAGTTTTCATGCAAGACTTACAATGCATATTTTTAAGTTCTTCAAGGCAAGCTCTGCCTTACACCAGAAAAATTTGGCCAGAGGCAAGTGGTAGGTGCCTGAAGCTTGGCAGCTTCTAGTTGGCCAAGCTCCGCCCATGATCTCCCACGGATTAGCTTGCCCTGAGCTAGGAATGTCTGTTTGTTCTTAAGCAGCATCTTGCTTTGAGCCAGACACTCTCCAAATGCCCAGTCTCACAGCAGCTTCAAACAAGGCTCTGGTGATTTAAGCAGGGGGCAGCATCTAGACACAGAGATCAAATGCTGAGCTGCTAGCCATGGGCCTGTTTCACCCCGTTGGAGCACATTCGTTGCCCAGAAGTCAGGGAAGGACAAGAATTGAGCACGTTTCCAGGGGAGAAAAACATTGCCCTGCTGCTCTGGAAACTTCACCTACTGTTTGAAACCCAAAGGCTGCTAAGCAGCAGCAGACAGCGGATAATCTCAAGTATGGGAACACTGCTTGTAGCCTGGTAAGTGAGCAGCGTTCTTCAACTCGGGGTGCCCAGATGTTGTTGAACTACAACTCCCATAAGGCAGAGCTGGGGGGGGGGGAGGAGGATGGGAGTTGTAGTCCTACAACACCTCGGGTCACTGGCCTAGGGGAAGCCGCCATAACAGAGAAAGGGCACTTATACTGATGACCAAGGGGCTGGCTGATTACAAGGTGCTTTGAAACACCTGCCAAATGTATTGTTTCTCATTTCCCTAATTAAAAAAACAACAATGAGAAGGGGGCGGGGAACCACACACGAAAACCCTGGTGGCTCCCATGGATAAAAAGACTGGGCTGAGGTGGAGGAGAACTGGATTTGAATCCTTCCTGCTGGGAAAGGTGCCCTCAACAGGTTGAAGTGGTAATAATGTAAGACGCGAATCCTACAGGAAAGGAGAAAAGTACTAGGCAGAGGAAGAGGGGTGCGGGCAGGTGTTCAAGAAACCACTCTGACTCTCTGGAAAAATTGCACAATGGGGCTATCCAACCAGGACTGAATCTGTGATCCTGAACAGACACAATAATCCAGTGTGGGAAGCCCAGCTTTTTTTGCCTTCAAGTGACTTAGGAAGAAACCGGGCACTCACCTTTCTGCTGCTGCCGCTGCTGGAAGGCGACCGGGACCGCGACCTGGAGCGAGACCTGGAGCAGGAGCTGCTGTGCCGCTCGGAGCCAGAGCGGGACGGGGACCCCGAGGCCCGCCGCTTTCTGGCGGGCGACTCGGAGGAGCCGGAGCGGGGCCTCCTGGCACGGGAGCGAGGCTGCGAGCTGCCGCGAGAGCGGGACCTGGAGGAGCTGGACGCGGAGGAGGAAGAGCGGGAGGAGCTGGAGCCCGCAGGCCTTTCCCGCGGGCGCTGCAGGGGAGATGGCGGGTGGCCAGGTCGTTCCTCCGGGGGGCCAGGGCTGGCAGCGGCGGCTGGGACTTCCTGAGCGGGGGGAGATGGCTGAGAGAGCTGAGGGGGGGCCTCTTCGTCCTCTGCAGGGCTGGGCCCGGGGGCCTCCTTGGTCAAGAGAGGAGGAGGGGGCTCCTCGCCCCTGTCATCCTGCTGGGTGTGTTGTGCTTCTGTCAGCTGTGGAGGGGAAGGGGAGTCCTGGACCAGGGCGGCGGCGGCAGCTGCTGTCTCTTCCTCCAGAGTCTTCAGGGCCTCAGCTGCTTCCTCCTGATCCTCATCTCTCTGGATCTCCTCTGCCACCACCTGCTGGGGCTGCAGAGGGACCGCAGGGCCCCCCCACCCCCCCAGGCCCACCCCCTGCTCCCCTTGTGCCTCGCAGGGGGCAGTCGCCCCTCTTTCCTCTGGGCAAGGCCCTGCTTCTTTGGCCACCTCCACCTTTAAGGCTTCGGGCAGCTGGGCTGCGGCCTCGACAGGCTCTACCTCTTCTGGAGGCCCTGGCATCTCAAGGCCCCTCTTTTCCTCCTGGAGCCCCTCCTGTGTCACAGTTGCTGGCTGCTCTTCCCTGCACTCTGGGGCTGCGGGTTCAGCCTCTGCTAGGCCCTCTGAGGGTGGGAGAAGTGGCACGGCCGCTCCGCAAACTGGGGCGTCCGGGCTTTGGGCCATGGCCTCTTTTGGCTGGGCCTGTGGGGCAATGGGCAGGGAAGGCTGGCATGCGCCCTTCTCCAGGGGAGCTGGGGCGCCGGGCTCAGCCTGCCCCTTCGGCGTCTGTTTGGCCGGCAATGCGGCAGCTTCTTCTTCCTCCTCCTCGTCATCCTCCTCCTCGTCCTCTTCATCGTCCTCGTCCTCCTCTTCCTCCTCCTCTTTCACAGGAGCCCTCTGGGCTGCCCTCCGACTCCTGAGAGGCGTCTCTCGCTCTTCGCTGCTTGGGGCGTGGGCGGCTCCCGGGGTCTTTACAGCTCTGGCCTGAAGGGAAGAGCAAATCACGGCATGCCTCCAGCTGCTCTGCACCAGCCCCTCCTGGGGCAAATGCTTCACACGCACCTCCCCACGCTGACCCCCTCAACCTGTATCGCGGCTACTTACCTGCCTGACCCGGGTCGGGTGCTGCTCCGGTCTTCTTGGCCCTTCTTCATCAGATTCTTCCCTCTCCCGTGACACAATGCAGCTTTTGCCTAGCAAAGGAAGGGGAGAACCGTCAGCTGGTCAGGCCAGACATCGCTTCTCACGCCAGGTAGGCCACCCCAAGGGAAGCTCAGGTGGCAGCTGGGAGAGACACAAGGTCCAGCACTGTGTTCTCGCAGTGGCCAACCGGAGGCATTTTGGAAACCTGCCAGCAGGATTCGAACACAAGATCCCTCTCTCCTCCTCTGGTTTCCAGCAAATGGTACTCAGAAGCATTGGTCTCCCCAACCACGGCATCAAAGCACAGCCATCATGGCTAGTAGCCATTGATAGTCTTATTCTTTGTGAATTTGTCCACTCCTCTTCTAAAGCCATCCAAGTGGGCGGCCTCACCGTCTCCTGTGGGAGGGAGTTCCATAGTTACATATTCACAAAGCAAACAGATCGGCTGCCAATCCATTCGCCCCCAATATATATAAAAGGGCTCCAACCCCACCCCAGTACCTTCATTTTTGACCCTAGGAGCAGAGGAGGCTGCCTGGTAACATCTCAGAACATTGGTCCATCAATCTCAGTATGACCTACCCTATTCCTGTGACCATCATTGGTCTTATCCGCTTTAAAAATTGAATTCTAATTAGTTGTGATGGCTGAGTTTTAAGTTGCTGTAACCTGCCCAGAGATCTGCAGATGAAGGGTGGGCAATAAACTGAACAATGATGATGATACACTACCAATAACAGTAGAAGAAATAATTATAATAGTACATGGACTAGCCCTACCTAGAGATTTCACTGGGGACTGAACCTTCTGCATGGTAAGCAGATAAGTCTGCCCCCCCAAAAGACATGGGTCTTCCTCCTGATTACTGTCCACTTGAGTACTACCAGAAGCCTCTTGTAATACACAAGCAAGCAATGACATACACACGTAGTGTGTATGTGCACACAAACACACAAACGGCTAGGAGCAAACATTCCCCTCTGCCATGCCTCTCCATTTTGGCTGGAGTGAGAGCAAATGTGGCTGATCTCTTATCTTGCTGGAGGCATAGCTCTTCTCCCTGGTGGGTGTGCAGGTGTGTAAACACTCTTACACTGGCTCGCCTCTGATCTATGTACATCTGGTGGAACAATAGTTACTGATAATCCACATTCTGAACAAAAGCTTTGATCAACCTTGACGATCAGCAGGCATGGAAGGAAACGGATGTGCTAACAGGGCATCTAACTGGGCATCGCCTTAAGCCTCAGGGTGTGGAATGTTGCCCAGCTGTTTGGAGGGAGCAACACCACCACCTCGTCCCCCTGGTCACCCAAATCCCTCTGCAGCAGAAGCATGTGCAAACACATCTTCTGAACGGAGAAACTGGATGAGTGCCAAGAGGTTTGCAAATGCCTGTCTGTCTGGGGCACCTCCTCCTGCCCTCTTTTTTCTCTGGAAGCCAGGTACACGGCAGTCACATTCTGAGCGGGTCAAGAGCACACACCTTTTAAAAAGCTAGACCAGGGGTCAGCATTTTTTTTCAGCAGGGGGCGGGTCCACTGTCCCTCAGACCTTGAGGGGGGGACTATATTTTTTTTGGGGGGGGGGAATGAACAAATTCCTATGCTCCACAAATAACCCAGAGATGCATTTTAAATAAAAAGACACATTCTACTCATGCTGATTCACGGACAGTCGGCGGGCTGGATATAGAAGGCCATTGGGCCGGACCCGGCTCCCGGGCCTTAGTTTGCGTACCCCTGAGCTAGACACTCAAATCCACACTCTGGAATCAACTGCATGAGTATGTTTCTTAGCAATTGTGAGGTGAGGCAAAAGCACATTAACCCTGCAGTTGCATAGCTGTGCTATAACAAGGAAAACAACATGGAACATAGCATACATCTTTCCCCCCTTTTTCTTTACTTAAGACTTTTCAAAATTGCAGCAGATCCTACAGAACAAATACTGTAAAATCTATCATGCCCATAACAACCCAGACTCTCAATAATGGCATCAGAATATTGTAAACAGCTCTGAACGGTTCATGTTTTCCGAATGCCATTTGTCATAGTCCATCCATTTCCGTAATTAACTAATGCAATCTTGCTGCATCATGTCTGAATCTGACCGTCTACTAAGATGTCTGTATTTCAGAGCTATGAAAATCTGGCTTAAAATCATTCCATCAGACCTTTTACACGGTTATATCTGGTTTTAAATCAGAATTGTCTGCAGCAGGGGTGGCCCCATTCCCTTCTAAGCAACCTTTTGAGGACAACATACCAGAGACAAAAAGCTGGTGCAGCAAGGAGTGTAAAATTTTCCTTTGCACAGGAGTTTAGCTTCCACACACATACCTCCTCCCAAACATCCTCCACCCAACACATCCTCCACCCAAACGAGCGAGAGCTCAAGGACACATTCCAGGCAGGCAAAAATGCTCAGAGTGAGAAGCAAGGTCAGCAGGGAACATGGCCTGGGGAGGATTCTCAGGGCCAAATGCAGAGGGACAGCAGGCCACGTTTAGCACCTGGGCCCAAATTCCCCCACCACTGACCTAGAGTTGCATGGTTGATTCACATGGGATGCTAAATAGCAGTTCAGCATTATCAGAATGAGAAACAGAGAATCTCGGGTCCACGTGTTCCCCTCCCCCAAGTAAGAGACCTCCGGGTATAGGGCAGTATATAAATTCAATCAATCAATCAAGGCTGCAGGGAGGAGTTCGGAAGCATCACTTCCATTTTAGATCAACCACACCTTGCTGCGTCACCCAAACCTGACAAGCCGAAGCTGATCTTGACCGTGGTTTGTTGAAACTGCAAATGCATTCAAAGTCAGCCATGTAGGAAGTTCACATTCGTGGAGATGGCCAATGTAGATCCACTAATTCCAGTAGGTCTACCATGAGTAGAACCTAGTTAGATACAACCCGGCATTTAAGAAAGTGACTTATTTCAACAAACCATGGTTAAGATAAAACATGGTTTAGGGTTCCGGTGTAATGTCTGAAATGGAAGCAGAAGGCTCTGATTTTCCCATGGTTATTTTGGAGGAGGAGAAAGGAGGGAGGGAGTGTGTGAGGGCAAGGTTTGCTGCACTCATCCCCCGAATTCTAAAATCTGGGTTATGTGCAAACCTAGGTTGCCCCAGAGTTGGTGAGGCTCACGTGACATCAACATGAAAAAGAGCCTTTAGTGTCATTGGCCCAGTCCTGAAGAATGCTTTGCCAACAAGGATTCAGCAGGTGCCTTCTGTTTCAACCTATAAATGCCTGCTGAAAACTTGGCTATTTTAGAATGGCAGATTAAATTGATGGGCTATGCTGAAACGGCAAAAATGACCAGAAAAATTAGGATTCAGGAAGACCAACATTTTAGTAAGAAATGGGGAAAACATATAATTTATCTTAAAAATCATTGTAAACGATTAAAATTAGTAGTAGGATCGAAATGATACTTGTCGTTAACGTTGGACTACGATTGGAATGGAGATTTAATAGAATTGTATTAACAGAGAAGATGCAGGAGGAAAAAGGTTAACACAAGGACCCACAAAGGGGGGGGGGAGTCCATGGGAATTTATGGAATTCTCTTTTTGTTTTGGTTGTTTGACAATGGTTTGTAAATTTCAAAATTTGGAAAATTTAATATAGAGAGAGAGAGAGAGAGAGAAGAAAACTTGGCTATTTTGACAGGCTTATGCAGGCAATGAATAATACATCCTTCTATAACAGTTAGCTGATATATATATATATATATATATGCAGGTTTTGGTGTCCTCGGGTGTCTTCCCGTGTAAAAGTTGGGGTGTCTAGGCGACGTTTCGACGAGGTCTCACTCGTCATCTTCAGGCTGGTGCTTTCGGCTTCTTGTTACTGGAACAGAGCTGGATCTCAGTGTTTGAGTTCCTATAAATACTGTAGAGGGGGTGTGGTGTATAGCCTCCAATGTTCTGGGCAGAGAGGAAGTTCCCAGGCTAGTGTGCCTTTTCTTCTTTTGTTCCTTAATTACTTGAGAGATATCTTGAGTGATTTCTTGAGTGATATCCTGAGTACCACTTAGGTGGGTCATTAGGTGTGGATTAGTTGTTAAAGTCTTTGTGTCTTGACCTCTTGAACTTTGTGAAGAGTTTTCCTGAGAAGATGGCTGTACTGTACTTTGTTGTGCTCTGGCTTGGCTTCGTGTATAGGGGCGAGCTGTGGTTTTGTGGCTTGTGTCAGCCAGGTCTGTGTAGGGATTGCAGGGGGGTGCAGCATCCGGAGGTGCCACCATGGATTGGCTACTGGATGGTGTCTGTAATTCATCTGTGGAGAGGGTCTGGGTTTGGGTCTGGTGTGGTTGATTGGTGTTGGCGTTCTGTGTGCCTCTGGATCTGGTGTCAGTTTTTGTGGGGAGGGCCCCCCCTGCAATCCCTACACAGACCTGGCTGACACAAGCCACAAAACCACAGCTCGCCCCTATACACGAAGCCAAGCCAGAGCACAACAAAGTACAGTACAGCCATCTTCTCAGGAAAACTCTTCACAAAGTTCAAGAGGTCAAGACACAAAGACTTTAACAACTAATCCACACCTAATGACCCACCTAAGTGGTACTCAGGATATCACTCAAGAAATCACTCAAGATATCTCTCAAGTAATTAAGGAACAAAAGAAGAAAAGGCACACTAGCCTGGGAACTTCCTCTCTGCCCAGAACATTGGAGGCTATACACCACACCCCCTCTACAGTATTTATAGGAACTCAAACACTGAGATCCAGCTCTGTTCCAGTAACAAGAAGCCGAAAGCACCAGCCTGAAGATGACGAGTGAGACCTCGTCGAAACGTCGCCTAGACACCCCAACTTTTACACGGGAAGACACCCGAGGACACCAAAACCTGCATTCCTGTACCCGTGAAAATCTACGCCCCCCCCTCCCCCCCCCCTGCAATCCCTACACAGACCTGGCTGACACAAGCCACAAAACCACAGCTCGCCCCTATACACGAAGCCAAGCCAGAGCACAACAAAGTACAGTACAGCCATCTTCTCAGGAAAACTCTTCACAAAGTTCAAGAGGTCAAGACACAAAGACTTTAACAACTAATCCACACCTAATGACCCACCTAAGTGGTACTCAGGATATCACTCAAGAAATCACTCAAGATATCTCTCAAGTAATTAAGGAACAAAAGAAGAAAAGGCACACTAGCCTGGGAACTTCCTCTCTGCCCAGAACATTGGAGGCTATACACCACACCCCCTCTACAGTATTTATAGGAACTCAAACACTGAGATCCAGCTCTGTTCCAGTAACAAGAAGCCGAAAGCACCAGCCTGAAGATGACGAGTGAGACCTCGTCGAAACGTCGCCTAGACACCCCAACTTTTACACGGGAAGACACCCGAGGACACCAAAACCTGCATTCCTGTACCCGTGAAAATCTACGAAAGCATATATATATATATATATATATATATATATATATGGGCAGAGCTTTTTTCTGGGGAGATGCAGGGGTACACATACCCCTAAACATTTTGTGAATCTTTGTACTTTTGTCCATTTACTGTATTTCTTTCCCCCAATTTGAACTATAAAATGGTGATTTTCTTGAGTCAAAGCGAGAGTACCCCTAAACATTTTTTTAAAGAAAAAAAGCACTGTATATAGGAATTACTGTAAACTGCACTGATATATTTTGATCTCCCTGTATCGTTCCAATTTTAGTATATGTGCTGCCGAAGCGAGCACTATATTTTGATCTCCCTGTGGAGTATTGTGGAGAAAACCTTCGCCTGTGTGGTTCTCAACAGATTACAGTCATTCACTGACAAGAGTCTATCCCATGTCACAATACAGCTTTAGAGCTCAGCAGCCAATGTGATTTTCTCACTGTTCCAGCTGCAGGAGTATTGCCGAGAGACGAGGCGCCCTTCTTTATCACCTCCATAGACCTGACAAGGGCCTTTGACCTCATCAGCCAAAAAGGGCTCTTTGCACTGCTCAACAAGATGCCCACCTAAGCTTCACAAGGTGATTGTGTTTTTATAGTAACAAGGGTTTTTTAATAAATAAATAAATAAATGAGCTGTCCCTCAATGTTATTTCCAAATTTCTTAAAGCAGTCAATAAATAACTGACCTCCTCCTCAAGAACAAAGATACACTGCCTATCCTAATGGGGCATGAAGAAGCAATTCATTTAGAGGGAGAAATCCACCAATTATGGATGCCTATCCTGTTGCACAACCACAAATTTTAACAAGTTTCTTCTTGCAGCATCCCTGAGGAAGGAAGACTTAAACATGACCTTCGTTAATCACAACCTCCGATTTTAAGTAATTTGGAACTTAACACAATTTTTCTGAATTTTTTGGTCACTCTTTGGGGTTAGAATTGCAGCCTTGTCAGTAACTAAAAGAGTGCCTTCCTTAATATCAACTACAGTGGTATCTCGGGTTAAGTACTTAATTCGTTCCGGAGGTCCGTTCTTAACCTGAAAGTGTTCTTAACCTGAAGCACCACTTTAGCTAATGGGGCCTCCTGCTGCCGCTGCGACGCCGGACGATTTCTGTTCTCATCCTGAAGCAAAGTTCTTAACCCGAGGTAATATTTCTGGGTTAGCGGAGTCTGTAACCTGAAGTGTATGTAACCTAAAGTGTATGTAACCCGAGGTACCACTGTACTTCGGCCCCTACAATCCCTCCCAGGTGAGTTGCACCTGGATCCATCATTATTAACTTTCAGGAGGAACTTGAGAACAGCCCTGCTTACCTAGGCGTTTGATGACTGAAAAACACTGTTCCTGACAGTCACTGGCTGAGATAATGTTTTCAACCATTTTTAAAATGTGTTTTCAAATGTTTTTATTACTGATGTGCTTGCTGCCCTGAGCTCCTTTGGGAGGGAAGGGTGGCATATAAACTGAAGGAAGAGAAAAAGAGAGGGAGGGAGGGAGGGAGGGAGGGAGGGAGGGAGGGAGGGAGGGAGCACCCTACTTTCACAGCCATGCTTGGAGAGGGCCTTCTCATTGGTGGTTCCCAGACTATGAATCTCCCTCCCTAGAGACCTTAGACAGGTTCCTTCCTTGCTGTCCTGCTGGCAGGTGAAGACTTTCTTCTTCCAACAGGCTTTTGGGAATTTACTGCTTGTATCATGCTGTTTTCATTGCAATTATTGGTATGTTTTAAACAGATTTTTTAGATTATACAGTCATACCTCGGATTGAAGTCGCTTCAGGTTAAGCCTTTTCAGGTTGCGCTCCGCGGTGATCCGGAAGTAACGGAGTGCATCACGTCTGGGTTTCACCGCTTGCGCTCAAAATGACGTCACGCGTATGTGCAGAAGTGGCAAATCACGACCCTCACAGACGTGGGTTGCGTTCGCTTCAGAATGCAAACAGGGCTCCAGAACGGATCCCGTTCGCATCCAGAGGTACCACTGTATAGCTTTAATTCTATCAGTGTTTAATTCTACAGTGGTACCTCAGGTTAAGAACTTAATTCGTTCTGGAGGTCCGTTCTTAACCTGAAACTGTTCTTCACCTGAAGCACCACTTTAGCTAATGGGGCCTCCTGCTGCCGCTGCACGATTTCTGTTCTCATCCTGAAGCAAAGTTCTTAACCCGAGGTACTATTTCTGGGTTAGTGGAGTCTGTAACTTGAGGCGTCTGTAACCTGAGGTACCACTGTATTTTAACAATTGCCTTTTCTATGATTTTAGTGGTTCTTGTTTTCATAGAATCATAGAATCATAGAGTTGGAAGAGACCACAAGGGCCATCGAGTCCAACCCCCTGCCAAGCAGGAAACACCATCAGAGCACTCCTGACATATGGTTGTCAAGCCTCTGCTTAAAGACCTCCAAAGAAGGAGACTCCACCACACTCCTTGGCAGCAAATTCCACTGTCAAACAGCTCTTACTGTCAGGAAGTTCTTCCTAATGTTTAGGTGGAATCTTCTTTCTTGTAGTTTGGAACCATTGCTCCGTGTCCGCTTCTCTGGAGCAGCAGAAAACAACCTTTCTCCCTCCTCTATGTGACATCCTTTTATAGATTTGAACATGGCTATCATATCACCCCTTAACCTCCTCTTCTCCAGGCTAAACATGCCCAGCTCCCTTAGCCGTTCCTCATAAGGCATCGTTTCCAGGCCTTTGACCATTTTGGTTGCCCTCCTCTGGACACGTTCCAGTTTGTCAGTGTCCTTCTTGAACTGTGGTGCCCAGAACTGGACACAGTACTCCAGGTGAGGTCTGACCAGAGCAGAATACAGTGGCACTATTACTTCCCTTGATCTAGATGCTATACTCCTATTGATGCAGCCCAGAATTGCATTGGCTTTTTTAGCTGCCGCGTCACACTGTTCGCTCACTGTTTTCATCTGTAAGCTGCCTTGAGTCCCGTCAGGTAAAAAGGCAGGGTATAAATAAATATATAAAGGAGGAGGTGGAGGAAAGAAAAGCAGGAAGCTGTCTATAACCTCAGAGACTTCTCTTTGTATGTTTCGAATTGTCAGGATGAAACATTTGTACCATTTTTCTTTTCCACCTAAAATGACCACAGACTCTTGTGTAATGCAAATATTGTGGAAAGTGCCACTAACTAGGAATAAACAAAATCAGTATTTTCAAAAGCGGCACAAGCTTCCGAATGCCACAGGAGCTCCAGGGTGGGCAATACGACTGCTCAGAACACAAACCATTCCAAGACATCCATTTTGGTTTCATTCCAAACATCCGCAGCAGGCAAAAGATATGCTGGCTACCAATTAGACTTAAGAGTTCCCATTAGCCAGAGGTGGGGGCTCAGTTCCGGCTCTTTGGTTACAGAATTAAAAGCCAACAACAGCAATACAAGAATGTGCCTTAATTCTTTGGTTCTGAAAGGCAGTCTGCCTCCCAAGTCTGCTGGGGTGGAGAATCAGAAGAGAGAGAACGGAGCTCATTATACTCACTCTCTGAATCCGCAGCTTCCCGAGCTTCCCGTTCCAGACGTTGTCTCAGCAACTCCTGCTGCTTTTCCAGGTACTGTTTGATGAAGCTGTTTTGACTCATCTCCTCGCCAATCTGACAGGACACAATAGAGAAACTGGGCCTTACAAGGAGGGCAAGAGTTTCGATCCCAACCTTAAGCAGTTATGGTGGATCTAGCAAGTTAGAATGGGAAGGCACAAACTCCAGGGAAGTAAAGCTGAGGAACCCTAAGTTCACGCTGCAGCTGTGGGGACAGGACTGAAACTGGGCACACACAATCATCACGGGACTTTCAGGGCCAACTGCAGAGAGACAAAGGGAAAGGGATGCTCCCTGCAGCCAGTTCAATGCAGCACAATCACACAGCGCATCTCTCACCTGGGAATTGGGTTGGAAGGTGGTGTGAGGGGTTGAGTGCTTCTGGAGGTTTTCGAGCATCAGGGCCTGAAATGAAAAAGGGGAGATATCAGGTCAGATCATCTCACACTGCCCAGAACTTTGGTGGCACCCAAGGCTGGTCCATGCCCCAAACATACTAATCACCATCTCTCTTTTTTAAAAAAAACACTCTATCCCAAAGTCCATCAAGAACCATCTTCCATATGCTAAGCCATAAAGGATACAGTTTCTCAAGACATCCAATAACCAACCATCCAATCTATTCTCAGTTCCATGAGTTAAACCCAACATTCGTCTGTCACTTTCTCAGTGAGGATTAGCCTTTAACCCAACCCTGCATTTCCTAAACTCACCCCAACCCTCACTCAGCAACCTGACTCAAGAAATCCAAACCACCCTACCTACCCCAGCTCTTGTGACCTGTCCAAGTACAACTTCTCCTTCATCCCCCCCAATAAGCCCAGGTCCTCCAAGTCCTAACACAACAACACCTCCAAATCTCTGCATGCCTTTCCACCAACACGCAATGGTGAATCAGAAGTCATTACTTAATAATTTTGCACCACTTCTTTTGCGCCTCTTACTGAAATGTAATTAATCTCACTAGGTTTTAGTACAATCCAGCTAAATCCACAGATGTCAGCTTGATCAGAAATGGACTCTTCAGTTCAATTATCCCAAGTCAGAAAACACACGTGCCACCAGTCTGGAACTTAAGACTCTAGTTGACTTTTTTACACAACTAACCTTCATCAGATATCTTCAGAGGAAGCTCACATGCGATTCACAGTAAGATATTTAGCTACTAACTTGTCAACATCTCACTGAAACAGCACATCCGTACAGCACCAAACATGTACACCACCCAAGTCATCTCTCATCGCACAGAACCCTGCCAGATGCATCACGGAAGTTTCTGCAACAGCTAATCATTTGCAGCACACTTCTTCATTTGCAAAAGATGATACAAAATGTTATCCTCTATCTGTACAACAATCCATTCAGGTAAGTCATAATAACTGACTTTTAAAGAAGAAAAACCAAAGTCATGACGCTGAGGCTCATTTAATATTCTGTGTGCTTTTCAGATAATTTCTGGTTTCCTACAGCAACTAATGTGGTCTTCCCCAACCCAGCGCCCTCCAACTTTTTGGACCTCATCTCCCATTCACCTTGGCCAGCGTGACTGTGCTAACCGTGGTAGATGGGAGTTTTAGTCCAAAATCTCTGGAGCGACTAGGGTTGATCTAATGGTAACTAAACTTGATTTAAAGCCAGAGTGTAGCCTCTTCCACCTGGGAGGAGGCTACACTCCAACCCAGCCAACCTAAATACAAAAGGGCCATCTTCCCCCACCCCAAAGAAATTACCTAATCAGAAGCAATGACAACCCCTTCTGCACACACAGAATGAGGTCTACTATAATAAGAAAGTTGAAATCAGGTATTCGTGTCATTCAGTGATGAAAACAAGGACAAATTTCCACTCTTGCCTGAAACTCAGAACATCAAGTCCGACTAAAACAGTGGCAAGAATTAGCGTTGGTCCACTGGTCAATTGTTAGTTGGCTCATTATTTGACCATGGTCAAATAGTCCACGAGGCTCTAAATGCCAATGTAAAGGTGTTTACTTTTTAAAATTTCAGTACACTGTCATCTGTTACACCTGCAAAACCCAATAGCAAAAAAGCAATGCTTCTTATAGTGAACACTTCCTATTAACTGCAGGCATCTTCAAGCAGGGGCACAAGAAGTAATCGGCAGCAAAAGCTAATGCCTAGTGAGTAGAGTTTGGAGATTTGGCAGGGGGTTGGACTAGATGACCCTCAGGATCCCTTCCAACTCTACTATTGTATGATCTCATGGTCAGGGAGATCTAGGTTGAAATCCCCACTCAGCCATGAAGCTCATTAGGTGATGCTGGGCCTATTAAATGCCCTCAATTTAACCTACCTCACAGGGTTGTTGTGCAGATATAATGGCAGGATAATCATGTACGCCACACTGAGTTCCTTGAAGGAAACGTGCATCTAATAAATATATATATTGTTCAACAAATGACAGACGTCTAATTTATGTTTTGAATTTCACATACAACCTGTTGGTCACTATTTTAACTGTCTTTAAAGATACTTTCATTTGGTCAATTGACCAAATCTCTTGGGGGCCAAATTACTCCAGCCAGAAGAACAAATCAACAGAAAACATGCAGAATACAGGAGGAAGCAAGTTCTTTACAAAGATGGGGGAATTTACAGTGCCAGCCAGAAACATACTGACACTCGGAAAATGCAACGGCATTGTATCTAAGCACAAGTAATTCTCAAGAGAAGTTACTGATTGTGTAGCGCGAGCCTTGCCTAATTCAGCGCTTCCACCAATGGCTAATTTTTACAGAGTTACTGGGGCTCAAGCCCATCTGGCAGCCTCTCTTTTTAATCCCAATGATGTGAGGCTGGTTGTAGTCACTGATGGAAGAGCGACTAGAGCACCCTGCAAGTTCGAGGGTGGGCTCTCTCAGTACTTCCAGCCCCGAATCCTAACAAGTTGCAGCCCAAACAGAGTCTATTAATGCAGAAAGAATCACACATGTGCAATGAAGTAAGTCCAAATAGGATTCATGTAACGCATAACTGACTCACCACACACAGCCCCATGTTGCCTGTTACATTTCTGTCTTGCCCTTCCTTCAGGGAACTCGTACGCCACCTGTTTTAACCTCACAACAACCCTGCGAGGTAGGTGAGGCTGAGATACTGACCCCAAATGTGCTTCACGGGTGCATGGCAATTAGAACCCCAGTTCTAGTACAGTGGTACCTCGGGTTAAGTACTTAATTCGTTCCAAAGGTCCGTTCTTAACCTGAAACTGTTCTTAACCTGAAGCACCACTTTAGCTAATGGGGCCTCCTGCTGCTGCCGCGCGATTTTTGTTCTCATCCTGAAGCAAAGTTCTTAACCTGAGGTAATATTTCTGGGTTAGTGGAGTCTGTAACCTGAAGCGTATGTAACCTGAAGCATATGTAACCCAAGGTATCACTGTACAACACAGTAACAGTAACCTGTTACACCAATAGTCTTCAACCCTTCACTGGACCCACTTTCAACTCAAACCTGCATTTGAGGGCCCATTTCTTAAGCAAGAGACTCTTACTCTCCGGGTCGTGGGTTTGAGCCCCATGTTGGGCAAAGGAGTTAGACTATATGATCCTTGTGGTCCCTTCCAACTCGACAACTCTACAATTCTATGTGTTACATCACACTGCCTTATAATGGAGGATATGGCTATGGTCCAGCTCCACTGTCAATAGGCGGTATGACTCAAGAGTGCTGTTGCGCCCAGGTCTTGCCTGCAGGCTTCCCTTGGGCATCTGCTGGAGAACAGGACACCAGACTAGCGAGAACAGGACGTTAAACTAAATGGGCCTGTGCCCTGATCCAGCAGCTAGGTTCTTCGTATGCTTCTATAATCCAAATTTGCAGCTACACGCCAAAGGCTTTGACTAATTTACATGGCACAAAGGTGCACCAAGCACAACAGGGCTTATTCACAAATTGGAAAACTGGCATAGTACTACACTGTAAGCAGCCAGAAAAGCGCTGACACCCAGAGGACTGACAGCTACTGTAACCCAAGAGATTCAACACTGAAGCAGGAAAGCCCTGGGTTCAAATCTTACCTCTGCCATGAACTCAGCAGGTGTTACTATCATGATCACAGAATTTAAGTCAAGGAAGGGGGGGGAAGGATAACACAACACATGCACACACGTACAGTCTGGGAACAGTTCCAATAACATGACATAAGAACGAGCAATATCCATTTATCCCATACATCCATTTGACACCAAAAGCAGAGCATAACGAACTTTTGCCCAGGACAGGGCACCACAACTTGTTTTACTTTTCAATTGCTAACTCCCTGCCCCATGGCATCAAGAATGAAAGTCGACACAAGGTAAAATGCACAGGTTCCCAACCCCTCACTCTAGACTCCCTATACTTCTGATACATTCACAGATTCTGCTTCCATTTACTTATATTACATTCCAAACACAACACTCCTTCGTACATGGACAGAACAGAGAAATGCCTGCTTTCAGAGGGGTACAGTTCTGAAGTTGAAAGACTTGGAGCCGACCTTGTGGAAAGTTCTCAACGTGCTCATGGGAGATACTCGCAAAACCCTCTGCACACTTTAACGTTTTGCAGAAACTTTACGTGAAATAAAAATGCAAGGCGTCTTCAACTGGGAGAGCTCCAACACAGCAGCTCAGCTCTTGCAAAGCTCACCTGGCTCGTCCTAACCGCCTGTAACATTTGCCAGGGAAGCTCAATGGAGGTATAAAACACAGTGCATTAACCAGGGGGACACCCCCCCTCAAAAAATAATTTTGCAAGGGTGAAAGGTGAAACTGAAAAGGGATATGGTTGTGATTTAATGGGTTATAAAACCTACCACTTTCCCTCCAGCACTGGATCCCAATCCCGCTTTCATTTAGTAACAAGAGATCCAGCTTTCACGAGATCTAACCCCCCCCCTATTTTTTTTAAAGGAGGACCTCCACCCCCTCCTCCTGCTGGGTGACCCCAAAGTGATGTCAGAAGTGGGGGGCCCTCTCTCTTTGGTGGTGTGGGCACCGTCCTCCCCCCCCCCCCCACTTGTGCAACCGGTGGCGCCCCGCACAACCTCGCCCCGCCACTTGGTGGCAGTAGTGGGATACTGCCCCGCACATGCGTAGTAACGATCTGCACCCCGGGGCCACGAGCCCCGCCGCTGAGGCCAAAAAACTGCCTGTCTGAGTCTGCGCATGCGCGGAGCGGCCCGGGCCCCAGGGCCCCCTTCCGCCGGGCCCTTTCTCTCACCCCGCGGAGGCGCTTGATCAACGCGCTCTTCTGCCCGCTCTTCGCCAGGCCGCGCTGCTCCAGAGCCGCCTTCAGGTCGGCGACCCTCAACGCCTGGAGCGGCCTCCCGTCCAGAGTAACCTCCTCCCCGTCCGCCATCTTGTGTGGCGCCGCTGCCTGCCCTCCCCGGAGCTTCGGGGGCGTTCGGAAACTTCCGGAGGGGACTTCGGCGCTCTGAGGCGACCTCCGACACCGCCTTCGACTTCGCTCGAGAATCTCCGCCCGCGCTTCGTTCGCAGTCGTGCGTTTCCGGCCACTTCCGCTCAGTATCCAGAACCCCAAATGAGGGGAGGGAGGGAGGGCAAAGGGGGGAGTTGCGCGGGTGCTACCCTCGCCCGGCGATTCTTTCCGGGCTATTTCGGGTGTTTCCGGGTCTCCCGAAGAGCGCTCCAATCCGGAAGCAAGTTCCGGGGCAAGGTTCTCGGTAACTTCCGGCAATCGCCGGAACCCCCGGCCGTGTCGCGCGAAACCCCCTCGGCAATTTCCGCCGAGAGGAAGGCGATCGTCGTTCTTTCCTCCTCCCCGCGCAAATCATTGGACTGAAGTTCGGGCTTTTTCGGGACACGCTCGGCTCTTTCCGTCCCTCCTCCCGAGTCTCCTCCCCGAGGTGAAAAATGGAAGCGGCAACATTGGATGTCGGGACGGGAGGAGGCGCGTGTTGAGCAGGGAGCGGACTCAGGTGAGAACTCGGCGCCGGCTTTCCGGGGAATCTTTCTTGGGAGCGTCACCCGCCCCCACCCTGTCATGTTATACATAGGAGGGGAGGGAATCGTGGAATTGCAATGGCAGCCCCTCCCGTTGTGGCATTTGCACAAATGAATGGGGTGTTGGTGGTGGGGAAAGGGTTAGTGACGAAACCTGACCCTCCCTCTTCACCGCCACCTTCTGAAATCTCGGGGCTATATTTGCACTTAAATCAGAACTATGCTTAGGGCTGATCTTTCTGAGACGTTCCACGTTTTCGGAAGGTGAGGTGGGTGGACGATTGCGGGGGGGCTCCTTATCAGATCAAAAACGGACACCCCCCCCCCTCTCCAGGAGGTGGTTTCTGAACCAGAGGTGGTTCAGATTATGCCCCCTGGTGTAAAAAAAAAAAAAAAAAGGAAGCTATTTGCTGCAACATTTTTAATTAGTTACTGGGATGTTTCCTTTTTTTTTTTCCAAATACATTTTTATTAAGGTTATACACATAACAAACATACAACCAAATACAAAAGAAAAAATTGTAACAAAAAAAAGAGTCAAGATATACAAGCCAACTTTATCCTCTCTCTAACTATACAAAGATAGATTAATCTGGCTATTTCACAAAACAGTAAAAGATAAAAAAAAAAAAACAAAAAAACAAAACACCCCCACAGAAACCGCCTCCTGGACTTCCTTCCATCCTTTTGGTAAGTATCGAATATCTGCTTCCATTACGTATTTGATTTTTAATCTATAGGCCTAAATTCACACGCTGGTAGTATTTGTTCTGACCCCGCCAATCACATTAAGCATTTATTCCAATATAGTTCCAGTATTTACTCCAATTTTTCAGAGATTTCTGTTCATCGTGGTCTCTTAATTTACCTGTTAATTTATCAAGCTCAGCATATTTTATCATTTTAATTTGCCAATCATTTATATTGGGGATAGTTTCCACTTTCCAATATTGTGCCAATAAAATTCTCGCTGCTGTGGTGGCATAGAGGAATATCGTTCTATCTTCTTTCTTAATATCTTTACCCGTCATTCCCAGCAAAAAGGCTTCGGGTCTTTTGGGAAAAGTGTATTTAAATATTCTTTTAAGCTCATTGTAAACCGATTCCCAAAAGCCTTTCACCTTTTTGCATGTCCACCATAGATGATATAGGTCACCCTCCACCTCCCCACATTTCCAGCATTTCTTATCTTTTAGTCTATACATTTTGGCCAACTTCACAGGGGTGTGGTACCACCTATATAGCATCTTCCAAACATTTTCTCTCAGAGACATACATGCTGTAAACTTTATGTTACAATTCCACACTTCCAGCCACCTTTCAAAATCGATGTTATAACCAAAGTCAATTGCCCATTTAATCATTGCCTCCTTCACCTCCTCGTCCTTTGTATACCACTCTAAAAGTATGTCATAGATTCTAGATAGGGTTTTGTTTTTACCTTCTATTACTTCTACATTGAATTTTGATTTTTTGTCATCAAAACCCAACTTCTTCTTGTCCTCTTTTAGCAAATCATTCACCTGGTGGTATTGCAACCACCCAGTGAATAGATTTTTTATCTCTTCATAAGGTCTAAGTCTTGGCCCTTGGTCTGTTTTTCTTAACATTTCTTCATAGGTGGCGTTTTTTTCCTCCATGTTTGTTTTCTTCACCGTTAAAACCACAATTGGTGAGATCCACCATGGGGTCTTTCTTTCAAGGAGATTTTTATTCCTTTCCCATGATTGGTATAAAGGTCCTCTAAAAATATGATTTAGAAAGCTCTTGTGGACCTTCACTTTCCCATACCAAAGGTACGAATGCCATCCGTACCAATTATTAAAGCCTTCTAAATCCAGTAAATCTCTATTCTCCAGTTTTATCCAATCTTTTAACCAAAGTATGCAGGCCGCTTCATAGTATAGACTTAGATCCGGGAGAGAAAAGCCCCCTCTTTCTTTTTTATCTATCAAAATTTTCATTTTTATCCGTGGCCTTTTCCCCTGCCAGATATACTTTGCCAAGACTCTCTGCCACTCTTTGCATTGTTTTAGGTCTTTAAGTATGGGGATGGTCTGGAATAGAAATAGCATTCTAGGCAGAATATTCATTTTGACAACAGCTATCCTCCCCAAAAAGGAGAGTTTCATCCTCCCCCAAAATTCCATGTCTTTCTTTATACTCCTCCAGGTGACATCGTAGTTATCCTTATATAAATTTATGTTCTTAGCTGTGACCCATATCCCAAGATACTTCACTTTCTTAGCTACTGCAATTTCCGTCCTTCTCTCTAAATCTATTATTTCTTCCTTTGTTAAATTTTTAACCAACATTTTGGTTTTATTTTTATTTATCTTAAGTCCTGCCACGGCTCCAAATTCGTCAATCTTTAGTAAAGCTTCTTTTACACTCTTTTTTGGGTCTTCTAAAGTTAGTACGATGTCATCTGCAAAGGCCTTGATTTTATATTCCCTCTTTCCTACCTGCACTCCTTTTATTTCTGTTGCCCCCCTCAGTCTCTCATTCAATATTTCTAGTACCGTTATAAACAGTAAAGGAGACAGGGGGCAACCCTGTCTAGTTCCTTTATATATACCAAAATATTCTGTTGTGGTGTTGTTTATTACCAATTTTGCCCTCTGTTCCTCATATATTGCTTCTATCCCTCTTCTAAATTTCTCTCCCATTCCCATCGTTTCCAGACTTTTCTTCAAGAACTCCCATGAGATGTTATCAAACGCCTTTTCAGCGTCTATAAATACCAAGGCCGCTTGTCTGTCTATACTCATATCCAAATATTCAATAATATCTATCAGATTCCTTACATTTTCCCTTAATTGCCTCCCTGGAAGGAAACCCGTTTGATCTTTATGTATTTTGTTGTTCAAAACCTTTTTTAGTCTTTCTGCCATTATGTCTGTGAATAATTTATAATCATTATTTAATAATGAAATTGGCCTATAGTTTTTCACTTCCAGGGTATCTGCATCTTTTTTAGGAATCAAGGTAATATATGCTTCCTTCCAGGTGTTCGGGATCCTTCCTTCCTTTAATATATTATTCATCACTTCTCCTAGCACTGGGGATATTTGGTTACTTAGTGTTTTATAGTATTTGGCCGAAAGGCCAAGTTACTGGGATGTTTCCTGCCGGTGTATTAGTGGATCCTAGTTTCATTGCTTAAAAAATGGTAATAATGTCATCCTGTGTTCGATTCGACATTCAGGTTCTTCTCAGATTCTACAAGTTGCCTTGAGTTCCATCAGGGGAAATATATACAATAATATTCTCATTTTACATCCTTTAGCTGATAGAAGGTTTGAACCCAGGTTTCACATGTAAACATCCCCAGCCCACCCCCTATCTTCATTCCCACGCACCATCAGGGCATTCCTGACTGGACACTCATATATTCAGCTTCCTCTCTCCATCTTCTTCCAGAATTCTCTGTTTCAAATCTTCTCTTGTAAGGTCCCTGGTAGTTTGAAGAAGCAGCCTTCATAACCTCCCCTGCTGCCAGCATATGGGATCCCAGGACATAATTCTCACTCTGCTCACTTTCAGTTGGTCATTTGTGTTGTGCAGTTCCTCATCTCCAGCATTCGCAGGGTCTTTTCCATCTCTTGTTTACTTCTGCTGCTCTTCACGAGAGCCTGCCACAGTTTTGCACAGCCCACTGTGGTGTTGCAGTCTTCTAAAGTGATTGTTACATGCAGGCACTTGGAGCAGCGCCATTTCCTGTAAGTTCCTATTGCACCATCAACACCCATTTGCCAATACTCTGCCTTCAAGGCATGCCTTGGTCCCCTCATTTGTATAGGCTGTGTCGCTTTCATAGCCGTAGGTGGAACACGTGGAGCAAAACGCCAGGTTCAATTCGTGGCACCTCCAGGGGACGAATTTTGGCAACTGTTCCTGTGGAAGTGGAAATAATAGTTTTGGCAGGTATCCTTTGCCCATTCCTTTGATGGGAACCACATTTTGCTGTATTTATAAAAAGGAGCAGAATTGATAGCGAGGGAGGAGGAGGAGGAGGAGGAGAGACCAGGATCAGGGAAAGGGAGAGTAAAAGAGAGACACAGTCACAGACACGCCCCTTCTAAGATATTACAACCATCTAAGTTTCCTCTGAAGTTCCATTATACGTAACAGAACGTGCACACATTTCTCTTGGAAATGTGCCCCTAAATGCTTAGATTTGGAGCATACAGAACAACTGCTTTGCAACGGGTTTGGGTCCCTTTCAACTCAACACTTCAGTGATTTCTGAATGGTTTTCTTCGCATACACTTTCTCCAGAGTGACCCTAGGAGCCAATCCTCGGTGGCTAAAAAGCTCCTCTTTCATGCTGCTTGGGCGACTCTTAAGACGCTGGAGGCCAGGGCCCTGCTGCAGACATAGTATAAGGGGTCTTCAACGCTCCACACCCCACAGGCCCTGAACCACTACACCCATGTTGCAAGTTAGCTATTGAGGGTACTTTGCTTGTCTGGAAACATCAAGGACTGACATTACTGGTCTTGGCAAAAGTTATGCCATGAGGCCTAGGACCCTCGTACCTACGGGACCACCTCTCCTGGTATATCCCACAGAGGACCTTACGGTCTTCAAACAAAAACATCTTGGAGGTCCCGGGCCACAGGGAGGTTAGGCTGGCCTTGATCAGAGCCAGGGCTTCTTTGGCTGTGGCCCCGATCTGGTGGGACGCTCCGTCACAAGAGACTAGGGCCCTGTGGGACTTGACATCTTTCCGCAGGGCCTGCAAGACAGAGCTGTCCCACCAGGCCTTTGGCCAGGCCACAGCCTTACCCCCTCTTTTGGTAATCCTCATAGTACTCTAGCCCAATGGTTGCCATTAATTTAATTTGATTTTGAATTGATTTTAAAATGGATTTAATTTACAATGCTGTGTTGCTTTTATTGTTGTTAGACGCTCTGAGCCCGGCTTCGGGGAGGGCGGGATATAAATAAAAAATATTATTATTATTATTATTATTATTATTATTATTATTATTATTATTCCCACTCTTGAGTTTGAACCCCACCCTTCCCCAAAGCCCTGTTTCTCTCTCCCTGTCTCCTGAAGGCTCCTTCGCTTCTCCCAAGGCCGCATAATTCCTCTTGCCTGTGTTTCTTCACCGCTCTTCCCCTGCCCCGCAGGATGTCCGAACCGCTGCCCCTGTCATACGTGACCGCGCAAGAGATGCGCTGCCTCTTGCACTGGCTGTCGGGCTGGGCGCCGGCGCAACGAGAGCAGTTCCTCCGCGACCTGGTGGACAAGGCCGTTCCTTGGAAGGTGCTCCCCCTGCTGGAAGGGCTGGCGGGGCTCAGCGTGGGACCCGGGAAGCCCCCCTCCATCTTTGAGTGCCAGATGAGGCTGTGGGACCAGTGGTTCCGCAGCTGGTCGGAGGCCGAGCGGAACGAATTCGTCAGGCAGCTGGAGGAGGCCATGCCGGATCTGGCCTCCCGGTTTTACCAAGAGGTGGCGGCGACTGCTGGGCAGGCGTAACAGGCTGAGTAGTGCCTCACCCCACTCAAAAACATTATGCAGTGACTACTTTTACATTCCTCACGGTTGTGCCAGGTCCTCCCTCTCCCCACCCCCCAATTTTCTGTGACTGTCAGCTGTAGGGAAACAGAATAAACATATATACCAAATGCAAATGGTTGGTTATCCTGAAATGAGTTGAGCCATCTGTATTTCGCTCCTGTTTTTTGATTGTCTTTCATCTGCCACTAACCTCTCCCTACCTGCAAACAGAAATGCAAGATTGCTTTATTATTATTATTATTATTATTATTATTATTATTATTATGTCGGTCGCTTTATCTTTCCCAGGGCAACCCAAAGTGACTTACAAACAAACAAGCAGTCCCACATACAGTCATACCTCATGTTGTGTCTTTTTGCGTTGTGTTCTGCGACAACCCGGAAGTACCGGAACGGGTTACTTCCAGGCTTCGCCATGCCTGCAGAAGCGCTAAATCGCGCCTTGCGCATGCACAGACATGGCGCTTCTGGGTGCGAATGCTTCGAGTTTCGGACGTGCCTTTGAGACGGAGCTCGAGGTTCCACTGTACATACAATAAAACCAAGCAGGGGAAGAAATGCGTTAAAAACATCCCACCCACAGGCAGTTAAAGGCTCTTTTGGTTTGAGTAGAAATCACGTTTAGGAGAAAACTGAGTTGAGAATATTTGATCTTTTATTTTATTTTATTTTTTGACCCTTCCCACATAGGGCATTGATTGCCTGGGGGGGATGATCTTCTGTTTTTCCTGTAGCACAGATGTCTAAATCATTAGCAGCAAACCTTTTTCGGGCCAAGGATTCCATTGACCATCACTAAGTTTTAGGGGAGGGGCATGGCAGAGTGGGTGTGGCCAAAAATGTAAAAATAAGTGGGTATAGAACTGGCGGAAATGACTGGCAGAATCCGAGACCAGGGAGAAGAGTCAGTGGAAGAAGATTGGAATAAATTTAAAGCTTATTTACTTAATTATTTTACAATAATTAAAGAATGTTAGAAGGAGGCTGGAATGAAGTTATGTGGCTTTAGCAGAAATGTTATAAAGGACTAAGTAAAAATAGACTGTTAATGGATGAAAAGAGGGAAGGTAAAGTTACATTATATTAAGATAAATTATAGGATAAAAATTGGGAAAGATGGAAAGGATTTGCTGAAATAGCTAACCGAACTACAATACAAAAAAGGGAGGTGTGAGGAGGTCAAGGAAACAAGTAAAAGAAAGATAAGTTATGGGAAGGTTCGTTGTGTTTTTTAATTGTTTCTATTTTTTTTTTCTTATTGTGACGTGTTGTCTAGTTTTTGCTTAACTTGGTGTTTTCTTTTTCTCTTTTTGTAACCTTTAAAACCTTAATAAATATTATTTAAAAAATAAAAGAATAATTGGGCATAATGGGAACTGCAGTTCTCAAAGCCGCCTTCATCATCTGTTCTACACTATTTTAAATGTTTTTCTCATTCATTATTGCATTCACTAGATATCTTTTAATGGACAACTGAATGGGAAATGGTACAAAAAACCTTGTGGATTCCCAGAAGGGAATTTTCTGGAGTTGTTCTTTTTTAAAAAAATAATTAAGAATATATATTTTTTAATTTAAAAATAGGGTAAATATTGGGAAGCCTTGAGACACACATTTTAAAAAGCTTTTCAGCCGGGAGGGGCAAATACTGTTGTTGTTTTTTAACAAAGTTGCAAATTGGGGGGGGGGGGGTTGTAAGTCCCACAAAAATAATTGAGTTGGTAGTTATGACCTGTGGGAATTGGTCAGCCACCCTTGGTCTAAATAATATGGGCTATAATATCTGCCCTTTCTAAGCCAGTGGAGGGCATCTGTTGAAACCTTAAAATAAATAAAACACTTCTGTCTTTGTTAGCCCCCTTAAGATCAGGAAGGTCACCGTGATCAAATTTAATCCTGCTCCGCCAAGAGACCAGCTTTAGGTTGGCTGACCAGGACAAAGCCTCCTGAGTACCTTTCTTTAAAAGTTTGCTTTGCTGGCAGCTGACTTAAAAATAGGAATGTGTGCTGGAGAACAATCAAGCGTCTGTATCAATGGGATTAGCTGTTTTCAGGCAAGGGAGGCCCTGTTTGAGAAATCACAGGCAAGCTGTGCCTTATGACAGAGTTCCAGCAACCTCTTAGAAGCCATAGCTTGGATATTAAGCCCGTAATTAATACAAATACCTAACAGACTGGAATGCCTGTAACGTGTCTGGCTGTGCATATCAACAGACAGAAACACACGCACTCTTGCAATTATCGTTGAAATGGATTATGACGCCCTACAAGTCTCAGGAGTGGTCCGAAGGTGTCCACATTTGCGTTGATTCAGCGGCTGGACACACACGGAAACCATCTGTAGCTCCCAGGTAGATTCGAGTTCCCTTGTGGGAGAAAGGCGGAACAGGAACGTTAACCAATAAATTGATTTCTGCCTTTTGCAGTTTGCACCCAGTTCCCCCCCCCGCCCCCGTTCCATTAACATGCACAAGGCCAGGTCTACACTAGTGGTCAAAATTGTGGAAACCTTTTGGGAAAAGTGTCTTTCTGAGGTTTGATGGCTTGTAGCACTACCGTAAAATTACATATCACTGGAAAGATAATTTCATGAAGAATGTAATACAACAATGTTTGTTCAATTATCTGTATTCTATCAAAAGCTATAGCCAAGTAATCAGAAAAAGGAAGCACAACTTGCTTAGGTTGATATGCAGTATAGAATCATAGAGTTGGAAGAGACCACAAGGGCCATCGAGTCCAACCCCCTGCCAAGCAGGAAACGCCATCAGAGCACTCCTGACATATGGTTGTCAAGCCTCTGCTTAAAGACCTCCAAAGAAGGAGACTCCACCACACTCCTTGGCAGCAAATTCCACTGTCGAACAGCTCTCACTGTCAGGAAGTTCTTCCTAATGTTTAGGTGGAATCTTCTTTCTTGTAGTTTGGAGCCATTGCTCCGTGTCCGCTTCTCTGGAGCAGCAGAAAACAACCTTTCTCCCTCCTCTATGTGACATCCTTTTATAGATTTGAACATGGCTATCATATCACCCCTTAACCTTAAATATACTTTAATAGTATGTATTACATTTGTACAGTGATAGCTTAGTTTTTGAACAGCTCTGTGGTCAAATGTTTCGGAACTTGGATGCCGAAAACTCAGAAGTAAATGCCTCAGGTTTAGAATGCACCTTGGAAATCGAACAGGAAATGAGGCTTCCGCCTTCAGTTTTCAAACATTTCGGAACTCAAATGGACTTCTGGAACGGATTACGTTCGAAAACCGAGGTACCGCTGTATACGGTCCTTCATCCAAACATCCCAGGGCGGTTCACAACAGAAAAATACAAAAGGAGAATGTTGTTGGCAGCCGTCTGCCTCACCTTTGGACGGTTGCAGCTCCTGCTCTTGCTGTAGGGACCGATGCTGGGGAGACATGTTTTGTTGCATCTGGGGCAGATGAAGGCATCTGGTTGTGCTGCTGGAGATGCACCCTGGCGTTTCTTCTCTCTGTGCTCCTCCCAGCAAGTCATTATTCCTCTGGTCACTGCTATGGATACAAGACCTGACCGTCTGTCTACAGGCACGGTGGTTCCTCTGCAAGGGATTCCTACATTCTTGGGGATCCTGCCATCTTGCATTCTGTGGACATCACCAAGCCAGCGTAGAGATTGCTGAGACAGGGGTGCAAACATGCTGGGAATGTAGGCTTGGTTGAGCACACCTTTGTTAGAAATTCTGCCCTGCCCTGTAAGACCCCAATTTCTCCTGACGCAGCGCATGTGGAAGGTGTTGAGATGTCACTTCTAACGGTTTGTTGTAGGAAAAACTGCTCCCTTTCCCTTATGGGGTATTCCAGAGCCCCTACAGAGTCCTTAAGTGGGTCCCCTATTGGTAGGAGAAAATAACAGGCCAACCAGAATATACTGAGAAGCAAAGCGGCTAGTAAGCCTTATCTTTATTAAAGGAACTGTTGTAACAGGGTCCCCACTCACCACACGCAGGAGGGAGAAGAACCCTGAGCAATGGTGCGCAAGCCCCTATATAGACTCTTGAAATTGCCCACCCTGTAGCCCAAGACCCCCCCCCAAAAAATCATACATACTTCACAGAAGGAGGCAGCCTACAGCAGAAATCCTGCCTACCAGGATACCTGATAATGGTCACTGATTGCCTTACCTGGGCAGCCTGGCCAGGTTGTGATGGTTAATACTTTAGTTCCTGAATCCAGGTCACAGGCTCACCCTATTCGTACACAAATACGCTCTTAAGGCAGGGTTTGCAAGCAAAAAGACAATGGGAAGGCTTTCCCCATTTGCCTCCCTTACTGCGGAGGAATATTTGAGGTCACTGGGAGAGTCAAAATGGCTTCAGGATTGCTCCTCCAGACACATGGTTCATATATGTAGATGCGTGTGCATTTATGAATATTTATTCTATATCTGAGACCTCAGAATTCTTATAACAGGTTATATGTTGCCCATGACTCACTTCCATAAATTGGCGTGCTCAACATCTCGGTACTGGACGTTTGCATCACGTTCTCCCATACTCTTTTGGAGAGGCGAGCCGTTGCCGTAGCTGACAAAATGAGATGCAAAATACATAATAAATACATAATACATAATAAAAGAATACAATACCCCCCTCCTACTTTCTATTTTCTCTGCACTGCATGATTTCAGGCAGTGGCGTAGCGTGGGTTGTCAGCACCCGGGGCAAGGCAAGTAATTTGCACCCCCTAACCCATGGATTTGCGCCCCCTAACCCTAACCCCCAGATGTTGTGCCCGGTGCGGCCGCCCCCCCCTGCACCCTCCATGCTACGCCACTGATTTCAGGCACTTATCATGCCCCCCCTTTACTTGCCATTTCTCTAAACTAAAAAGGCCCAAATGTTGCAACTTTTCCTCATTGCAAAGTTGCTCCATCTCCTTGATCTTTCTTGGTGTCAATAGGAGAGCCTGTCTGCTTTTGGTTTGCCCCAGCCCTGAGGCAAGACATCTTGTCTGCCGATCCCAAAGCCCTTGGCTGTGTTTAGGTAGGACCCGCAATAAATCATATGAGAAGCGAGATAAGAAGGGGGGGGGGGACACACAGCAAAGCGGTCATGTTGCAACAGTCCCAGGGCTGCTGTAAATAAGACGCTGTTGATGCAAAGCCCAGACGAACTTGTTGACTTCTCTGCGAAGACAACAAGCAATGATGCCGTAATCTTAGACTCTGAACTTCGTGGTCTTGTGGCAAGTAGGCAGATGGGCTCTAGACTAGGGTTACCAGACGTCCCCGGGGATAGTCCTCAGATTTGCAAATCTGTCCCCGGACAAATTCCGTCCCTGGAATGTCCCCAGATTTGCAAATCTGTCCCCGTGAAATGTGGCAGCTGCAGTGGCAGCCTCAGCAGCCTGGAGCTCAGCAGCCTGGTAGCGCAGCTGCTCGCTGCTGTGGCACCTGCCATTTTCCCTTGCCGGACGTCCCCATATGATGTGTATTGTGTACATAGGATGTGTCTTGTGCAATCTCCTGCCCCCTTTGTTTTGACTGATCAGGGGAGTCGTGGGCGGGCGGCTATTGCCCAGTTTTTTAAAAACTCTGCGCATTTATGTTTCACAGGGTGCGAAATAAGAGCTTTGCACCTTTATACAATATGCATGTGTTATGTACTGAATTGAATAGGATCCAAACTGCAGCAGTCTGATTGGTCCTAGAACAATAAGATCCAAAAGGCAGCAGTCTGATTGGTCCTAGAACAATAGGATTCAGAATGCAGCAGTCTGATTGGTCTTAGAACAATGCAGCAGTATGATTGGTTGGCAGGAACCACCCAATCATGCTCCAGATAGAAGTGAATCCACAACCTGATTGGCTTACAGTAGAATTCCAGAATTAGCCAATCATGTGCAGCCCATTGTGTAAATAATGTATATAAAGCAGATACTTTGAGGGGACTCTCATTCATTCCTCCTCACCACTGTGAGCTGAATAAAGAGCATGAAATCACTTTGCGACTCTGAGTATATTTCAGCATGTATGCTTGGGCCCAGGGTCTTTTGCCTCACCATCCCAACTACTGACTCCCTGTTGCTACTCAGTCCCCCCCCCCAAAAAAAGTATCCCTGGATTCATTGGGAAAAATCTGGTAACCATACTCTAGACACGTTGCTTAGTTCTCCTTACGTTTGGGGAGATTTGCCCCAAAGGCCTATCTAGAAGACACTCACTGACCAGAAGTGGGCAGTTTCCAACCTTTAGGTAAGGATCAGGGAGAAAGTCAACAGCGCTTTCTAAAGCAATATGCTCACCAAATCAGCCATCCTTCAAAAGTCGCACATCTCTCTTCTTCCCCCAAAGTATTTTTATTACTTGTTTTCGAGTTGCACATCTCTGTATGCTACACTTCAGTTCTCCAGTGGAGTTACTGTGTACAAAAACACATTACAGTGGTACCTCGGGTTACATACGCTTCAGGTTACAGACTCTGCTAACCCAGAAATATTACCTCGGGTTAAGAACTTTGCTTCAGGATGAGAACAGAAATCGTGCAGCAGCGGCGCAGCGGCAGCAGGAGGCCCCATTAGCTAAAGTGGTGCTTCAGGTTAAGAACAGTTTCAGGTTAAGAACGGACCTCCGGAACGAATTAAGTTCTTAACCCGAGGTACCACTGCACATTAAAAGGGAAATGCTTTGCAAAAATGTGCATATTACGGTGAAGTGTACAATGAAATGCGTATATTGGTGAAAATAGCATGCAAGATGCATTATAGGGGGAAATTGCTTTGCAAAAATGTACATAGAGTGGAGCCGAAGCCTATGGAACTCCTTCCCACCTGAAATTAGACAGGGATATTCTTCGCGTTACTGAGACTTTTTCTGTTCCAGCTGGCTTGTTTTTATGTATGTCACTTAGAAACATCAATGATCACACATACACATGTATGAAAGCGCACACAAAAATGTTATTTAGCAGACAATTGCACTAGAATGGTGACAAATATTCACGACGACCCCCCCCCTTTAATTGCAAATTGTTACAACTAAATGGAGAACTGAATTTACGATTGGAAAAATGAGAAATCGAGAAAACTGGAATTGACAGATCCATTAATCCCAACCGTTCCCAGGCCAGAGATTTTGCCTCTCTTTTACTTACACAGGCACATGTTTTCCCTGTTGCATTCAGACAGGTGTGGCCAGTAATCATTCCTTTCTTGCTGCAATATAAACACAATAAAATACAGTGGTACCCTTGTTTTAAGAACAGCTTAGTTTATGAGCAACTTGGATTAAGAACGCTGCAATCCTGGAAGTAGGTGTTTTGGTTTGTGAACTTTGCTTTGGAATAAGAACATGTTCCGCTTCTTGTTGAGTGTGTTCCATTTGTAAATTGAGTCCCCCGCTGCTATGGGAAAGCACACCTTGGTTTAAGAACGCTTTGGTTTAAGAAAGGACTTCTGGAACGGATTAAGTTCATAAACCAAGGTACCACTGTAAATAAAATCTCCTTCTGCTTAGACTTAGACCTTTGGCCTTCCAGTTGTTCTCTGCTGAGTGAAATTACCTTAGGTGGGGCTTACAGGAAATTTTTGAGGAGGGATGTGAGCAGGCTGACTTCTGCATTGCCGTGTCTTTTTTCCCTGTTTGCACTCAAGTCCTTCTCAATTGCTTCCTCTCCTGCACGCATGCACTTTCCTTCAGGTGCCGTCCTTCAGAATGTGTGTGTGGTTTTTTTTGAATATATCTTTATTAATTTAAAATAAATACCTTTATGAAAAAACAGATGGAACAAACAAACAAACAAACAAACAAACAAACAAACAAACAAGTAACAGAAAAATCAAACAAACCACCACAATATAAGATACAACAAGATTAATATAACTATCATCATATATGGAATTGAAAGCAATTATAAAACTTGGGGGGGGGGAGTTAAAAATGACTTCCAATTAATCTCACTGGACTTTGTCTGTCCATTACTTTATTCTGCACAGTTACATATTTCTTATATAGTTTCTTTTTACTTCCCTAGGAACTTACATTCATACAATACAGGGATCAGTCTAATTCTCCAGGATGTTTCCTTTTATACCATAGTTTTCTAAATATTCTTTAAAGATTCTCTGTGTGTATGTGTGTGTTTATGTGTTAATCTGGAGCAAGGAAGAACAGATGGATCATGTCGACAACAGCCGGCGACATGCCTGCTCAGCTGCCTTGCAAGCCAAGCCTTGCAGTGCGTGCCTAAAGAGCAGCCCTTGAAGGCTCTAAGCACAGAATTGTAGATTTCTAGAGTTGGAAGGGATCCCAAAGGTCATCTAGCCCAACCCCCTGCAATGCAGGAGTCACAGCTCAAGAATCCATGGCACGTGGCCATGTATGTACAGTATTTATTTGAGAACAGGATGCTGGAACTAGATGGGCCTTTCTCCAAGAGCAGCTGAGGCAACTGGCAGAAATAGTAAGCCAGTCGTCCCAGATTCGATTCCATGTATTGCCAGTTGAAAGGATCCAGTAGCAGCGGAGGGAAATACCGTATTTTTGGCACCATAAGACTCAATTTTTTCCTCCTAGAAAGTAAGGGGAAATGTCTGTGCGTGTTATGGAGCGAATGCCTACAGATGGCAGGGGGACCTGCTGCAGTCGTGAGCCGAAGATCCATGGTTCCCCTTCCTTCCCTCCTCCGTGGCTCGCTTTGAAACAGCAAAGCGGGAGAAGAGTGGGCAGTGGGGAGGAGAGAGGGACAGGGAGCCTGCTTGCTTCAAAGGAGCAAAGTGGGAGAGGAGAGGAGCCTTCTCCTCTTATACCCCTCTTCTGTATTATTAGCAGCATCCTTCTCCACCCACCCCACATGTGTTCCTTCTCCCCTTAAACCCCTCGCCTGCATTATTAGCAGCACCCTTCTCCACCCACCCCACACGTGCTCTTTGTCCTTTGAGTGCTTTTCCTTCCCTCCCTACCTAAAACGTGGTTACAAAGCACGGTTCCACATGGATCTTCAGGATTTTTGCACTGGGTCACCCCAAATTCACCATCAGATCACATATCATGTCCATGGCTACAGCTTGCACCAAAAAAATCATGCACCAACTGTTGCCTGGGGCCGCAGTGGTGCAAAAATGTGGTTACAAAGCATGGATCCACATGGATCCTCAGGATTTTTGCATTGGGCTACCCCAAACTCACCGTCAGATCACATGTCTGTGACCACAGCATGAATCACAAAAATCATACATCCACTGTTTCGTTTAGAATATTTTTTTTTCTTGTTTTCCTCCTCTTAAAACTATGTGCGTGTTATGGTCAGGTGCGTGTTATAGAGCGAAAAATACGGTAAATACATTTTTTTGCTTGAGGCCTTGGAGGCAAATGCCTATCAGGAACTCCTGTGTTAACTCCACTCGTGGCCACCAGAGGCCCTTGCAGCCCTGTCCCAAGTTTGAGGCTCAATGGCTGTTGGTTTGATGCTTGCAGGCCTAACATTTCACAATGTATTTCGCAGTGGTTTTCAAACAGTGTCCTGGGATCCCTGGAGACATATCAGATTCTTTTAAACATGTTTGGCCCAGGGCCTGAGGCAAAGGGCAAGATGGCTTCTTGCCCCCCCCCCAGCTCCGAAACCAACCCCAAATTCCACCCACAGATTGGTAACTTTCTCTTCCTTGAACTGGGGGGGTCTCCTGTGCTGCGAGGGATCTCGGACCTTTTCCCCACAGGGACCACTAGAGAAGGGTGGAAATGACTGAGACCCCCTTGGGGCAAGCCATCAAGATATGTGGGATATAAATAGTAAAATGATCATGATGGAATGGGGCGCCCCTATTTTCACCGGAGAAATGTCGGAACGGATTCTCCCCTCTCCCTCCCTCCCATTCCCCTTGAAACATTTCAGGAGAGGAGTTTCGCAAACCCGGCCGGTTGCAATGAGCCATGGCCTGGGGGGTGGGGAGACCTCAACGGTGTGGAAAGAGGGAAGGTGGCGGGTAGGGGGCCATTGCGGCTTCCGGGAGGGTTGCACTTCTACCGTGGGCCCGGCCTCGGACGGTTGGGGGGACAGCTGGTTTTGAGGGTGGACGTCTGTCTCTCCACTTGGGGCTCCCAGCTCTAGTCTGGGTTGGGGGGCGAGGACACCCTTGCGAGGTTGAGTTGGGGGGGTGTTTGTAGCAGGATGGGGGAGCAGAACAGCTTGTGGTTTGTGGCAGAGTTCCTTCTCCTTCTCGGTGGTGTAACAGGTTATTTCACAAGATGACGCAAGGCTTACCTTGAGGCCGGCTCCTTTGCACCCCTGCCTGGACGGGGACAGCGAGCAAATTTGGGATACGAGGAGCCGAACTCTCGGCAAAGAGGGAGATGAGAAAACCCCAAACCCCGAGTACCGGGGGCTTCCGCTAGGTGCAGGGGGTCTCTTGGGAGATGCACGAGTCCAAGGGAGGCAGGGCGGCTAGCAAACGTCGCTTCACCTCCATCCAGAAAGTTGCTCTCCAGAGGTTGTAACATCAACCAGAGCTTGTGCAACCCTTGCGTGTGTGTGTGTGTCTGAGAGAAACAGAGAGAAATGAGCACAAGGAAAGGGGCCCTGGAGCCCACAAGGCAAAGAAGAATCTAAGCCAGCGGCCATCACCAAGCCCAGACGGGGGGGGGGGGGGCATATGGGCCAATTGGCCTGGGCCTCCAATTCCAAAGGGGGCCTTGGTCAGCATACATTCCCTATGTATTTTTAAAAAGCACTATTGTACAGTGGTACCTCAGGTTACATACACTTCAGGTTACATACGCTTCAGGTTACAGACTCCGCTAACCCAGATATAGTGCTTCAGGTTAAGAACTTTGCTTCAGGATGAGAACAGAAATCGGGCTCCGGCGGCGCAGCAGCAGCAGGAGGCCCCCTTAGCTAAAGTGGTGCTTCAGGTTAAGAACAGTTTCAGGTTAAGTACGGACCTCCGGAACGAATTAAGTACTTAACCCAAGGTACCACTGTATATCTATATTTTCCATTTTGTCTTTATATGCAGATATGGTTCAAGCCTTGAAATAAAATTATTTGTCAGCATAACTTTTGTGAAAATTATTTATATACAGTACTTACTTATAGACTTCAGTTATCCCCAGGGTAAAGAAAAGGGGGGGGCACATTGTTTACCTGGCCCAGGCCTCTGCCTGGCTCTGCAAGGCCCTGGCCATCATCATATGTCAGGGTGTAGAGAGCTCTGTAAGCGACTGTCAACCAGTTTCAACCTGATGGCTCTTGAGTTTCAGGATTATAAAGGAAAGTTTCTCTTCGTCCAGGTTCAAGGCAAGAGATGAAGCTGAGTCCTGCCAGATGAGGCCCAAGGCCTGTCTAGTCCGGCCTCTGGCTGCTTTGCAGGGGCCAAAGATGCCTTTGGGGAACCCTTAGGAGCAGATTGTGAGAACACGCCCTTTCCTCCTGCTGCTGCTATTCCAGGCACCGAGTGCCAGAGACAGACCTGGGTAATAGGGCGCCCCGCCCACCCCCAACCCAAAGCCATGAATCTGTTCAGTGCCCTTCAAGCGCCATGCTGTGGGTGCCAGTTCCAAAGTCTATTTGCTGCGTGAAGGACTTTATTTTATCCGACCTGCATTTCCCAACATTCAGATGCATTGGATCTCAGCGAGTGTTGTGAGAGAGGAGAAAAACTTTTCTCTACGCGCTTTTTCGAGGGCATCCGTAATTTTATATAAAATTATATCGTTTCCCCTCTTAGTCACCTTTGCCCTAAACGAAAAAGCCCCAGATGCTGCAACCTTTCCTCTTAATTATTTTGTTCCATCCTCTTTGTTATTTCGCTCACCCTTTTAGTCCAGTGGGGTTGAAAAATAAGTTATGGAATTTATCAAATGCCCCAAAATTGGCATTCTGGGGTCTAAAACTGGGGTCCACGTTGAGCTTGAGGCCCTCTTGCAACTCCTCCCCCCAATGCCACAAATCGGCTCTGTATAACCCAAGGAGAAGTCTAGGTTTCCTCCAGGTGACAAGAAGAAATGGAGGGTCAGGTTTTATAGGGAAAGCTTTGCCTACTTGATGCCCCCCCCCAATATTCTGGGCTGTGCAGCCTGGAACTGAAGACAGTTGTAATTCTAAGCATCTGGAGGGCACCAGGCAGGCAAAGGGAGAGGATGCAGCAAGGAGGGGGATCTGAGTTCGAATCCCGGCTCCAGGTTTGAAGGGGCTGTTACGAAGTGTGCCATTTGCACACAAGTCTGCAGTTCTCATTTTAGGATTTTTAGAGATGTAACCTGGGCGTGTGCCCTGGCAATAAGTGCTTTAAGGATTTATGCAGAAGTCAGACTACTCATTGAAATCAATGATCTCATATAACAGGGCTCTGAACTAAGCAGCCTCCTTCCTGGTGGGCTTATTTGACTGCAGAGGACAGTGGCACTCCAAGCAGCCCCATGTGGCTTAACTGAGCCGCCATTTTGATTTTATCACAGCGCCCTGGAGCATTGTGGGAAATTAAAGCTGGGTTTAAGGTGGGTGGCCGAGTAGGCATAAGGAGTGGTCACAGCTGTGGGCCCTGGCAGTTGCCCAAGGATGCCAGCTGCCGGTGCCGTTCCACCCTGATCTTGTGAAGGATCTTGTGACGGTCCCACATTTTGCAAAGGTGGCTCTTTCTTGATTTAAAGTACTTTGCTACTACAATTTTTGCATGGCGATTGAGGACTAGCTTGGCCTGGCCCTTGCGCTGAGTGCAGAGAGCACTGGATTGAAAACATGCCATGCATAAATTGGTCCCCACTTGCTCCAGCCTTACACCCTAATTATCTTCCCCACAGCAGCTCAGTGGTTTTGCATATGCGGCCCCAGGTTTGGTCCTTAGCATCTCTAATGGAAAGAGCCCTGCATCTCTTCCATTAGCAGATGGGAGCAGATGGGCCGTGGGTGCAATTCCTGACGTAGGAAGCTGCCTCATTCCAAGTCACTATTGCCCTGTTTAGCTCAGAGTTGTCTACATTCCGCTGGCAATGGCCGCCCAGGGTCTAAGGCTGTGAAAAATACCTGGAGATGTTGAGGTGGAATCTGCACACACTGAGGGCCTTCTGGTGGTTCCCTCCCTGCGAGAACTGAGGTTACAGGGAACCAGGCAGAGGGCCTTCTCAGTAGTGGCCCCCCGCCCTGTGGAATGCCCTCCCACCAGATGTCAAAGAGAACAACAACTACCAGACTTTTAGAAGACATCTGAAGGCAGCCCTGTTTAGGGAAGCTTTTAACGTTTGATGCATTACTGTCTTTTAATATTTTGTTGGAAGCCACCCAGAGTGGCTGGGGAAGCCCAGCCAGATGGGCAGGGTATAAATAATATATTATTATTATTAAGTCAAGAAAGGTACCCGGAGAAGCCTACAGCCTTCTGCATGCAAAGCAGAGGTTCTGCCACGGAGCTACAGCCCTCCTCCAATTCCCTCCTATAAAACAAAACAACACATCACTAAAGCAAACATGTGCCATGAGAGACCCTTTTATTTACACACTCAAAATTGCACGCACCCACCCCCCTCTCGATTTTAAGTGCCGCCACCTCCTTCCTCGCTCCCCACCCCACCCCAGCTGCCTTCAGCTGCAGCCCCCAAGCCCTTTGATAAGCCCGGCCGCCTCAGGCATCTGGCGGAAAATGTCACGGAGGGTCTCTGTCTCCTGCACCAGCTGCTCCACCCGGCTGCGCAGCCTCTCGTTCTCGCCCAGGAGCTCCACCATGCGCTGCTGCGTCTCCAGCACCCGGCGCTTGGCCTTGTCGCGGCTCTTGCGCACGGCGATGTTGTTGCGCTCGCGGCGTAGCCGGTACTCCAGGCTGTCTTTGTTGACCGATTTCTTCCCCTTGGGGGTGCAGGGAGGGGACGGGCTGCAAGGGGGGCCCTGCGGAGACACAGAGGGAGGAGCAGGAAGGGCCAAAAGTCAGGGATTTTATTTGCTTCGTACTCAAAACTATTCAAGTTTGCAGGTTTCCGAAACAGCTTGCAAAAGTGAAACGTGACCATCCTTTGGAACTCTCTGAATTTTGCAATGCAGTTCTCCAGGCAATCAGTGCTTACAAAAATGCATGTTAGGGTAAGGTAATAATGACTGTATTAGCAAAACAAAACCCCAAAAAAACATATAAAAATGCATTATATTGGGGAAATATCTTGCAAAAGGTGTACAGTAGTCAAAACTGCGTACAAAATGTGTTTACTAGGAGAAAAATCATACTAAAAGGCCAGTGAATTTTCATGAAGAGTCTTGCTGAAATCTCACATTGTCGCAGAGATGCAAAGAATGGAATTTAATATTGGAAAAAACAAGAAACCAAGACAGTTGAAATGGATAGATCCTTCCATGGGTTAGGGACAATAGCACAAGTGTGTGTGTGTGTGAGAGAGAGAGAGAGAGAGAGAGAGAGAGAGCGCGTGCGCGCGCGCACATCAGGCCTCAAAACCCACAGCTGGCCAATACTTTTATGAAACCAAATTTTCACAAAAGTGTAGACACACACACACACACACACACACACACACACACACACACACACACAACAAACAAACAAACAAACAAACATATGCTTAAAGTGTAGCCTGCTTTAAAACAGTATAAAAATTAATACTTAATACTGTAATTGGATCATTCAGATATCACTAATAGATCATTTAAAACAGATTTTAATAATAATGATGATTAATTTATTTGATTTTCTCCGAAATGGATAAATCCGGGTTAATTGGGGGAAAGATACAGGTTGGCATTTTAATGCCAACAACGTGGGTGAACACTGCGAAACATTTGCCTGTAAGAGGCATCACCCATCCCAGAATATGCAGCTGCCTAGAAACGCCCTCCGTGCCAAGATGGAGATTGCCAGTTGTAGGAGGGCCCTCCCAGATGCTCCAGATATTGACTCCACACCCTTGGATTCTGGGATAAGCAGCGGCAGCTGGTGACCATTGAAACGGGTGGGGCCGTAAGTGGAACCACAGCCAATGGCTGGCAGAGACACAGCAGATTCTAGTTTCGTCCCCACCTTCCTGCCTGCCGAGCTCTGCAAAGATAACCCTAAGGATAACCCTGCAAAGATAACCCTAAGGAGGACTTGGAATGCATGCATGCAAGAATCAAAGAAATAATCAAATAAATAGCAATAAAATAAGGAAAACAAGGTAGGCAGGTGGAGGTTGGTGGGGCTGTGCCTCCAGTTGCCCTTATGGGCCCAGCCTGCTCTGGAAGCAATACCTACCCCCCATAGAATCCTAGAATTGTAGAGTTGGAAGGGACCCCCAGGGTCATCCAGCCCAACCCCCTGCAAGGCAGAAACCTGGTCCCCCATCCAATCTGAAACCAGACCAGACCCTGCTTAGCTTCCGCACGTGTGCTGGCAGTTTTATTGCTGCGCCACTACTAAACCTTGTTTCTGAGAAAGTCTGTGCTTGTAACACAGATCCTTGGTTTAGGTTAAAGGAAGTCACTGTGATATATGCCTTCTTCCATGTATCTGGAATCTCTCAGGTTTTTAATATCCTGTTCGCAGTGTCTTTTAATGGTGGCATTAAATAGTCCTGCAATTTTTTTTGTAATACTGTAGCTCATGTGGTCCCTGTGTTTTACCTAATTTTGCCTGGTCGATCGCTTGTTCCATCATAGATCCTTGGTTCTCTGCACATCATTTCACAAAATCATCTCTCGTTCACTCGCAGTCATGAGAAGGGCCCTTTAATGGAGCTGTTGAAGGAGGGTGTTTTTTACCTCTGTTAAGCTCAGCTCCTTCCCCCTTTTTCTTGGTGTGGGTTACAGCTTATATCATGCATTTATCCCAGTGTTGCAGAGACCGCATTCACAAGGGCTGACAAGGGACATTGGGGTCCCAGATTAACAGGGCAGGCAAGTCAGGTTTTAGGAATGGAGGCAAACACTTCAGGACCTATAGTTCCAGATAGAAAGAAACTGGGATCCAAAAAGAACTCATTTTTGTCCCCTCTCTTGGCTCCCTTAAAACCTCTCCTCGAAACCCACCTTTACTGTGCAAACTTTGGCAAAGCAGGCCCTTGTCCAGAGGCAACAAATATGGTGCAGATCTCTAGACCTTGTTTAAATGCATCATCCCTAACTGTTGGGGGGGCTGGAGCCCAGCAACATCTGGAGGGCACAACATGGGTTACCCCCTTCTCTTGCCCATGCACCCAGTCCCTGCTGTAACTAAACCTAAGTATGTGCAACCGACCTAACTGCATCTTCTTCCCATCTCCCACTGTCTCTCCACTTCCTTCCCCTTCCTCTGTTCTCGGCTGTGCATTAGGTTATAGATTTAAGACCCCAAAGGGACAGGCTTGCCCCCTACTTTCTTTTTACTCTCTAAAGCACGTTCAATAACAATAGTTAACAGTAATAAATACTCGGAGAAGATTGAGGTTTGGGGGATGGGGTGGGGGAAGGAGCTGTGCCAGTGTGGACAGGTTTTGGAGTCAGGAGGAGCTCAGACCCTAAGAAGAGTCTGCAGGATCAGGCCAGGGGCCCAGCAAGCATCCTGTTCTCACAGTGGCCAGCCAGTGGGAACCTCGCAAGTAGGTTTCGAGCACTAGAGCACTCTCACCTTCCTGTGGCTTCCAGCGACTGGCATTCAGAAGCATCTCTGCCTCCAACCACAACAGGAGGACTTAGCCAGAAGGGTGAGTAGTCACCAATGACCTCCAAAGTGGGGGGTCACCATTTTTTGGTTATAGAGTTGAGAAAGTCTCCAAGCTGGGTGAGGGTGAAAGCAAAGCTGGGAACAGGGGGACCGTGCTTCTCCTCCTTACCTTGAGGACTCTCAGTGCTTGTCCGGCCCGCATGCCAGGCTGAGCGAGGGCCACCTGGGCACAGTGGGCTGGCGAGAAGTGCATGGGGCTGTACGGGTGGCGCCCACCTGCGCGACCGGCCTCGCCTCCTCGTGGCTCCTCCTTGACAGCGACCGGCCGTGGGTCGAAGGGACCGAGGACCTTGCGCTCCCCTCCGTAAGACAAGTAGGGGTATGGCTCCCCAGGGAAGAAATTGGAGAAGGGGGTGCTTGGCTTGGGCCCCCTCTGCCCGGCCCCCTGCAGCAGCTCCGAGAGCAGCTGCTCGTCTCCAATGTAGGAGGCCAGCTCCGACTCACAGAGGGGGCCCAGGTCCGTTCCGCTGGGCCTGGCAGGGGGCATCTCCAGGGCCTGGTATTGCCGCTGCTCACTGCCCTCAAAATACCCTCCCTGGGACATGGCGCCAAGTGGAAATCTGAAATTCCGTGACTTCTCTCCTCTGTGTTTTCCGGGTCTGCTAGCGGCCCCAATGCACTCGTTCCTTGCCTTCCTATATTTCAATGGCTCCTCTCCCAGTTTCTCCAGAATTATTATTATTATTAGTTGTTGTTCTTAATGTTGCTTGTTGCTTCAGCTTACGTGAGTCTCCCTTCCTCTCCAGCTGATTCTTTGGTTTCCTTCTTTGACACAGATTTGCCCTCCTTGACTTTTAAAATCTTGTTTGCTCTTTCGTTGCTCCTTTTTTCGGAATGTCCAATTTTCTTCCTTCTCGGTTCCCCCCTCTACCTTTTCTTTCCGTCACTGTCGCATTCCTCTTCTCATCTCTGCTCCTTTCTCCCCTCTGTGAACCGTTCCCTCTTTCTGCAGGTCTGCAGCTTCTTCCCTCTTTCTCTCCGTCTTCTTCCTTCCCTCCTTCGTCTCCCTCCCCCTTCCTTCCTCTTTTTCTGAGGTGAACCCCTGCTCCTGTGAAGAGCAATTCGCCTCATCCACCCTGGCAGTCTCTCTCCCATGATCCTCATCCACTTCAGGAGGGTCTTCACATTACTGTCAGGCAACGTTAATGTGTGATCCTGGGGGCACTTTTCCTCCCACTCCCCACCAGCCATAAGCCATAAGCCATACCCTGCCTCACTCAGACAGCACCTATCACCACTTGGGATCAAACCTGTGACCTTCTGCATGCAACAATACAACTTTTAGAAGACATCTGAAGGCAGCCCTGTATCGGGAGGTTTTTAATGTTTGATGTATTATTATATGTGTTGGAAGCTGCCCAGAGTGGCTGGGGCAACCCAGCAAGATGGGTGGGGTATAAATAATAAAACTATCATCATAATCACTATTATTATCATTATTATTAAGGCAGGTGCTCTACCACTGAGCTATGCAGAGGCCTGAGGAACCTGTGTCCAACCTGGATGTTGCTGAACTACGGCTCCCATTGCCCCTGTGGATGGTAAATGACAGAATTAAACCAAAGAAAGAAATGGGGGCACATTTGCACAATGGTGTGAAAGTTTTGTTGCAGTTTTGCCAGTGTTTGCACCAGAGGGCTTGCTTCTGGAAGCCCCCTTGCCACCTATCAGGGGCCATATTGAAATTTGCAAACGTTTGCCGTAGTTTTCCTTTGCGGTGTCTCTGAACACCAGCAGGTGGGGCCCCGAGGCCAGTAGTGCAACTGCACTGAGATATGGAGCAGTGCAAACCAACCAAAAATAGTTGTTTTGAGTTTGAAAGGGAAGGCTTGCCCTAGAAGCCTTTGGTGGTGTGCCCACTCACCTGGTGTGTAGAGCTTTTACTGAAGGATGCTTTGGCAGAGAACTTCCAATTAATTTGGTAATGACCTCCAAAAGTTCCTCCTGCGGGAGGCCCAGGCAGGTTGCCCTTGCATAGAAAGTTGTCAAAATCACTTCACTCTGCAGTGAAAGAACCAGCCTCTTTTATAATCGCCACGGTACCATGTAGATCACCATATGGAAACACGGGGTAGGGATTTGCCACATATGAAGAAGATGTGGGGATAGACTGCCCGTGTCAGGGAAGACTTAACTTTCACCTGTTTTGTTTCCCTTTCTTATACATTATAGATTGTCTTTCCTTTGGTAACTTCAAGGATACACACACACACACTTCTCCCCCTGCCCTCCATTTTATCCATAGAACCTTGTGAGGTTGCCTTAAGATGAGAGTGGCTGGCCCCAAATCAGTCAAGGAGCCTTGTAGCTGAGTGGATTCGAACCAGCCACACGTTTAAAACACCATGACACCGCTTTGACCATCGTGGCTTCCCCCAGGACTCATGAGAACTGCAGTTGGTTAGGGACGTTCAGAACTCTGAAAATTGTAGCCCTGTGAGGGGCATAGAAGCCTCTTCACAACTCTCTCAGCACCTTTAACGAACTACAGTTCCCAAGATTCTTTTTTTTGGGGGGAGGGGGAAACAAGACTGTTGGGTGGCTTAGCTCTATAAACATAAGGTGCAGGTGTGACCTGAGTCTCCCAGCTGACACGCACTCTAACCACATGGGCATTTCGGCCATCAGACCTTTCCCTCCTGTTGTAGGGGTAAAGCTAACTCTCTTGCTCATCTGACCATCTTCAGTGGTCCTTTGGAGGCTTGCAACCCTGTCAGTCCAGCTGGCTCCAGCAGCAACAGGACACAATATTATTCAGGATTGTGCAAACCCCAAAAGCTCTGAAATGGCATTTCTAAACTGGGTGAATGGGCAGTGTTGTCTTTAGAACTCAGCAGGGAGGAGGATGGGGGCAAAACTATGAGTTGGCTCTGCCTTTCATTGGCTCTGGCTCCACCTGCCATTGATGTTCCTACTCCCACTGTACCAGTCCCAGCAGGGACCAGGCACCAGTGAGACCTGTCAAGGCCTGTTTCCCATCCCAGTGAAATATAACCACTATGTTCTGTTCCCACTACTGTACATCAGGAACCAGTTGCTGGAGGAGGGCTGTGTACTACATGCCCAGCTTATGGGCGTGAAACTAGGCAGACCTTCAATTAAATCTAGTGGGACTCTTCTCATCTTCTTGGAGGACAGGGGTAATTTGTGGGTGTGAGGGCCATTCCTCTCCCGATAGTGAAAGTCTTCGTGCCCTACCTTCTCACATTGCAGTGCAGGAATTAACCTTTAAACCTGCATTTCCTCACTCCGTAAGGTCTCTCTGATACTCCTGAGTCAGTTTCTACCAGCATGCTATGCCAATGAAAATATTACATCGCCTTCTGGCCAACGTGCTCTGGAAATGGAGGTTTATCTTTCAAAATTCCATTGAGTGGAAAGACTGGCATGCCCGATCAAAATAGCGCAATACTTGTCAAGGTGGTAGCAATCTCTGTGAAATAATTCCACTGGGAAAGCAAGAGTTAGCAGAATGGATGGTGTGTACAAAGCAGTATTTTACACATCCTAGAATCCAGCATTTAAGGCAACAGGGATGGCAAGTTTAGCTTAATTTATTACATCAAAAAAAGAGAAAGAGAGAAAAGTGAAAAATACAAGGACACAAAAACCATGGGAGAGGACCCTCTCCCACGAAATGAGGTTCAAACCCAAAGAGAATATTCCCAACAATATAAGGCAACAATAACGAAGGAGCCCCTTCCAGCAGGGTGCGCCAGGGATGTGGGTGTGGAGTCGTTGGCTGTGAGGAGAGCTCCCACCTTTTCCAGCTCCAGCAGGGGCACTGCTGGTGGGGAGTGGCGGATGTGGGTACTCCAGCCCCAGCAGGGGCTTAGTGGAGGAAACTGGGTGAGGCACTAGTGAGGCATTCCCAGCTATTCCAGTCCCAGCGTGTGGTGCTGTTGGGAGCAAGAAGAGAGCTTTAGCTGTGCAGGGAGCTCCCATTTACTTCAGCGCCCCCAAAGGGTACTGCACAGCCCATCACTGGCTGCTTCTTCTACCCCCAGCCACCAAGAAGGCTCAGTTCTGAGGATACTTCGAGTCTTCAGTTCCACACATTGGCTCCAGCTGTTCTTTGGTCTCTTTGCTGAGGTTGGTTTTAGGTTTCCCTGAATCCATTTCAGGGTACACAACAACACAAAGCTTCTGTCCTAGCCGAGTCACTACCTCTGCAAGAAAATAAGAGTAAGCGGGTGAGCTTTAAGATAGGAGAAGAAAACCCGCAGCGTCATTTTTCAAAATGGAATTTCAAAAAATTCCCACCCAATTATCTACTCATGACTCACCAATAAACGTGTGGAAGGCAGGTGGTTTGTTCTGCCAATGCACACCTAGGTAGTAGACTGGGACACCTGTCAGCATGATGGCTAGGCCAATCCCACACACCACAGGTTCTGACCATAAGCTGAACACCAACAGGAAGGCCCAGAACAGCAGGTAGATTATGGGGAAGAACAGGCTCACCTGGGGAGGAAAGAGATGGGTTGGATCTGGGCAGGAGCATCAGGAAGTGGGATGCAAGGGAAAAGGTTGGGAGAACAGAGGTTTCTTTATCAAGAACAAAGCTAGCAGAGGTGGGATGAATCCTAGCCCAGTGGTAGACGACATGCCTTGCATGCAGAAGGTCCCAAGCTCAGCCTCCAGCTCTAGCTATGGGGATCTGCTGCTGCTAGTCAAAATAGGCCAAAAGTGGACCCACACTCCAAGACACCCACCAGTTTTGTTAGCAGCGGTGGTGCCACGGGGAAATTCTTTGCTGAGTGCTCCAGAAACAAGAAGTGGTAGTCTGCTCTGCTCCAGTGTCTCCCAGACCCTCAGCCTTTGCCCTCACTCAGGAAACACTGAGGTTCTGGATTATGTTCCTAGGTCATATAGGATCCTGTGGCCCTTTAAGAGCATCTGAAGCTCCTACCAGCTCTAGGTAGCAAGGCCAATGGCCAGGAACACTGGGAATGTTCAGCAACAACTGGAGGACTACAGGTTCTGGTATAAAGGTTTGATTCAGTTGGAAACAGGAAATTTAAAACCATGTGTTTTAAATCAGTGATGTGACACTGATTCAGCTTAATCCATCCTGTGTGGTTCCAAGGGAAGACAACACTGGTGTGAGAAGGTGACAGGGACTGACATAAATAGAGCAGCAGAAATGTGATGGCCAGCATCTTACCTTGATGGGACGGTGTCGGTGAGGTTCCCGCCAGCGCAGCACAACTTGCCCAGCCACAGTCACTCCATAGAACAGGTAGTTGATGAAGCCCACATAATTGATCAGGGTATATATATCACTTGTTACTAACATAAGCAATGTTGAAAGGCACTGCCAGAGACAGACAAAAGGAGAGAGAAAATGCAATTATATTGTTTTCAGAGAAATCGCCCAAGGCACTTGGTCTGCCAAACTGACAGCACCTGCTGGCTAATCCCATTAATTCCCAGGAAAATGCCCCTGCCAAGTTCTTCAGTCACTGGCAATTCTAACTCTGTACTGGCACTTTCTTCTCATCCCTCACTGATGCATCAACTGTCCCCCTCCCAACTCTTTTTTTGATGACTCACAGTGAAAAGTAGGGCAGGTATGGGAGTGCAGCGTCGCACGTGGATCATAGCCAATACGCTGGGCAGGTGGCCTTCCCGGGCTCCAGCAAAAAATAGTCTGTGAATGTTGGAGAGAGAACATCATAAATGCAAGCTGCAATATTATTTACTTACTTTGATCAGCACTGAGGAAGGAAGCTGGCTCCACACTGTGAACAGGACTTACTAAAGAAAGGACCCCGAGAAAGAATGGGGAAGGCTTAAATGGATGAAGGGCCAACTTGGTTCCCCAGTCCTAATATAGGTGTTAAAGTAGAGCTGAATTAGAGAGGCAGCACTATGAAGACATGAGTGAGCAATGCAGTTGTGTGTGGAAGGGGAGCTGCTGCTATAATGGAACTTGATAGCCGAGGATTTCAGCAGATGGAACCTGTAAATGAGAATACATCACTGAATGTCTGCTGAAGGCAGTCAGTTGTGTCCACTGGTGCAATGGGATTTGTGGTTCCTCTCCTCCTCCCATGCCCACCAAAATCTGCTCCAGAGGGTACACAATCCTTCAGAGCTGAATTTAAGGGTGCACAAGGGTGCTGCCTAAGACAGGAGAGGAAGCTTAATTGCACACACAAAAGTCTGTTGTGCCAGCAGAGCTGCAGCTTTTGGGGTATGTACTCCCATGTTTACTCACCTAGAGGAAGTGAAAAGTGATCCATTTACTCCTCCAAAAGTGGAAAGGGCAACAGAGATGGGCATGATCCAAGCCATGACTCCTAACAGTTTCTCTCCAAATGTCTGTGAGGAAGGGAGCAGGAAGAGAGCATGAGGTTAGGGGCATTGTATTTGGAAACAAGGGGAAGGTGAATTTGCACAATGGTGTAGATGGGGCCTCACCACTGCGACAGCATTGGAGGCCAACAACTCCTGGGGTGACATGGCAGTGACATAGGCCACATTGGCGAAGACGTAGACGAAGGTGACCAGGGGAATGGAGATGAAGATGGCTCGAGGCAGGTTCCTGTGAGGAAAAACAATTACAGTTGTACCTTGGTTCTCAAACGCCTTGGCTCCCAAACAAATCGGCTCCTGAATGATCGAAACCCAGAAGTGAGTGTTCCAGTTTTCGAACTATTTTCGGAAGCCAAACATCCAGTGTGGCTTCTGCAGCTTCTGATTGGCTGCAGGGTGCTCCTGCAGCCAATCGGGAGCAGCGTCTTGCTTTTTGAACAGTTCTAGGAGTTGAACGGATTCCCAGAATGCATTCTGTTGGAGAACCAAGGTACGACTGTAGAGTGGAAGAGAGGAATAAAAGTAAACATGGGTCTCATTCCCCTGTATCACCACCAAGGGGGACACTGACTCACTTGTAAGGGTCAACCAGCTCTTCAGTGACATAGTTGAGGAAGTTCCAGCCCCCGTAGGCAAAAGAGCCCTGTAAGAAGGATAGGGCCACCAATCCCACATCTGGTGTCTGGAAAAACTCAAAAGCATGTTTCGGCTCCAGCCAGAAGTATTCACCTGCACAAAGGAGATATTGAAATACAAAAAGGGTTCTTTAAACAAAACAGGTGGGCTGTTCTCCCTCCCTTTCCCTGGGTCAGCTAATTCTCCCCCTCTCTGATACAGACTGGGGCTGGAAACTATGGAAGCCAATCCAATCTCTAAATCTGCTTACTAAGGAATGTTGATAACCCTGAATTTAAAACCCTGCAGCTTATTCTCCTTGGTGTGTGTGGGGGGGGTGAGGGGAGGCAAATACAGTGTTTTGGGGAGACTCCTGTCCCCTTCTTTGACTGACCAGGCTGGGCCTCACCTTTGCAGATCTGTACAACTCCCATAACAATGATAAGTCCCAACGCCAGCAGTTTCCCTGCCGTGAAGATATCCTGGACACGTGTGGCCCAACGCACGCTGGCACAGTTCACCCAAGTCAGCAGTACTGCGGAGAAGCAGGAAAGTCAGTGGGGGAAGGGACAGTCAACATTCCTATTCTGGCCTAAATCTCTCAGTCAAGGCCAGTTTCATGACTGTTGGACACAAGATAATGCTGGGAGCAATGTGTTTTGTTAGGGGCAAATTCAGATGCTGCACTGGCACTTTCCAGGAACAAACAAGGACAGCTTTCTGGTTCAGAGCAGCCACAGCCTTCCTTGGTTTTTGACTGAGATTGTGATTATGGCATGGGTTATATTCTGTAAATCTCTTATGATATCACCACCTCTCATAATAATGGTACAAATATATTCTGCTCCTACAACTGTTTAAGGGTGAAGCTATTCAGAAAAAAAACAATTTATGATCAGCGGACAAGTGATCACAGATACTATTTCCTGGGCTGTCCCTTATTATTTGAAGGGGACCAAGGTACATGACCCACCCCTCAGGATTGTAATCTGGGGTTATATCTGTGCCCTGCAGTATATGGGAAGGAAAAAACCACAGTTCCTATAAATGTTCCTGGAAGTTTGAGGGAATGAAAAACAAACAGATGAGGGAGGGGGAGGTGGTGACCTATTTGGCACCCAGCCTGACTCCATCAAAACATCCCGTCAGCACAAACAGCCCCTGGCCCCTGGTAACCTAACACGACACAAACAGGGTTTACAGACAGGCAGACAGATAGGTAGAAACCCTTACCCTAAACCTTCCAGTACCTACCCACCACAGCAAACAGGAGTGACAAATCAGACCTTCCATTTATCCTGCCCAAATCCATCACACAATCCATCACACTTCCACACTCCCCATGATATATGCACAAAACTGTAACAATAATCAAAATGTAGAGGCAAGCTATCACACATACAAATAGTCTTATAAAAGTCTGCAGTCACAACAAATAATTATTTGGATAACTATGGGGCCCTCCAGATGTTGCTGGACTACAGGTCCCAGCATCCCTGACTAATGGCCATGCTGGCTGCAGGGGCTGATAGGAGTTGGAGTCCAATGTTTACATTATATGAAAAGTGTCACCACTGGGGGGGGGTGACAAAATGCGGGCGGCACTCTCCATGGGGCCTGCAGTGTGCTCGAGCCACGCATTTCTCCTGGGAGTGACGTGGTGGCTTGGGCGCCCGCAGGCTCCCCACTGCCCCAAATGGTCCGCCCGCTTCCTCCCCCTCAGCTGTAGGGCAGTTGAGTGGGAGGAGGTAGACAGACTTCTTGGAGCCCCCCCCCCCGGCACAGGGCATGTGCACCGCCCCAGCCACCCAATCAGCTTGCTTCGCGGCTGGTGAGAGGTAAAAATGTATCTCATTTGTGCTCTTTCTAATGTCCTCTCATTGCTTTTTTCTTTGGCGGGTGGGAGAGAAGGAAGAGAGAGTTAACAGGACCCCCAAAACACAACAGACCAAGAGGAAGTGGAAACTTCTCTGCTTACTCTGCATCCCTTTGCACAATCAGTTCAAGTCCAAAAGGCTCAAAACAGGAAGCCTGGAGGCAGCTTAACAGAAAACCAGTCTGGGGCTGGGGAGAGGAGAGGAGAGTGGTGTGTGCATTTATGTGTGCATTTTAAGGCTTTTTAACACATAAAATTTATCTATAAAACAGAGAGATTCTCCACATACCGGTAGATTATGTGGAGATTGGCTGGCCATCTGTCATGGAAGCTTTAGTTGATATTCCAGCACTGCAGGAAGTTAGACTAGATGGCCCTTGGGGACCCTTCTAACTATGATTCTATTATACATAGTTATGTACATTCACTGCATACAAGTTGGAAACCAATATGACCGCCTTTAAACTATACTGTTTGTTAATCACCCTGAAGAAGCAACAGAGCATTTAACAAGAGAGTGACATGTGTTAAGAGGTAAGTAGTGCACATTTATTGCCCTTGAATATGTACTTTAAACAATTTGATTTCATCAGGAACATATTCCATAAGCTTCAAGGGGGGTTGTATATATGAGGGATTACTGTACAGTGAAATTGAAGTTATGTGGTCAATTACGTATGAATGGAGGGTGAAGGTAGTGAGGATGAGAGTCTGATCTTTCCAGGATAAAGTTGGGTCACAGAGACCCAATCTGTTTCTGCAGATCCCCAAAAGAGGATCTGAGATCAATAGCTAGATTTGGTTCGAAGATCCCAATAATAGATTAGGGCTGCCTAAGGTTTTGGAAAGGGACCTTAGGAGTAGTCCAGGAATAACTCCAGGATGAATGGGTGGATCTGAGTGTAGGATTCTATGGGAAAATATGTTGTGGTTTGGTGTGGGGAGTAGTAGTGTCAAATGAGTGTTTCAGGGGTGGGAGGCGGGAGAGCTGGCTTCACAATATTACAGGAACATATGTTATTGCCTTATGTTCCAACTCAGAGTCAAAACTCCTGGAAGTTCCCTTGTTTCTCAGTATCTCTGGCACTCGGCAGGACTGGATTAAGGCCAGTGAGTCTCCAATTCCATGGGATCCTTTCAGACACAGAATCTCAGAGATGATGCTAGAGCCAGAGGGTGTGGCTCAGATCTGTTGCTATTTTTTTTAGCACACACTGTCCCAGGGGCTAATCAAAACCAGCCACCCTATTTCTGACCTCAAAATAGATCCAGTGCTTCATTCAGAGAGGTCAGAGACCAGTAATGCCACTTCCATGGCATCTCTGTGTCCTCCTTTAAAGTACCAACAAATTTATCCAGGCCAGTCTGTGGCTACCAAGCTGGGACTGGTACAGGAAAACAACATTCTGGCCTGTCCTAGGCTGCTTGCTTACGTCAGTCAGCACTGGAGATACTAAACAGAAACCATAGTACACTAGATAAAGCGGATTAAGTCTTGCTTCACAAGGCTCTGGTGACACTGCCCAATTCCAGTCTCACAATGATTACCTCGTCATCAGCCATAGCCCTCTCTCTCATCAGTCTTCCTGCTAAATTTTACCACTGGCTATTCTGAACCACCAGTATTATCTCTGTTTGTTTGATTGACTGAATTAATTTATGAATCACTTCACACAAAGCGTCCTGAAGTGATTTAACAATAAAAACATCAACATATAAATGAAATTTCTAGGCGAATATAGATAAAGGCTGGGATAAAAATCTTCACTTGAAAGGCATGCTGGAAGAGAAACAAGACTTCAGTCCTTCAACTGTAATTGACAGTCCAATGTTATCTGTTTCCAATCCCTCCCGTCTGGTTGTTGTTCTTTACTAATTCCACAGCCTTTGCATTCCAGTATTCGATTTCAAAATTTGGCCAAAAGGCCCATTAGTAAGCAGCTCCTCTTTGTTGAGGTCTGGAGGCATAGATTTTTCTTCTTCTCTGCCTCTCTTTCATATGCACATACAGTATAATCTCTCCCTTTTTAGCTGACTCAGCTGCTGAGTAACTGGCTTTAACTCGATGGATAAACTCTTGCTGAGCTGCTGCAGCTGGCTTGCATAAGCGCCTCAGCCAAATCCCCTCCCTGGCTGGTGCTTGTCTTTCCCCACCCCCACCCCTGCCTTGGAGCTAGAAAGGAACGAAACTAGTTCAGGCCTGATTTTTCCAGTAACTGATGTCCTAAAGTAACCTCAGGGAAAATTATCCCTCCTAAATGTCTTTGAGTTCATGGGGAACACAGCTGCCCACTCCCCACTGATTCAGATTGGGGCAACTGTGCAGACATCCAAGACAGGACAGGTGGGGGGGAGCCTGTAGACAGACGGACAGAAATGGCTTAAAGCTTTGGTGGAAAGAATCTCCTGGCATTTGGGCATTCCTTCTACTTCCTGTGTTCCTCACTCTGACCCTTCTAACCTTTCTGCTCCTGTCTTGTACTCATTGCATGTGGGGTGCTTTTAGAGTGAGGCTGCATACACACCATACATTTAAAGCACACACACACTCCAAGAATCCTGAGCACTGCACCCCCTCACAGAGCTACATGTCCCAGCAGTGGCGTAGCGTGGGGGGTGCAGGGGGGGCCGGCCGCACCGGGTGCAACATCTGGGGGTTAGGGTTAGGGGGCGCAAATCCACAGGTTAGGGGGCGCAAATTACTTGCCTTGCCCTGGGTGCTGACAACCCACGCTACGCCACTGTGTCCCAGCACCCTTAGCAAACTATATTTCCCAGAATTATTTGGAGGAGAAATTCCAATGCTGCTTACACAGCCTCTGCTACAGCTGTGGGTAAAGAGCTCTATTTCAGATTAGTAGGATGCAAGATGCACACCAAAGGACGCTCAATATTAAATTGCAAAAAGTATCCTATTTTAAGAACGTTTGTTGTCATTATTTGTATTTTATAGCTCACAGTACCTAGAACACAGGTCAAGCAGTGATACACCTTTCCAAAAGAGTGAAAGAATTTGTTCTTTTGGTATGCAGGCCAAATGAACATTATTCCACATATTTGTACCCACTCCAACTACAAAGAGCTCAGAGTGGCTTACACAGATGTGAGTTAACCTGTTTTATTCTTACAACAACCTTGGAAAGTAGACTAGGTGTGAGAGAGGGACTGGCCCAAGGTCACTCAGTAAATTTAGTAGGCCAAACAAAGATGCAAACTTATATCTTTCTGGTCCAAGTATACCAGCCTAGCTTCAACATCACACTGGATATTGGAATAATTACTAAATGTATAGAAATGGTGAGTTGGCCATAGCTATACATGCCTCTGAGGAATAACTACACATAGTTTGAAACTCTTGAGGGAGAATCTGCTGTTGGCTAGATCAACTGTAACATAACTCCAGGGTCTTTGAGTAGATAAAAAGTGCTTCCAGAATGTCACTATTTTGGGGGGTGTTTCAGTCACATACCAGCAAATTCAGGTTGTTAAATCATAATTGATTGGGGAGGGGGTTGCAGTAAGGAAAGTGATGGGGAAATGCACTGGAAACTGTGTGATAACTCTTGTCTTGGCACAATGTCATTTAACCTCCCTGCAAGGAACTTACAAACTGCCAGTTCAGTCAATCTGAATCAGCCCAATATTCATGGCTAATGGATGGTAGTGGGCTCAGTACTTACAAAGGCAGACCCCAGCGAGCAGTCGCAATCCGGTTTCTGGGGGAAGGCAGGTGGGGAAGAGTGGCTGCAGTACGTAGTTTGAGAAAGTGAGGGCAATAACAGCCTGGTTGGTGGGGTAGATCACCAGGACGGCAATCCATAACCGCAAGAACCTTGAGAGAAATATTCCAAGTGTGAAAGAGTTAGACAATCTGCCTCTCAAAACTCATCCCCTCCTACTTTTAATCCTGCTCCATTTCCCCAGCCACCTACTTACATCCTTATTTCTTCTTTCCTCACTTACCCAGCCAGTCCCCCGAAAATGTCCTTGACATAGGAATAGTCGCCTCCAGATTTGGGGATGGTGACTCCCAATTCTGCATAGCACAGAGCCCCCACGGCTGTGATAAGACCCGTTACAATCCACACAATTAGTGCCAGTCCTACTGAGCCTGCATTCTCCAACACACCCTTCGGTGACACAAAGATCCCTGATCCAATGATGTTACCTGGAGAAGAAACAAAGGGGTACAGAGAGATTAGAAATCATAGAGGGAAATGGTGAGAGGGGAGACTCTCTCTAGTGCAGAGGCCCTCCAGATGCCATTGGATTCCAACTCCCATCAGCTCCAGCCAGCATGACCAATGATCAGGGGTTTTGGGAACTGGAATGCAGCAACTTTCAGAGGGCCACAGGCTAGCTACTGCTGCTCTAGTGCAACAAACATTGTAGTTATCTATATGGGTTTGCAGAGTCTAAGATATTGGCCCAAGAAGTGGAATTACCCTCTGTGTCTAATAAGAAAGGTTAACTTAGGGTGACATTTAAATGTCAGCTTCTTCATATATCACCAACTGGAGAACAGACTACCTCTTGTACTAATCAAATTCTCTGTCTGGTAAGAAGAAATAGAAATATCCATGTTTGTGTTATAAAACTTTTCAGAATGGAAATTGTTTATACCACTTTGTTATTTAATGTATTTTCTATTTCTATAACACCCAAAATGATATGATATGATATGATTATAATATAATATAATACAATGTAATGTAATATAATATAATATAATATAATATAATATAATATAATATAATATAATATAATATAATATAATATAATATAATATAATATAATATAATATAATATATAATATAATATAATATAATATAATATAATATGATAATATATACCCAATTTTTAAGGTGAAAAGGAAAGTCTCAGACTTAGACTATTTAGAGTCAACTCATGTTGATTTAACATAAGAATAATAGAAACAAGCACTTAATTCTTAGCAAATAGGTTTAGGACTGGGAGGTAATGATCTATTTTTTCCCCTACAGGTGGCCTGATTGCACACATATGCCAAGTACTTGCAAATCACGTCTCCTGTGTCTGGGGAGGCCAGGACTGTATGCTTAGCAACTAGCCTATCTGTGATTCCAAACCTTCCATTTTTTGTAGCCTTGCTTTGCTTCAGCATACTGAATCTGTATTGCAGAAATGGCCCCATGGCCAAAGCAGGAAGGTTACCATTTTTAAAAGCAAACTTCTGGCCGTATAATTCCAACTGTGGCTTCAATGCGTATAGAGGACATTGTGTGCAAGGATAGAGGACATTGTGTGCAAGTATAGAGGACATTGTTATCTTCTATAACCTGGGAGATGCTCCAAAGGCATCGCTGGGGATCTCAGTCTGGCACATTTCTCTTTGTGAAAAAGAGCTTTAAAATTATCAAATAAAATAAAATTCCACTGGAATATTCGTCCAGATCAGGCATAGGCAAACTCGGCCCTCCAGGTGTTTTGAGACTACAGTTCCTATCATCCCTGACCACTGGTTGTTAGATGGGGAAGATGGGAGCTGTTATTTATGCATTTGTCCCTGTCACTACATTGCTGGCTGAATACCTCAGAGTGTACACTGTCCAACTTTCCATGCTTGTGGACACATTCTGGCTCTATTCCCATTGCAGAGAATCATTCCACTATTTTTCATTAAGAAAATTAAAACTCTGCAGATGTGAATTGAAGCCAAAGGGCTGGATGGAGGTGTGGCTGAAAGTACCAGCCGCAGGGTAGGGTTGGGCTGCATTGCAACAGGCCAGTGGAAGTGAGAGGGGCCAGAGAATTACTGTATACACAAAACTTGAGAAGATGGGGCAGGGGGTGGCTAAGGGAAGAAAGAGGGATGAAGGAAAGGCTAGAGTGGCTTGAATTTGTGAAAAGAAATACAGGAGGAACTGGTTATGTGTCGTGCTTTGGGAAAGTGGAAACTCTCCCTAAGGTGGGCTTTAGTGATCCTTCTGATCAAGAAGGAACCAAAGAAGCAGGGCAAGGAATACTGAAAAGTGCTGATAGATGACAACTTGCCATCCTAGCGTGCAGAGATGGAGAGAGAGAATAGAGCAATGCAGTACACTGTGGAATGAGGGGCAGAGGCAGTGGGAGGAGAACTCAATAAGCAGGTAGAATTTGGGTATTAGTGAGGCTTGGAAAAGTAGGGAAGCAAGGGTTTTCTCTTTCAAAGCGCTTCCTCGTCCTCGTCCTCCTCTGTTTGTTCAGCGGTCTCCTGGCACCTGCTGAAACAAAGCCATCTGGAATGAGACTGATGGAGTTGGAACAAACATGCTCCGAGAGAGCCACGTTCCAGCTGCACTGGGGTGGAAAACAAACTCCAGTCTCTAACTGTTTGGGGAACTGTAAAGGTACGATCTGCTCCTGCATGGCTCTGCTGGCAGCCTTTAAATCAGAAGTCCCCTAGGCCGTGGAACCCTACATAATTTCATTTGTATGCTGCTTTTCTGTGGTTCAAACCATGCTCACAGCAGCTTACATGAAAAAAAAAAATGCATAACTAAAGTAGTTGTAAACAATAAAACAAACATAAAAATACATAACCAAACTGAAAAAATTCCACATAAATCTCAAGATACAAAAAACCAAAAGCAACCATCTCCACAGCAAAAAAAACCCCCGAACCACACCACAGCCCAAGAGTCTAAGTTGCATCTCCGTATGAGGCAGGGACAACTGGAGGACTTCATTGCTTGTCCATCTCAGAGAGCTGGCTACTTTGGCAAGGGGCAGTTCAGAGAAATCTTGCCCGCCATGAATTTGCAACCTCATCCGGCGCAAAGCAGCTGTGTATGTTCCCATTCTTGCTTGTTCCTGAGATCCATCTCCTTCTGGGCCATGACAGCAGTATATACAAGCATTCCACACCCACTGCTGAGATGCTAATGTTTTTAGGGCTGTATATATTTATCAGCGATTGTGTGTGTCCCAAAACATAGAAGGGCTTAGGGTGGAGTACCACAACAAAATGAGCTGGGAATTGGCCAGGAATCTGGTTATCTCAACGGAGAATGAAACAGGCTGGGGTTATGAGGAATTCAGTTGGTAGTGCTGGAACTGCTTCAGGGAGGGGAAAACTAGCTTTAATCGGATTGGTGATGTGAACTGACAGCTCTAAAGTATTTATAGAAAGGAGGGAAAGGAAGACAAACAGAAAAAAAAAGAAAGGGTGGCTAAATTTAGAAAGGAGCATAAATAAATAAAGAGAAGGAAGGTTTTCTGGTAACTGCAGAATATGAGCCACAAGCCTCCTAGCCAAGTTGGGGCATGGTGCTAATCACTGCTACAGGAAAGACAGAAGATCCAAGGCCAAGATAGACGGTCATAGCAGGACCTCTGCTTCCTGGATTATAGGGGACAATGAATATCACCCAATGTTAGACGAATATGAGAAGATAGTATTGTCCAGTTCAGGGCTAACAGGGAAAATAACATCCCACCAGAGTCCCAACTCACCCACTATAATGCCACATGCGCTCATCAGCCCAATCTCTTTCTTGAGTGCAACACCACCTTCTTCTGTTTTTTCAGGGCTATCCGAACCCTTCTCAGAACCACCTCGATGACGTGCTCCATCCTCCATAGTGTTGAACGGGTCAGCACCAAGTAACTATGGGTTCGAGGTTGTGGATGGCTCTCCTAGAACTGGAATGACTCTGGATTCACTCTGTGTCTGCTGGTCCAGTTACAGGCTTGAATCTTGTGAAAACGGACTTCTGCAAACTTTCCAGCTCCAAATTACAGTACAGTATACCTGTTCCCAGTCTTGCTCTGCCAGTCCACTTTGGGGATCTCTGTCTGAAATCTTTAGTCAAGATGTCCCAGTCTGTGCTTCAGGTGATGGCCAGATCTGCTGTCTCTCTTCTAGAAGCAAATTACAGTAGTTGTATCTTCTTCCTCTGATTAGAAACTTCCTTTCTAATAGCAGAAAATGCTGGATTTGCCTTGGTTCTAGCACCAACCTTTGTTAGAACTGAGTTAGGTCTTTCTATCAGCTTTGATATGGGTGTCCGCAGCTAGATTTTCTTTGGTTCTGATATCAAACTAACCCTCTCTCACATGCAGTAAGTACTAGATATTTTCCTCTCCAAATCACAGGTGCAGATGTTGTGGGATTCCTCTCCCACGTTGTTGTTGCCGTTTCTTCTTGTGTAGTTTGTCCTGAAGGGAAGGAGGAGAACCGCACAACAGTGCAGGGGAAACCGACTGGTTTGATCTTGTTTGTGCAGCTCCCACACACCCACTACCACAGTTCTTTTCTGATCAGTGGCGGTTGTTCTAAAGATTTCCCTAGATCTTCCTCGTGGCTCAGTTTGGACAGGGATCGCTCTAGGTGCCAGGGTGGTTTCTCATTACAGCGTTTCTCTCGCTTTGATGGTTGATTCGCCGCTTTTGTTGTCCCAGCCGAGCTTCTCTCCCCACCAGGTCTCTCCGCTTCTCATTCCTTCTCGCAGACCAGCTCTCGAGCTTCTCTGCTCTGCATTTGTTTTTCTCCCTCTTGAGTTTCTTTCCCCTGCTCTTGCGCTGAACCAGCCGCTGCCGGTCGTGGGGCGAGGCGGGGGGAGATAATTCTCCGCTCCAGGAGAGGCAGAGACAGACTCCTCCTCCCTCTCGCCTTACCTCTCGGCTTAAAACTCATCCACGGAAGCTGGTCCTCTTGTCGCTTTGGGATCTCGCTCGCCTTCCGATGCCACTGGCTCTCGTTATGCCTCGTTCGGTCTCGTCTTCTAATAGTATCAAAGGTGCCCCGTCCGCTGTTGCAGGGGGTGGGGAACACGCATTAGTCGACATGAGCCTAACCCGCGAGACACCAGCTCGTTACCAGAGCAGATTGATCCACCATAATCCGCGACCCCCGTGGAAACGTATCTGATCGCTCCCATCTGTTTATCACAACTGGAATCTAGCCCCAACAACTGCTACATTATCCCATATCGTCGTGGGACCACGTGACACATAGTTCCTCAGGTTAACGGGTGCCTTTCATTTCCGAACGAAATGACCAACTCTTTCATTGCACAATTTCAAAGAATTCTCACTATACATAAATATGTTCACACTATTGTACTGGTATTCCTCTTTCTTACACCCCCTTCCAAATTATCTTTTTCTCCACGTAAGCTTTTAGGCCACAGATCAAACTTAACTTTGCTGCATTGTTTTATTGTGCATTATATTATTTGAGTGTTTTATTACTATGACCCGCCCTGGAGTCATTGGAAGAAGGGCGCGATGTAAGTTTTAAAAATAAAGCATTCCTTTAGTTAACCCCAATACTTTTCTGCAATACTGTGAGCACGCAAAGCCAAGTTTACACGCTGCTGGATTTCCTCACAAAACTCGTATCCTATCCAGAGCTTTACCAATCTCTTCTTTTCCTCCTCCACCCCTGCAACTGTGGCTCCCTCTTGTTACGTTTCAGATTGCAAGAACATCAGTTTAGGTTCATCCCAACCCCGCCAAGTCTTGTGTAAAGTACCCTGTGCTGACATTGACTCCAAGCCTTTCGGTAAGGGCACACACTGACAAAATTGTTCTCTGCAAATAATAGCGATTTTTTCCGGAAATGAGTTTCTCCGCCTCTGCTCCCCCGGGCCGCTACCATTCACTGTGGTGATGCTTCAGTTTATCTGTTTATTGCTCAATAGCGTCTATTAACGATCTTAATCTTGCTCCCTACTCAGCTTGGTGTGTGCACCGCCAATATACTGTAATCCCCTTTTAAAAAGGGTCAGGAGTCCCGATTTTGCTCCATGATGGACCTGTTTTTTGGAAGCCTCTCAACTTCCAGACCTGGAAAAGCAGAAAAAAGACTTGACAACGGGGGGGGGGGGGGGGCGGGGAAGGACCAGAATGACAGGATTTTGTGTGCCCCCACTTTTCCTGTGTACTATTCCTCTTCCTTCTTCCCCCGCACCTTCTGTTCAATGTCCCCACTTCCCCTTGCTTGGCACATTTCTCCCTCTGCTATCTCTGCTGATCTCGCACGTTCTCCTGCAATGTGGGGGTGAAGTCCAGCCTTTGGGGAGCACCCTTGACTCTTTTTTATCGTCATCTCAGCAGGAACAGGCTAGAGCAAAGGTCAGGGCTGGGAAGGAGAGAAGATAACAGCAGAGGATGAGAAACAGCAGGAGGGTGTGGGGACTCAGCAGCAGCAGCAGCGACTGCACGACAATCCATTAGAGTTGTGGGCTAAGGCAGTCACGTGAACGAAAGAAAAAGGGGAATAACAAGATCAAAGTGGAACTGACATGAAGCAAAACTGCAGTAAACATCTCATGACTTAATTCCTTCCTTCCACATCCCCATCTCGAAATTTACGGTAACTAGGATTCAACTGCTCCCTATAGTTTGAGAGGGCTTCTGGATCCAGTTCTCTGATTTGGAGACTAAGTGGCTAGAAATGCATTTTAGCAACTGTGGCTGGCATGGGCGTAAATAAATAAAAATACTTAACTAACTGACCAATTGCGTTGCAGATAACTCGGGTTTGCCTCCTCCACCCAACATGATGCCTGCCCTCCTAAAATAAACCCTGGCTACCCCCATGGTAGTGGGACACAGGTGGCGCTGTGGGTAAAAGCCTCAGTGCCTAGGGCTTGCCGATCGAAAGGTTGGCGGTTCGAATCCCTGCGGCGGGGTGCGCTCCCGTCGTTCGGTCCCAGCGCCTGCCAACCTAGCAGTTCGAAAGCACCCCCGGGTGCAAGTAGACAAATAGGGACCGCTTACTAGTGGGAAGGTAAACGGTGTTTCCGTGTGCGGCTCTGGCTCGCCAGAGCAGCGATGTCACGCTGGCCACGTGACCCGGAAGTGTCTCCGGACAGCGCTGGCCCCCGGCCTCTTGAGTGAGATGGGCGCACAACCCTAGAGTCTGTCAAGACTGGCCCGTACGGGCAGGGGTACCTTTACCTTACCCCCATGGTGCCTGGTCTGAGAGTTACGGTCATTCCTGGGCCGAGAGGCCTTGCCACAGTAATTCACACGCTGGTTACTTCAAGACTGGATTACTGCAGCGTTTCCCAACCTTGGGCCTCCAGCTGTTTTTGGACTACAACTCCCATCATCCTTAGCTAGCAAGACCAGTGGTCAGGGATGATGGGAATTGTAGTCCGAAAACAGCTGGAAGCCCAAGGTTGGGAAACACTGGATTACTGCAATATGCTCTATGTGGGGCTTCCCTCGCGCTTGATTCGGAAGGTGCAGTTGGTGCAGAATGCTGCAGCACAATTGCTGACAGGGGTAAGGCCTTGTCAGCATATACCACCTGCACTCAGGGATCTGCGCTGGCTACCAATTTGCTACCGAGCCAAACTCAAGACATATTCAGATTAGCATATAAAGCCCTGAATAACTTGGAACCAGTTTTTCTCGGAGGTCATACCCTTCATGCATCTACTTGGCTGCTTCAATCGGCAGAATTGGCACTGCCACAGGTGCCAGATAATCCCCATTCCACATTTGTAAGAACTCAATTGTTTAGTGTGGCAGCGACACTTTGGAACTCCCTGCCAATTGACACCAAGCAGGCGCCTTTCCTGTACTCTTTTTTAGCGCCTGCTAAAAACATTCCAGTTTAGACACACCTACCCAGATGCTTAGAAAATTGAAGTACTGTAATTTTAATCTGTTTTAGTATTTTAATTTATATATTTTTTAAAGTAGGGTTGTGAATTCCGTCTTCATTTTACCGCATTACCTTTTTGTAAACTGCTTTGAGGGTGGTTGTTGTGGTTTTTTTAAACAATCAAGTGGTGTATTAATTCTATGCAATAAAATCCATCCTGGCCTTGCTGGTTCTGCCTCCTTCTGGTATCAGTTTAAAAGGACCACAGATTAGGATCCCACACCCTCCATATTTAGGTTCTCCCCATTCTAGGCTCCTCCTGCATCTACGGCCCTCAAAAGCCATTTTATCCCCTTATTGCTCCTCACTTCCTCCAAAGAATTTTGGCAAGTTTTTCTCATTAAGCAGTAGGAAGCGAATTCAGCAGCACAACTTCCTGAGGCAAAGAAAAAGTGGGTTGGAAATACTTGGGATCTGCTGGATCTCCCTGTACTGACAAGTGTCTACCATTTCCCCCAAGGACAGATCCAAGGAGCCAGTGAGGAGATTGAGCTGGAAGATCCACAACCCTTGCCAAAACTCCTTTGCTTTTTCTTACCAACGAGGCACCCCAAAATTACCCACTGAGCTGGCGCAGAAATGATGCCTTTAAGGGCAAGAAAAATGGCGACCAAAACTCCCCCCCCCCTCCAAACCCCAGCTGGACTATGAACCAAACTCAGAGGGACGACACCCATGGAAATTAATGGACACAAGTTGTTCATCATTTTCAGCGGGTCAACTCCTGAGTAATACTTCAAGTTGAATCCCACCCACTTTTACCTCAGAAACTCCCTGCCCGTCCTCGCCAACTCTCGGAGCCCACTTTCAGATTCCCCAAACTCTCTCTTCGCCTCCATTCCTTTTTCTTAGTTTTCACACAGTATCCCCCTTCCTACCCTAAAAGCCCCTTCCTCACACACCCCACCCTGCCATTTTTATACGCCTGCTTCTCTCTCCTGAGCCACAACGCTGCCCTCCATTTGCGCCCCTCCCCCTCTTCTCCTTAATCCCCTTCAGTCCTCGCGCCGGATTCCTTCCCCCCGGGCAACCCGTTTCCCGCCTTTTTTAACGGTCGTTTTTCGCTCAGCGCGAGGCGGCCAAGTAGTCTCGAGAAAAGGGCGGGAAACAGGCAGCGGCCGGGTTAGGAACTTGCCTTGCCTATCGGCGTGTGAAGCGACCCTGCCTTAAATTATAAATTTGAGAATTTTATACAGTACTGTAATTGACTTTTCAGACGGCAATCGCTGCATGAAAAACAGGCGGGTTAGAAGAGTGGGGGTAGAAAGAAAAGAGGTATTGAAGGAGCTGATGAAAATCCTTTTTATTAGTGGGGGTGGGACCCTGGTCCCTGACCCTCCTTCACTTAATTTTGGGAAAGCTGCTTTCAAAATGTGGATTCCTTCAGCACTTCCTTTAAGTCATGTTCTTCCTTTGTTGTTCTCAATAGGAATTTGCCTCCAGCTGTCTCTAGATGGCAGGGACAGTCCCTTTTTTCTAGTACCTGTCCCTGATACCATAAATTGTCCCTGCTTTCAGACAGTTGTCCATTTTAGGAGACACCACACACACTTAAAAGACTAATACTAATCTATTTTGTGCATAAACAGGTGGATCCTCCTAAATTCATTTGATTTTTGTGTGCAGGCCACAAAAAAACACCCTCAAACCATTTTCAACATCCTTTTCCAGGGCCTGCACTATAAAAGCACAGACCTAAATGCACCTAAGGTGCTTCCATGGCGCAAAAACATGAATCCAAGATACAGATCCTGCCACCAAATCGCCACTCATATCTGTATCCATGGACTCGCATAGTAAAAAATAATCGATCAAACACACCAGGTTGTAAGTGTGTGAAAACATGTATATTTTGGATTTCGCCTCCAAAATCTACCATCAAATCACACTCTTCAGATTGAATAGTAAAAAATAATGGTTTCAGCACACTGGCACATCAGTGTGGTGCAAAAAATGAATCTGGATCCACATTGTTGCACATTAAGGTACCTCAAATCCACTGTCAAATCCTAACCATGCATTCAGGTCCATGGGCTACATTGTAAAAGTCATAGACCCAGAGTTTGTTGCCATCCATATGTCACAGTGGAGAAGCATGCCTTTTGGGGTGAAATCAAAAACTGTTGAAAGGCTGAAGCACCTGTTGTGGCTGTAGAGATTGATACGCCAGTGGTGCAAACAACAACAACAACAACAACCCAAAAACCATAGTTATGAGGCATAGAGACCCATCAATCTGCTCATGAATTTTGCATGCCACTGGGGTGGACTTTGGTAATATGGTGCCCTGACTGTGGCCAAAATTTGGTGCCCCCAAATGGATCTTCTCAATTACTGATTTTCTTGATTTTGTGTCCCCTGGCTGAGTACCCTAGACCAGTGGCGTAGCGTGGGGGGTGCAGGGGGGGCCGGCCGCACCGGGCGCAACATCTGGGGTTAGGGCAAATCCACGGGTTAGGGGGCGCAAATCCACGGGTTAGGGGGCGCAAATCCACGGGTTAGGGGGCGCAAATTACTTGCCTTGCCCCGGGTGCTGACAACCCACGCTACGCCACTGCCCTAGACAGGGCAACTGCCCAAACCACCCTAAATCTGGTGCTGAGGCCAGAAAAAGCTGCTGCTTCATCATGATTTACACCAATGCAAACAAATGACACCATAAAAATTATAGATCTGGTTGCCTCTGTTGCACCACCACTGTGGAAAGAAACATCAATATGACAAAACAGATGTGAACTGTCATTTCAAAGCAGGAGGATAGTGTTGCTGTTAAAAAACAACAACCATGAGGATCTGCACTTCAGATTCACGTTTCTGTCTTATGGTGCGGCCATAAAGTACTGGACTCTTGGCTAAGAGTGCAGTAGAATTGCATCTCATAATATTTTCTTTACTGCTACAGTTTTAAATCCTGTGATTTTCTGAACCTATTCAAAGGGAAGGGATTAAGTTTAACTATTCCATTGAAATCAATGGGTCTTAAATGTGCCATGTACTGGTAAAAATTGACATATCCTCCTTATATACTGCACCTTTCTTAACAGAAGCTGAGGGAGGACCTCTGCCTCACCTGTCCTTCTTGCAACATGGACTGGTTTCATTGCAATCAGTGCTTTATCCAGGACGCATCTGACTATTACGTCACCAGCTGTGGACACATATTTTGCAAAAAATGTGCTGGTACAGGTAAGAGTAACAGTGTGATGTTTATACCATGTCTGGGATGCAACATTCAGTCACCAATGCTGCCTTCCTACACACACCTTCAGAAGATGACTAGGTAGTGAACTTTCCTATGAGTTTCTTGCATCCTGCACATGAAAACATATTGCTCATGTTTTGATTTGTCAGCTGTACAACAGAACTTGACTGATCAAAAGCCAGCAGTCAGAAATACTAAAATTTTCAAATCTGCTTTTTAAAGACCATCTAATGCAAGGGAAGCCAACATGGTACCCTCCATATATTACTGGATTCCCAACTCCCATGAACATGGATGATGGGACTCACATTTGGAACTCACTATATAGGTCACCTCTGATCTAACAAATTTGAAGATTGGGCCCATCTTCTGATATAAGAACTTTTATATTATTTAGAATAAATTTCCACATATTATTCTAACACCTTTTGCATTTTAATCCTGACAGATAAATGCCCATCATGTGGAACCAGCTGCAAATACTTGTTTCTCAATAATAATGTAAGTTGTAGTTTCTTGAAAGCAGAATCTTATATTCTCCTTTGTTTTCATGGACTTTCTGAAACACAGATGTTCTAGTTGTACCACATCCATTTTGGCTAATGTATGGAGTTACTTCTTATAAGGCTAAAATGTTACAATTTTGAAAACACTTGTCTCATTTAATTAGCTGTTAATACAGGGCTGGGGACTGGCAGGAGTTGGACTGAGCAAGGTTTCTGCACTGAACAGTTTCTTTGGCAATCACTCGTAGCCCAGTAAGATTGTCTTCCATGAATATGGTCTTAACAGTGAGTCCGTAAGTGACTGTGGAGGCGAATTCTGGATCTATATGTCCTTCCACAGTAGGGACATAGGTTTCTGGGCGGGAGTTGGTCACGTTGAGGGTTTGCCAAACCCACCTTCCTCTTAGTTTGTTTCTCTGAACAGCACACCCATCTGTAAGAGTATTTCAGGGGATGCAATTAAAATCCAGTATGTAAAATGCACTTTTAATTTGCAAAGTAGTTTCAACCCATATTCTTACTTACCTTTTTGCCCTACTCTTTCCAGTCACAAGTCCATGCTTAAAAGCTCTATGTCCTAGTGTTAGTTATTTTTGCCCTGAAGCTTTCCTTTCCCCGTGAAAACCCGCTTTTTAGTGCTCAATTGGAGCTAACATCAATTCAGGTTTTCTGAAAAAAAACAGTAAAGTGGCCATGTGTTTTGCTGTGAAAATATGCATGTGTGTGCAGCAGGGCCAGGGAATGAATGAAGTAACTGCTGTTGATGCTTGCATGCTTGTGCATTCACACTTAGCCATGGTTTGTACAAGGGATTTGAACATCAGTCTCTTAAATACATTACCAGCTGAGTAACCTAGAATATCTCAGTTTGCTTTGCCTCTTTGGAAGATAATAAAGAGTCTGGGCCTTATCTAGTCCTCTTTGTGTTTCTGATCTACAGATGAAAGAAGATGAAAAAAAGTTTTTCAAAAGCCCTGTTGAAACTGCTCTCAACCATATCACCCATCTATCTCAGGTAAGAATGACATCCCTGTGAGCATTGTCTCATAGGTCCTAAAATGCTGGTGACAGTCAAGAAACATGGAGTGAATTTGTGGAATTGTGGGTTTCTGAGAAAAAGCAGGTTAGCTTAAAAACAGTGTCTGCAATCCAGTCAGAAAAAGCAGGTTAGCTTAAAGATAGTGGGAGAAGTGTATGATGAAAATGTATTCAGAAGTATGTTTAAGGGGTCCTTCCTGCAAACAAGAAGAAACCAAAATTGCTTCAGGGAACTTGTTTATTGAGCATTGATCTCATTTGTTTGCGCAATGTTTTCAGGGAGGTTCTGTGAAACTGGCTGCATAATGAACATTCATTCCAATTTGTTTGTAGGGAGGTTATACCAAGCAAATATCTCTCACTTTCCAGTACATGTTTTATCACTTTCCTTATCCCTCAAAAGCTTGTTCTTTAAAAATAGGCTTGTGTTAAGTAAACTAAACACTGAGCAACCTGGATTTGCTAATACTGTACTATATGCAATTGAATCCTAGCTGCAAAATAGCAAGTCTGGAAGCAGCTGTAGCAGCTTAATTTCCTAGCCTAATAAACAAAGAATATGATTTGAAAAGAAGTTACATTTCACCCCGTTTCCAATAGCTTGGGGCTATGGGGGTGGGGTTAAATCTAAGGTCACTTATAGGAGTAGTTAATAACCAATCTGGGGAAGGGTTAATAATAATAGTGGTCCTCTTTGCCAACTTCGAAAGGTCGAAGTTGATCGAAAGGTCGGCGGTTCGAATCCCCGCGGCGGGGTGAGCTCCCGTCTTTCGGTCCCAGCTCTTGCCCACCTAGCAGTTCGAAAGCACCCCTAAGTGCAAGTAGATAAATAGGGACCGCTTTATAGCGGGAAGGTAAACGGCGTTTCCGTGTGCTGCGCTGGTGCTGGCTCGCCAGAGCAGCTTCGTCATGCTGGCCACGTGACCCGGAAGTGTCTCCAGACAGCGCTGGCCCCCGGCCTCTTAAGTGAGATGAGCGCACAACCCTAGAGTCGGACACGACTGGCCCGTATGGGCAGGGGTACCTTTACCTCTACCTTACCTTGCCAACTTAGCTAATTAATTACTATAACAAATCTAGATAAAAGAGCCATATAAATATACAGACCAACTAGTTAATAATCAGATAGAATTTCAGCAGAATCAGCAGCACCTGAACATTAAAATCTGCCAGGATTGCCATTTTATGTATAATCTCACAAGCCTTGGTAATTACCCTGAGCAAGATACTACTACTCCCTCCCCTGAGCAAGATACTACTTCTCACTGGTGGATATTACTGTAGTGACAATAATAAAGGTATTTATTTATTTGGGAAATGTGTATATATCACACCTTCAACAACAAAGCTTCTAAGGTAGTCTACAAGTATTTTTAAAAACAACAAAAGCATAGTCTAATGAAAACAGTGACAAAACAGTAGAATCAAGCAGTATTTAAAACAGTGAAAACATTTATAAGGCCTGTAAAAATTAAAGGGTCATCACCTGCTGCTGAAAATATGGCAATGTAGATGCCGGGAAAGCTGACCATGGGAGAGAATTCTAAAAACAGGGTGCCACAAGTGTAAAGGGTGTCTCTCTATCTAGGAATTTCAGGTAGGTGAATATTGTAATTGCTGCATTTCCAATATTTTCAGGAAGCTCTCCATTTCTGACCTTCCCCTTTGCACTCCACTAGCTTTGCATGCCCACCACAGTACCTCAGATGTCTATCGACTTGATACACTTTTGCAACGTTTTTTCCAACATTTTTGAAACAGTTTTATCTCCAAAGTTGTTATTATGTCTTTATTTTGCACTTCAAGTACGTGATAGATACCCTGTCATTCGTACTTACCTTTAGCCAACTGTTCGACTGCAGCAAGCTTTCAGCTCCCTCAAAGTATTAGCAGGCAAAGGCTAGACACATATGCCAGAGTTTTCTGTCAATTTTCCTTTCTAAAAGCTCCCCCTGGCAAACTCATGGGTTATTTCTTAATTTCTCAGAGTTAAAAAATAATTTAAGGGCTCTTATCACCTTGTTCAATTGCAGCCATTAGCACAAACTCTGAGTAGCTTGTGCAATATGATGTGCATCGCATATGACTGGAGTGAACATGCAAAACTATATAACCTTAAGTCAGACAACTTGTTCATTTAGCCCAGTCTATTCTGATTGGTAGACATTAAACCTGTGTCTTGTGGTTTCTGGGGCCCATTGGGAATGGCAGGGCAGCAGGCAAAGAGGTCCATCATAGGTGGAACCTAAGAAGACAGAGCCCACTAATTCTGGTTTTGTTCCTGTCTTTCTCCCTGTCGAGTTGTACAAGGGTAAAACTGAGTCCAAGGAGAAGGAAGCTGACAGCTGACAGGGCTGGTTGTAAGGAGGTAGGCATGTGGGGACTAACTGAAGGCAGACTGAGGTGAGTGGGTCACTGCCCCATTTGCAGGAGCAAATGCTGTATCACTGCACTATGCCACTTGCTTCCTGTCTAGTATGTTCCGTAGAGCTGAAAGGACCCATATTTCATTTCTGATTTCCTGAAGCAAGTCACAGTCCCCAAATTTGACCAGGAGAGCACATAATAATAATATTAATTTTATTATTTTTACCCCGCCCATCTGACTGGGTTGCAGACTGGGTTGCCCCCACATGCTTTTCAACCCTTTTATTTCATTCCCTTTGTTTCTCTTCCTAGGTGTGCATGTTCCAGAAGGGCCAGATGGAGCTTTTAGTTTCTTTCTACAAACACAATGCTTCAAAAGCAGAGGGAGCTCTTCAGGAAGCTCACCAGAAACTAACTATCCAAGAAAAGCAGGTTGTGTTCCCATGAACTAAGGCAAACAGTGTTAGTTGTAGCTGCAGGATTTAGTAGAGCCATCATGAGGAAGACCATCAAAGTGTTGAACTAGGACTGCAGAAGCCTAAGTTCAAATCCCTGTTAAGTCCTGAGACTCACTTGGTGATCTTAGGCCAGTCATTATCTCCCAGTATAACCTATTCCCCCTCCTGAAAACAATATAAAGAAGGTTCAGATGAAATATTATTGAATTCTCGTTTAATTTGTAAGAAGCTCTTTTATTATTGATTGATGGCAGAATCCTGGTAAGGGGTGGAGTGAGCTCCTGCATTAACATTATTCACATAAAGCAACCAAATGGGGATAAATATGTATACTGTTATTTTAAAAGGATTTCATATTCCTATTCCATTAGTACTAGACATTATAACATGTTAATGTGAAATGGAACTGTGGGTCTGCATGACCCCACAGACATACAGTACATTCCACATCTCTCTGCCAAAATGTTCCTGCCTAAAGGGTCAAAAGTGTAACTGGAAGAATACTTAAGGCAATGTAATATAATTAGTCAGACCACCTATCTTCCATTTCTTTCCCCCTATTCCCCTTGGCTTAGGAATTTGGAGGCAATACGGAGAGAGAACAGGGAACTGAAGAAAAAGTGTAACAACATGAAGGTAGGAGCCCTTTGCTGGAAACAAATCACATTTTTTGTGATTGAGTTCCAGACACCATCTGCTGGTAGAAACAAGTTCTGCTCCTCCGTGCCTTTGTCAATGTTGGGATGGGAAAAGTGAATCAACCTCCCTGCAGGTTACACATATTTGCATTTGGGTCCTGCAAACCCACCCTTTTCTCTCAACAGGCTTTTCCAAGACACCGCCAGAGTAGCAGGTCAGTGTGTTAGTTCTGCCTTCTTGGAACATTTGCCAGGAGCTCCAGCCCATAAAATGTAGACACCAATGTATCTGTGGCAAAACGATAGAGCTGAGTTTTAGGCCACAGAGCAACAAAACATCTGGGGCACAGTCACATGCCTTTGACCCTGACTGAACAAAATTCATTTCAATTTGCTGCAGAAACAGCACTCCAAGGCCAGTCGGTGTCACACACCCATCACCCAGAGGTAGGTAGAAAGATGGGGTCTCTGTAGGCATGCGTCAATGCCCTTGAGCAAATGTTCACATTACAGTGTATCTGTTTATTTATGAGCATGTGAATGCATGTGTTCTGGCCCTGAACACATAGCAATAAGTGGCTACTTACCTATCTAAAAAATGCATTTGCACATGTACACACATGCAATCCAACATGTTTCCCTGAGAGGGATGGACAGGTACAAACATATGCTCAAATATTTCTCTATAAAATCAGGGTAAACGTTTGCACATGTCTTTTTGGCCCTTGAAGATGCATATTTATTACCTTCCTTATAATGACTCAGACCAACATCTTTTCTCTAGCACAGTATGTTGTTACTGTCTCTACAGTAACCTATTTCATATTTTGCAGTTACACCACAACCTGTTTCCCAGCACTCCAGTGAGGTAGTCAGGTAGGTGAGTCAGGAAATTCATATTCTTTGGTTGTAGGTGTGAGGCATTGTTACAAAAACAACAGCAAAAATGTAGGAGTTTGCTCACAATTCTAGAGGAATTTCAGTAATTTTTTTTTCCTCTTTAAGTAAAACAAAATTCCAACTCTAAACACAGTATACTTCATGCTATGATCTCTCCTCTGTCCAGTATCCTATCATCAAAAATTGAATTCTAGTTTAGGAATCTAGACCTCTTAGTAGAGGCAATGCATAGATATTCTCTGTCTGCTTGCCTATCTAGCCTTCCCACCAGTGACTCCTGGACTTTTTGTGCCTCTATTCTCCATAGTCGCTCATCTTCCATGGATGCCATCTCTTCCAGAACCAGCCAGCTATCAAACTGGCAAGTGAGTCTCCACCACTGCTGTCCTTTACCTAGAAAAGGAAAAGATAAGAGGGATATACTGTTTTTGTTCTTCAAAAACTCAGTGTCACAGAGAATTCTGAGAATCAGGAGCCATTAATATAATATGCCCATGAAAAGAGAAGCCTTGTCCTCGTCACACTGTTTACTGTTTTGTGTTATCAAGGCTTAGTGCTCAGTACTTAATACATTGCCATGGCAAAAGAACTATTCTCCTGTTGCCAACAAGGACTCGCCAAGGCAATAACTGCAACAAGGTCAGTGGGAGCTGTTAATATCATCTGTCTGATAAGGCCTACAGGACACATAAATAACAAGTTCAGATTGAATTGTAATGTAAAATTTAGAATTAAGGTGTTTATAATGTTGTTGCCTTATTTTACCATGTAATAACTTTTCTAGATAATATTAAAAAGCAGAGATTTCTCACTTGTACCCAGCATGCCACAGGATCCACTAGGATGACCCCAGCTGACTCTATAAACGGTAAGAAATAGCTTCAGATAAAAGGTCGGGAACACAAAATTTGGCAAAAGAAATTCAACTAGACAATAAGAGATTGGGGTGGTGGAAAGAATTCAAGGATCACACCACCAAAATCATTAAGATCAATGCTAAAGTATTTTTATATACATTAGAAGCAGCAGGAAACCAGCTAGGGAGGCAGTTAGACCTGTGGATGATAAAGGAGTCAAAGGTGTGCTAAAGGGGGAAGAGGAGATTGCAGACAAGCTGAATGAATGCTTTACATCTGTTTTCATTGCACAAGACATAGGCCAGGTCATTATGTCTGAACTAATTTTCTCAGAAAGAGAGCCTGAGGAACCAAGGGAAATAGTGGTGACAAGAGACAAGTCCTAGGCCATACTGACAAATTAAAAACAAATTAACTTATCATATCCAAATGGCATCCATTCAAGAATTCTTAAAGAACTCGAAGGTGAAACTGCTGATCTTTTAATGGAAATATGTAACTTGTCTGTAAGATCGGCCCCCACACTGGAGGACTGCGAAATCGCCAATGTAACACCAATTTTTAAAAGGTGGATCCAAGGAGATCTAGGAGAATACAGCCCAGTTAGCTTAATGTCAGTTGTAGGAAAGCTGGTGGAGAGCATTATGAAGAACTGCCAGACATAAAAGACTTGCTGAATAAAAACTAGCATGTTTACTACAAGTGTAATACTTGTCCCATTAACATTTTGCAGTTCTTTGAGAGTGTCAAACGTAGTGCCAAACACTTTCAAAACATTCCTCATCAAAAACTCCTGAGTATGGACTTCCGGTCGGCGCCAGCGTTTGATGGCGGTCCTAGCCTCGAGCTCCGAGGCAGGACTGCTCCGTAAGTTCGGGTCTTACCCGCTACGGCAAGCGGGGGACCCCTAAAATCACAGGCGCTGAAGCCTGTGAGCAAGGAGATTCGGTAGGCACCTTTGCGCCCCCCCGGCATCGTGAAAGAGCCTTTTTAAAGGCTCCGGAGCGGCATCGGGGTGAGCGCGGTGCTGAGGATCGCTACCCAGCTTACGGAGTGAAGCCGCGTCGCCATTAACGGAGAGCGCCGATTCCTTTCTGAAACTAAAGATTGGCAACAACAATACCCGTGAGTAAGAACGCAAAATTAAAACGGGACTTAAAAATCTAGAAGATTTGGCTGAAAACGGGAAGGCAAAAATTAAGGAAGTCAGCCTCCCGGATCTGCATGATTAACGGAGCAATGAAAGACTGAGCTGTGTTTAAACGGACTTTCCTTTTAACTCTTATTAAACCAGACATCGAAAGGATCTCCCCCCTGTAGTGCAGGAGAAGGGGGGGAGGAAACAGAATTAATTTAACCTGCAAAAGAAAGGGATAAGGAATAAAAAACCTCTGCTGCTGACACTTCTGGTCAGGCTGCCGGAGCAGCGATCGCCTGAAAAAGGAACTGTCAAGTGAGCTGTCAAAAGACAGTGGCTACAAAATAAGACTTATTTGAAACATATTAACGGGACTTTGGTGGATTACAATTTTAACAGTAAAGTGCTACAAATTAAAGACTCTTAGTGGGACTTTTGCCTTTGGACTTTCTGTTTCTTTGTTGTGGGTGCCTTTGGATGGTTACAATTTCCTCCTCTAGAGGGCTTTAGTTGTATTACGGTGTATCCAGCGGGATTTTCCACTTGCAACTTTCCTGTGTGAATGACCTTGAGTTATGAGCAACCCGCCAGAAGAGATTTCAACAAGAAGTAAAACAAAGCAGGCTCAAAAACAAGCTCAAAAAAGAGGCTCTTTATCAGGAGCAGCAGCTGCACAAGAAAAAATAACAGCAGCATCAATGGAGTCAATGACACAGGCTCTGCTCAAAATAAATCAGTCATTAGAAGTACTCACCAAGCAATCTGCAGAACTTACTAAACAGTCTACAGAGAACTCTAAGAAACTGACGGAGCTGACAACAAGACTAGACCTGAACACAACAACAATCTCATCTAATACAGATTCTATAAACCGTTTGGTTCAAGAGTCCACGGAAACAAGGAGAATAGCTGAGAGTGCTAGGTCTACTGCCGAAGAAACCAAAGGAAAGTTTGCGCCTATTGCAAAAAAAGTACATGAACATGATACAGCATTAGCCCTACTAGAACTGGAAAGGAAAAGCAAGAACCTGAAATTAAGACTGGTTCCAGAAGAGGAAGAGGACAAGCTTGGGGAATTCCTCACAGATAAATTTCAAGACTTTTGGAATGATGAGTTAGATGGAGAAGAAGATGAATTTGTGATAACCTCAGCCTTTCGGATTGGCAGGAAGCAAGGGAAGAAGCCAAGAGACTGTTTAATTACCTTGGGATCAAAGGAACAAAGAGACAAAATACTGAACCTACATTTCCAGAAGGCCTTGGTCATTAAAAATTCTCAGATCCAGATTTTCAAGGATATTCCTAAATACTTTTTGGAGGTTAGATCTCAATTTAAAGAATTAGTTGATCTACTTAAACAGAATAATATCCCATTCAGGTCCTGATATCCTCACTTATATCAGTAACTAGCTAAAGAGGAAGCAGAGAGTAGGAATAAATAGAATTTTCATAACACAATGTATTATTACTGGTCATCAAGAATTGGTATTAGTACTTTTGCTTTTTAACCTGTGCAGAAACGATCTGGAATAAGAGATGAGCAGTGAGATGCATATGAGGCCAAATTGTACAGGATAGTAAGAAAAGGGGTGATATATCCAATACAATTATACACATCTATGGTGCAACCATAATTGAGAATACTGTGCACAGTTCTGGTAGCACACTTTAAAAAATATATTGTAGAACAGGAAAAGGTTAAGAAAAAGGTAATGAATATTATCAAGGGACTGGAGCAACTCCCTTATGAGGAAAATCTACTACATTTGGTGGGGGGTTAGTTTAGAGAAATTGTGAATAAGGTGGAAGGACGAGAGTGAAGTGTCTAAAATTATGCATGGTATGGAGAAGCTGTATAGTGTTTTTCTCCTCATAATACTAGAAGCCAATAGATATTTTATAATGAATTTGGCAGATGAAAGGAAGTTCTTAGTCACGAAGAGTCAGACACGACTAATCGACCAAACAACAACAACTTAGTCACAAAGCACATAATTTAACTCTGGAATTTGCTACCAGACGAAGTTGTAATGGTCGGCACTTTGGATGGCTTTAAAAATGTGTTTTAGACAAATTCATGAAGCATAAGACTATTGAAGGCTGCTAGTGGCATATACCTCCAGTATCAGGAATAGTGTAACTCAGAATCCCAGACTCTGTTCTTATGACTGCTGTATATGTTTTGACTACAAATAATACAAAAGACCAAAAGGTGGCAATGGAAGACCAGGAATAGGAGAATGCAAGATTCAGCTTCCTCCAAAGCTTATTCAATGTCCAAGAGGGGAAATAGTCCCCTCTTTTAAATGGGCAAATACATTATTGTATCTAAGAAAAGTAAAGTCCTACATGCTTACCTTTTTGCTTCTCCTGTCACCTTTCCACAGACTCTCCGATAATCATTTGAGGCATAATACTTTGTTCTATTTTACAGCTACTCCTTCTTCAGGTTCCACTCAAAGTTTATTCTTCAGGTGAGTTCCAGGGTGAGGGATGATATTCCCTCCAGGATATCACATGACCATGAAAAGGCCATGGCACTAGTATTACTTGCCACAGTAATTTGCATTTCTCATCACCATTCATCTCTCCATTTCTTTCAGGGCTTCTCCTGCCTTTTCTCACACCTCCAGCATGAATGTCAACTCACACACCCCCATGGCGAGGCAAAATCAAAGTGCTAGGCAGCAACAAGAAACCCCATACTTCAACCTCAACATCTTCTCTGGTGAGAAAGTACCCTGCTGCTAACAGACGCACCTTTTATTCTTCCATATTCCCTCCAGTACTCAACAATGCTATCCTTAAAACAAAACAAATTCCTTCCAGTAGCACCTTAAAGACCAACTAAGTCAGTTCTTGGTATGAGCTTTCGTGTGCATGCACACTTCTTCAGATACCTTATTCTTCAGATACCTACAAATGCTATCCTTGTACACTATAGTTCACTGTAGTAATGATTACAATGCAAGCTGCATTCTAAGGGTTGGGGTGACACACACCACTCAGCCTCAGAATCCCACCATATACCGGTACTTTCCAATGATCAATTCTCTATTGGCTTTAACCCACAGATCAGACAGAGGGGGTTTCTATGCCAGAACATCGTAGCAGTGAGAGACTACGGCCTATACAGGTGAGGAGCAGTCTGTGAAATGAGTATGGACTGGGCAAAGCTTATCATTGGAGCATTTTGAACAACTGCTTTTCTTTTTTTCTTCTCAGCTGAGATTCACTCCTCGCTCCTTTCACTGCAGGTAAGTGGTAACCTGTTTAGTTCACCATCCTCTCACCCAGAGGCATACCTAGGCCCACCTGTGCCCTTGGCATGGAGGTGTATCAGTGCCTCTGAAGCTGGGAGAAACCATGGACTAGAAACTCAAAAGGTCACACTTCTAACAGCACCACTGGCTGACTGGGGAGAGAGCCCTCGCTCAGAGCAGCAGAGGAACAGCCTGGGGAGTGCATGGATGGGCAGGTGGGCTCTTAGCCACTCCAAGCCAGAGTGGAGAGGTGAGGTTTTTGTGCCACTCCTGAGCCTGTGCACTTAGCAGGGGCCAAACCCTAGATATGCCCCTGCTCCCACCAGGAATTAGGGCTGTGCCCCCCACAACACGTTATTTGTGGGCACCTTTGGGCACTCCCATTTGGGTTTAATTTGAAGAGGGTTGTCTTTATTTTTTGCTTAGGTTTTTTGTTTTGGGCTGTATTTTGCCCACTTTTATGGGATCAGGGTTCAAAGCCTCTAAACCAAAAAATGTTGGGGACTCCCTGAGTTAGGAGACTACAAGGGCTTGTAAAAGAGAGCTTTAAAAGATCATGAATATAATCAAAACCCAATTTCTGTTGAAGGAGTTGCAACACAGGAAATGATGATTCCTAATATAAATTAAGATAGCTTTTAGAAAAAAACATTCTAAACTTCAGCATGCTTGCACAGAACATTAAGAAAGCAATATAAAGAAAGCAGCATTTTGCCGCAGAGACAACATGATGAACGTCTGTGCATATTGTTTTGTGAAACTTAATTTTTTAAAGCTGTGTGTGTGTGTGTGTGTGTGTGTGTAGGGGGGTGGGGCCCTAATACAAGGTTTTGAACTTTTGGGATTTGCAGTATCAAGTATTCTGTCACTTCCTCCTTCTGCTGAGCCAAGCCAGGTACTTGATCTGTGTAAGACATAAACTCCTGTGCTCTAGATACAGGTTGAAGTGCATTACTTAACCACAAACAGAAAAGTTTTGTTGAACATAACTGATTAATAAGCTGCATTTGTAACTAAAGTGTGAACCCTACAGTATGCAACTAGCTCATTTTTATTTTCTCACAGGCATTCATCCAACAGCCAAGGCCACCAACAAAAATAGGGAGGACAAAAGCAACTCTCTGCTTACCAGTCTCAACATGAGCACGATGGTATTTCCTGTCCCTGCATAAGCTCTGCTGAATTTTTGGGGCCTTGGTGAAAAGCCATCCACTAAAAGTATTTTCTCTCTCTCGTAACACAATATATAGTTTCAGGAGATCTAACATGTGATAGACTTAAGTGGTGTAATATGTATTTGCAGGGTCTCCTGTTGAAGGAAAGGTATCAAAGGCAGACTTAGTGGGCTTATTTCAAGGCTCAGTGTTACTAGGCTATGGCATTTTCTAGCAGACGCTATTGCAACTTATTAAGCAGTTCGTAGATCATAAAATAAACTTGCCAAAATTGAAATCAGATTCATTTGTTGAAAAGATACCAAGTATTTTTTAAGTTCTCAGCTGCAATTTAGCCACTGGCAACCCAATGGAAAAGTTCCTTCTTTTTTATTCCAGTTGCATAGAATATAGGACTACTTTCTCCATAGTGTATAACCAAAGTTGCTTTCCAGAGTAAGGATGTGACAATTATTTCTTTGAAAGATAAAAAAGAAGCTGTATTTTTATCATTATTATTAAAGAAAAGACTAATTATCAAGAGAATCCCTCAGTTATGGCTATTTGAACTAAATCCACACCTCAGTCTATTTTATTTATCTCCATCAATATCACACAAGTTTGTACAGTCCCATGTTCTGCCTTCTCTCTCTCTCTGCGCAACTGACCAGCTTATATCAATATTTTTAGTTTTTCTAGCAGGGGGAAGAGGTGTTGCCTTTTCAGCCACTCTGTAAAAATGCTTGAAACAGTGATTTAATAAATCGGGGTTTTTTTTAAAAAAAATGCAGATTAGTATCACTATGTACAATCTTCTGCCTACTCATCGCTCCATAAATCTCAGATTCCATCTTCCCCATAACCCCTTATAAATGATCTAGGGCCAGTTCTGAGAGTTTACAGCAGCTTTCGATCCCTTAGATTCTGGGGCGGGGAGCCGGGTAGGGAACACATTCCTGTTTCAGTGACAGTATTGGCTTTGTGAATGGAACAAAGATGGCATACAAACAGCAATGCTTCCTCCATTTCTTCCATAAAGGAGATGGTCTCCACATCACACCTCACCTTCAAGTAAGCTGCTGTGGGAAGTGGTGGCTTTCAGTTCATAGCCGTCACCCATCTAGTTCAAAATGGATATATGATCAAGGCACCAGTAAAGGGAGAGCACAGGAGCGAATAAAAAAGGGTGATGACATCCACCTAAGGAGCTCAGTTGGTAGAGCATGAGACTCTTACCCATGAGACCCATGGATCTCAGGGTCATGGGTTTGAGCCCCAAGTTGGGCAAAAGATTCCTGCACTGCAGGGGGTTGGACTAGATGATGCCCATGGTCCTTTCTAACTCTACAATTCTATTATTCTAAGATCATCAAGAGCAGAAGAAAAGTTAGAAGCTGTATAAAGAAGAGGCAATTAAAATGCAAGGAGAGAATGAAACGGAAGACAACTGAGATTAAGGCACAAAGTCGCCATCCTTGATTGGCAACTGCCAAAAATCAAATATTTATAACTGTAATTTTGGGCCACAATTTTAAAAATGGAAAACAAAATCCCGTAAGTAAACAAACAGGGGAAAAGCCAAGGAGGGGTGCGTTAGAGCTAAAAGTCTGGAGGAGCTTAGTCTAAATTACATTTTTTTAATGTGTTCTGTCAGTAAAGGGACTTTGATTTGTAAAGCCAAAATAAATGTTTCTTCATTGTATTCCCTAGGCTTCTGCTTCACTTAGCAGAATGAAATAGGATTGATACATGGGAGAGTAGCCAGATGGTACATATTTTCTGGATGGAATTTGAAAAAAGACATTGTTCCGTAAATGAAGGTACAGAGAGTCATATAAGCCATGTCACTGTACCAGTAAGGAAAACACTGACAGAAGCAGGAGTCAAATAATTAGTTGGAAGCAGTGAGACAAAGCAGAATCAACATGCTTCTCTCATCCCAGATACCCCCATTAAAATGAGAGAATGTAGCAGCTTTAGAACTCAAGAACGGAAAGAAGGAAAAATGCATCAGGATTCTAGAAGAAGGAAACAATTTGGCCTCTATGAGCACAACACAATTTGAAAGTTCGATAAGAAAGAAATTTATAGGTCCAGCACACTACTGAACAGGCTCATTCTATGGATTCTGGAGAAAGGGTGTGGGAAGCCCCCTATCCTACACCTTTTTAAATCTTTGATTAAACACATCACTGCATGGTACAAATTTATTTTACTTCAATTCTAAAACTTGAAAAAACACACACATAAATATGCTGGAACAGAAAAGGGGACCAAATTCAGTGTTTTGGAACCATGGCTAAGGGCAGGAATTTGATGGAACAGAACCTCATAACACATTTGCCAGTTGCATCTTGATCCCTCTCCCAGACCTATCTCAGAAGTCCAGAATCGCTAGCATCCATCCAACATTCACACAACAGCCCTAGGCAACCCAGTCTTCATCGTCGTCTTCCTCCTCGTCCTCATTGTCATCATCTTCCTCATAGTCTTCATCTTCTACTTTTATCATAGCGGCTGCCACCTCCTCATCTACTTCGTCCTCATCCCCCAAGCATACCTCTACCTCGCATGGTGCTGGTGAGTGTGAATTGAAATACTTCAGCACCTGCTCAGCCTCTATGCCAGACTCATGGCACAGTGCCGACAAGTCGTTTTCCTGCAGCTGTAGGTCGCTTGCACGATACCGTTTCAGTTGGCTTATGTCTGGATGGTGAGCATGAGGTGGGTGAGAAGGTAATGAGGAGACAGGCTCTGGGTTCTGTCCTGCATTGTCCCGAAACCATTTCAGCTGGCCATGTTTGAGGGCATAGCGAGTGTCTCCAAACCACTGGATGATCTCTGCTCGTGGTAGCCCAGTAATCTTCTCCAGCTGGTGATAGTCCTCTCTCCTGGCCCACTGACGATGAAGGAAGAAGGACTTTAACATATCCAGTTGTTCCTTTGTTTTTCGCCTAGGTTTGCGAAGAATGTCCGAGAGGTAACCTGAAGCCTGCTGCTGGTCCCCTACAGGGCACTGATAGTTCTGAAGGCTGTGTGACTCAACATTGGCTGTAGCTATAGAGGATGATGGGGTAGCTTTGGTGGAAGAGACCGCTGGAAGAATCACTGGGTGATGCCCACCATTCACTGCAGGGGTGATAGGTTCAGCCGGCTGCAGGGATGCTTTGGTGAGACCCCAGGTCATAGGGTGAGAGTTATGGAAGTTGCGATCCATGCTGGTGGTTGTGGTAGGTAGATAAGAACTAGAAAGGATTTCTTTGGCATTGTGAAGCTGCACGGAGGTTCCTGAAGGTTCACAGTTCTCCTGAACTTTGTTATGGTGGGACGAGACATTCCCCTTCAATTCCCAAATGTCCTGAGTGATTCTCCCAAGTTCCATCATTCCTTGGGCTGTGGTGAAGTGGCTTAAGGGAGTTATGGAAGACTGCTGATTTGGCGGATATTTAGTGGAATGGTGCACAGAGGTAGGAACCGATTGGTGATATTCCTGACTCTTACAAGTTTGGTGCCAGGGGTCATCATCATTCCTGGCAAGCAGGCAGCTAAAGTGAAGCTGGTCCTGATGGTAGATGAGGCGAGCTCGAGTCTCTTCAATTTCCTCTGCACTCCAACTGATGCCACAGCGTAGACGCTGTGCCATGAACCAGGCCTTGACCTTTTCCATGTGGAGGCCATGACGCAGGCAGAGCAAGGCCAGATCAGAGAGGCTGGGGTATGGAAAATAGCTGAAAGTTTGTAGCAGATGCTGGTTGCCATCAAGGTCGCTTGTCTGTGCTGCCTGTGTCCACACCAACTGGAGGTCCTCAGAGATGGGTGGTAGGCAGATCAAACCGGGAGGTGAGCCAAGGCAGCCCGGGGCATCCTTGTTGGGGGGCATGACTGCTGTCGTCTACAAGAAGTCTTCTATCTCCGGGGATCAGCTTCTGTCCCTCAGAAGAGCTAGAACCAAAGAGTAAAGGAAGAATATGGGTCAAAAGAAGAAGAAGAAATTACATTAGAGGAAGTGGGGACAGGAGAGATAGCACCACAATGAGGAAATTGTAGTGTTCACTTCCAGGTGAAGAAAAGAAATATTTCCTGTACAGTGGTACGTTGGGTTACAGACGCTTCAGGTTACTTACACTTCAGGTTACAGACTCCGCTAACCAGAAATAATACCTCGGGTTAAGAACTTTGCTTCAGGATAAGAACAGAAATGGCACGGCGGTGGCAGCGGGAGGCCCTATTAGCTAAAGTGGTACATCAGGTTAAGAACAGTTTCAGGTTAAGAATGGACCTCCAGAACAAATTAAGTTCTTAACCTGAGGTACTACTGTATATTGCAAGCCACTGTGTTTGGAAGAGGAGTTCTAACCTAGCCTTCTATCTATGTGCAGAGAATTGGTCAGGGTGGTGTGGGGTGATAGAAAAGCATTTACAGTGGTACCTCAGTTTAAGAACAGTCCTGTTTACGAACGATTTGGTTTATGAATTCTGGAAAACCAGAAGTAGTGTCCCAGTTTGCAAACTTTACCTCAGTCTAAGAACGGAATCCGAACAGTGGAAGGGCACCGGCAGCAGGAGGCCTCATTAGGGAAAGTGCACTTTGGTTTAAGAATGGTTTTGGTTTAAGAACAGACTTCTGGAACGGATTAGAGTCACGTGGCTGTTTTACTGATGCAGACCAACACAGCCTCCCTTCTAAATAACATTTAGCTATTAAATGGCCTTTTGGCCTGCTTCAGAAGTAACTTATCAGCCCCCAAACAAACTGCATGCCATTGCACTCATTCCAGACCCCTTCCCTCCTCTCATGCTCCCAGATTTGCTGCCAATATTGAGGCTTATTTAAACCAGTTTTCCATACATCCAAACTGGCAAACAGTTTTAATTTCCTTCTTATTAAGCAAGCTATGAAGCCAGAATTAGATCTGGTTTGAGAATAGAAAAACACGTAGGGTCTGCAACAAAATGTTACAGTGTGCAATTCCATCGTTCAGGAGTCCAGCTGCTCCATCCGCTACCCTGCCCCAAACATCCAACCAGCAATTCTATGGCCACTGAATATGCTCAGTCTTCATTTGGGTGTTTTTCTGTTTTAGGCATTTTCCTCTGACTTTTTTTTGTCCTTCTGCAAACCTTGGGGTCCCCCAAAGCCTGCTGGTGCTCCCCAAAACAGGGATTCCCAAACATCTGAGTTCATTTACCCCTTGATAAGCTTATAAAGTTGTCATCAACAAGTGAAACAATGTTTTGTTTTTTAAATCAATATATAATAAACATTCCTCATAGGCAAAGAAGGTACCCTCTGTATATTCCCATGCCTTTTATTTCTGATACTCATAGTTCCTGATTAAATTTTCAAACAATACACAGAAATTTTATTTTCCACTCCTAGTCCTTTTCAGTGTTCAAAACTCCCATTGTTCTAGGTTCATTTTGAGACAGGGAATTTCATTAGTGCAGGCAGTTTCTGAGCTAAGGGCTCAGTTCAGCACCCAAGATTTCAGATTAAAACCGCAGAGTGGAAAGAAAGGAGGACCTTTTTCTTCCTCCCCTCTTCCAGCTACTCTCTGGAGGAGAGACCCTCTTAAGAATATTAGGGGAGTGGGCAGGGGAAAGACTAGACCATGTGAAAGATGAACACAATATTTTAGGTGCAGTTCATTCACTTTCAGCTTTGTATTCTTGTTATAAAAAAGCATACCAATACATTCCATTGTTGCGCCCATAACCTAGGTTTAAGGTGCCGTTTAGCTCCTAGCTTTCATATCTCAGTTGCTAACATTGGTCCTCTTCTGGTACGGGTTTAACAATTCAGCCCCCTTTGACTCTGAGGTCTGTATTCACTCCCTGCACAGTTCCACCAACCTGGGGTGTGGGGAGCTATATTAGCCATCACTTTGGAAAAAACTGCTCTAGAGCATGGAAAGATATATAGCTCAGTTTCAACACTGTGTGCATCTGTTCAGTTCCATTATATATGTTCTAGAATTGTTCACTTGGGACTCCAGTTTGATCCAATTTCCGCATTTACCTTCTGCTATCTCACGTGTTCCCTCGTATTCATCCAAATCTTTTAAACTGCAAGCCTCTGGGGAGTCTGTTATGTATTTCAGCATACAATGATTTACACACACACACACACACACACACACACACACACACACACACGGGTGTCTGTCTGTCTGTATATGTCTGTACACACACAGCACTGATCAGCCAGACTGAAATTCCAATTTTTCTCTAATAGTTTTAGAAAGCAGATGGCCTTTAATTAAATAGGATAATGAAGCAACAATGCAGCAATGAATGCCAATTTCCAAAGGCACCAGAAGATTAAATGCCCCAAAAGTCAGCATTAATACAAAATAAATCACAAATCCATCAAAAGCAGACCGCATTCTCCAAGGTTTTGCAACTAACTATGTAAACATCATAGTACTAGCTGCCCAGATCCGCTTCATTCGATCTTTGAGGGGAGGAATTTTGTAGAATATGTGTCTGTGTATAACTATTCTCCAGGTACTCAGACATAAGCATCCCTAAAGGAGGACCATTTACCCAACCGATATCCTGAGATTTCACAGTACCACCCCCTTTTGCCAGCAACCTACTTTAACTTCAACATTTCTCTTTCCAGCACTGCCTAACCTTCCCTCTTGCTTTTCCTCCCTAGGTCAAAATCCCCTCCCATCTCCCCACGCCTGAATTCTCTCCCTCTATACTCACTTTTCTCCCTTGACTCCTCCCCCACTTCAGGACTTTCCTTCCTTTTTTCTCTTCCCTGCTCCCTGCAGTGCACGCTGGGAAACAGAGGGAAGAAGGTGGAGTTTCTCAATCCCCAGGAAGCTGGTCCTTTAAGGGGAGCCGGACTCTTTGGGTCCTCTATCCTAACTTGCATTTACTTGGGTTTTTTATTTATTTATTTAAGGACTGCTTTCCTTAACCTTTTTTTACATTTTCTCCATCAGCTTCTGCAGATCTGCTCCCATTAAGTTGCCCAGAACTCCCCACCCCTTTAAAAAAATAGCCTAGACCTAGTGTTCATACACTGAAAATAAATAAAATTTATTATAAAAAAGATTTGAGAACTTTTAACCCATCTTGTTTTCAAAAGAAAGTTAAAGTCGTTAACAAATTCTGACGTCGCAACAAATGATTTTCAAAAACTCAATAAAGCCATCTAGTGAAAAGCTGGGGGGGAAAATAATAATAATAATAATAATAATAATAATAATAATAATAATAATAATAATTTATTATTTGTACCCCACCCATCTGGCTGGGTTTCCCCAGCCACTCTGGGCGGCTTCCATAAAAACCAGAAATACACTAAAATATCACAGATTAAAAACTTCCCTGAACAGGGCTGCCTTAAGATGTCTTCTGAATGTCAGGTAGTTATTTATCGCTTTGACATCTGATGGGAGGGCGTTCCACAAGGCGGGTGCCACTACCGAGAAGGCCCTCTGCCTGGTTCCCTGTAGCTTTGCTTCTCGTAATGAGGGAACCGCCAGAAGGCCCTTGGCGCTGGACCTCAGCGTCCGGGCAGAACGATGGGGGTGGAGACGCTCCTTCAGGTATACTGGGCCGAGGCCGTTTAGGGCTTTAAAGGTCAACACCAGCACTTTGAATTGTGCTCGGAAACGTACTGGGAGCCAATGTAGGTCTTTCAAGACCGGTGTTATGTGGTCTCGGCGGCTGCCCCCAGTCACCAGTCTAGCTGCCGCATTCTGGATTAGTTGTAGTTTCCGAGTCACCTTCAAAGGTAGCCCCACGTAGAGCGCATTGCAGTAGTCCAAGCGGGAGATAACTAGGGCATGCACCACTCTGGCGAGACAGTCCGTGGGCAGGTAGGGTCTCAGCCTGCGTACCAGGTGGAGTTGGTAGACAGCTGCCCTGGATACAGAATTGACCTGCGCCTCCATGGACAGCTGTGAGTCCAAAATGACTCCCAGGCTGCGCACCTGGTCCATCAGGGGCACAGTTACCCCATTCAGGACCAGGGAGTCCTCCACACCAGCCCGCCCCCTGTCCCCCAAAAACAGTACTTCTGTCTTGTCAGGATTCAACCTCAATCCATTAGCCGCCATCCATCCTCCAATCGCCTCCAGGCACTCACACAGGACCTTCACCGCCTTCACTGGTTCTGATTTGAAAGAGAGGTAGAGCTGGGTATCATCTGCATATTGATGGACACCCAGTCCAAACCCCCTGATGATCTCTCCCAGCGGCTTCATATAGATGTTAAAAAGCATGGGGGAGAGGACGGAACCCTGAGGCACCCCACAAGTGAGGGCCCAGGGGTCTGAACACTCATCCCCCACCACCACTTTCTGGACACGGCCCAGGAGGAAGGAGCGAAACCACTGTATAACAGTGCCCCCAGCTCCCAGCCCCTCTAGACGGTCCAGAAGGATGTTATGGTCGATTGTATCAAAGGCCGCTGAGAGATCCAGCAGAACTAGGAAACAACTCTCACCTTTGTCCCTAGCTCGCCGGAGATCATCAACCAGCGCAACCAAGGCAGTTTCAGTCCCATGATGAGGCCTGAATCCTGATTGGAAGGGATCCAAACGGTCAGCATCCTCCAGGCGTGCCTGGAGTTGTTCAGCAACCACGTGCTCAATCACCTTGCCCAAGAATGGAAGATTTGAGACTGGGCGATAGTTGGCCATACTGGCTGGGTCTAAAGATGGTTTTTTAAGAAGCGGTTTGATGACCGCCTCTTTCAGTGGATGTGGGAATGTTCCCTCACAGAGGGAAGCATTCACCACTCCGCAGAGCCCATCGCCCAGCCCTTCCCGGCTTGCTTTTATTAGCCAGGATGGGCAAGGATCCAGGAGACAGGTGGTTGGTTTCACGCGTCCAAGCAGCCTGTCCACATCCTCGGGGGTAATGGATTGAAATCGATTGAAATAAGTGAAATAAATAAATAATAAATAAATAAATAAATAAATAAATGTGGAGGAATTTGTCCACCTGTACTTAGAGCCAAGGCCAGTCCCACCTCTGCCACCTGCTCACTGCATAGCCCTTGGCCAAGTCCCTCTCTTTCAACCTCAGCTCCCCACATCCAGCTCCAGCACCCAGCAAGGTCCATGGGAGTTCAGAGGCCCACTGTAGAATGGGAATGGCACAGCAAGGGCAAACAGAACAGCAACTGTATGGAATTCTGTGTGTGAAATGGTTCTGCAGAACTGATGAGTTAACATTCATCCAGTCACACCCTGTCACTGGCTCCTTAATCCCTTATCTGGTGGATGCCTGTGTTGCTGAGTATACCCAGCGACAAGAAAAAGATGCTGTGCAGCCAAATCCCAAATGACTGGGGGTGGGTAGCCATGTGTCCTTCAGATGTTGTTGGACTACAGTTCCCATCACCACTGGCTTTTGGCCATGCTAGCAGGGGCTCGTGGGAGCTGTAGTGTAACAACACCCAAAGGGCACCAGATTGGCATTATGTTCCCTAGCCCACAAGGAGGGCATGAGCGCAGTCCGCTCTTTTGCTCATTTCCATCCCCAGCAAATGGATTTCAGAGGCAGACTGCCTCCAAGACTGCACACAGCCATCTCAACAGCATTCTGCTCATCCAGTTTGTTTAACGGAGTGTGGGTATTGTTCAGAAGTTCAGCGCCACTGAATTAAATGGGGCTTACTCCCAGGTAAGTGTGCATAAAATTGAAAACTTAGCATGTGTTCTAAGAATTCAAAGGTCTGAAATATAGAATAAATGTTCATAAACGTATAAGGCAAACACATACCTAAGTATATAAACCACGTGTCTGAAATAGTACAGGAGAACAATCCTGAAGCCATTTTGACTCTCCCAAATTGACCTCAAATATTTATCTGCAAGGAGGAAGGAAATGGGGAAAGCTAAGACCCAATATGGAGGCTAAATGGCCAAAATATTGGGAAATATTAGAAAAAGATGGAGACAATTGGAAATTGCAGAGTTTGGAGAAAATGAAGGATAAGGTGCGAGACTGGTTACATTATGCTCAGATTAAAGAAGTTTTTAAAAATGATAAAAAGTTAGGGTTCCAGGTGGAGAAATCGAAGTTAGAAACTGAATTGTTAGAACCAAAGACTAAGGTATTATCAAGAATGTATAACCTGCTGTTAAAATGGAATACACAAGACGAAATGGTTAAATCGGTTATGATAAAATGGGCACAGGACATTGGGCATAACATTATGTTTGAGGACTGGGAAAGGTTGTGGACCACTGGGCTGAACTTCACCGCATGTAATGCTCTGAAGGAAAATGTAATGAAAATGATATATAGATGGTACATGACCCCAGTTAAACTTGCCAAAATATACCATTCGTCTGATAATAAATGTTGGAAATGTAAAGAAAACGAAGGAACATTCTTTCACCTCTGGTGGACATGCCCTAAGGTGAAGGTCTTCTGGGAAATGATATATAATGAGCTGAAAAAGGTATTTAAGTATACCTTCACTAAGAAACCAGAGGCCTTCCTTCTGGGTATTGTCGGCCAGAAGGTGTTAAAGAAGGACCGAACATTCTTTATGTATGCAACAACAGCAGCAAGGATACTCATCGCAAAAAACTGGAAAACTCAAGATCTACCCACACTGGAAGAGTGGCAGATGCAACTGATGGACTATATGCAACTGGCCGAGATGACAGGCAGAATCCGTAACCTGGGAGAAGAGAAGATGGAGGAAGACTGGGAGAAATTTAAGATGTATCTACAAAAACATTGTAATTTGGTTGAATGTTAAGAAGGATGCTAGATTATAAAAAACTGGCCACCACTAAATTAGATTTGAAATTTGATGATAAGTGAGACTAAAGAAAATATAAAATTTTTTGGAAGAAGTGCTAGATTATATTTGAATGAGTGGACATGAGATTGTAAACAAGTTGATAATTTGTTTGGAAAAAAATTTTAACGATGTAAATGGGAGCGGGAGACGTGAGGAAGTCCAAAGAAGTGATGAAATTATGTCTGTGATAGAAGTAAGACTGTTTATTATTTGTGCATTTATATTTAAAAACTTTAATAAATATTTATAAAAAAAAAAGGAAATGGGGAAAGCTTTCCAACTGTCTTTCGTGTGCATGCATGAAATCTAGAGTCTGGCAAGTATCTGTTATCAATATGCATAAGAGATCCAGGAACTAAGTATTTACCATCTCAAAGGAACGGCCAGGCTACCCAGAAAATGCAATCAAGTAAGGCATTATCAGGTAATCTAGCAGACAGGAGAGTTGCAGCACTCTCAAATTTCTGATGGAGACCGCCTCCTTCTATAATGTATGTATGATTTTTTTTTGGGGGGGGGGGTCCTTGGGCTACAGGGTGGGCAGTTTCAAAAGTCTATACAGTGGTACCTCGGCTTACGAACTTAATCCATTCCGGAAGTCTGTTCTTAAACCAAGGTGCGCTTTCCCTAATGAGGCCTCCCGCCGTTGTAAACTCCTTGGGGCAGGGACCTGTCTTATTACTCTGTAAGGATTTGATCCTGCCACCTGTAATGGTTTGCTTCTTCACTGCAGAGAACACCCTGGCAAAGCAGCACCCAGCAAGACTGAACTCTGCCTCCCTAGACTCTAGTCTCTATCCATAAATCTCCTGGGCTGCCATTCCCAGCCCCTGCTGTAAAACTTCAGTCACACCACTGCTGACACAACCCCATACTGTCTCCGGCCCAATTCACCCCCAAATCCTTTTGCAGCATCTTTCAGTCCTCCCCACTTGCCCCCCTGTCCCTATCCCATTCCCCTGACTACCTGCTTTAACTACAGTCTCACACAATTGTGAGCATGCCTTACTCTCTCCTCCTCTCTACTCTGCCACTTCTCTCCCAGGGCTCCCACTTTGCCCAGGCACGCTTCCCAGAACAAACAAGGAAGGAAACCGGAAGACCGCTGTTTATTTTTCTCCCCACCTTCCTTACTCCACCGCAATATCGTCTTATTATAGCAGTTTTGGGAAGAGGTGGTAAACAAAAGAGAAAGAAGCAGGGATGGACAGGCCGAAAGAGGTGGAGGGGTAGGGCGAGCGGCGGAAGAGAAAAGGATGAGAGGAGACGGGAATCGGTGGAAAGGGGGAATATTTTTGCATGTGGAAGACGAGAGAGCGAAAGCAGAAAGAGAAAAGAAAGAGGAAAAGCAGAAAAGAGGAAGAGAAAAGAGGAAAGAGGAAAGCAGAAAGAGGAAAGCAGAAAAGAGCAGCAGAGTTCCTGGGAGAAAAGCCAGGAAGAGGAAAAGGAGGGATGTAGCACCAAGGCTAGCAAAAGGGGAGGCAATGAAGGAAAGGCTCAGTAGAGGAGGGATCGCAGCAGGCCCAGGCGAAACGGAAGAGGGGAGGGCGCAGCTGAGGCTCCTGCCGACCATGGCCACTCACCCGCTAGGGCCTGCTCCGGCTCTTCTTCCCCCTTGCAGTCGGGTTGCGCCCGCTTGGGGAGCCGGCGGGGATGGAGGAGGTTGGGCTGGGCAGCCGTACGGGCCGGGGACCTGCCATTGGCTGGAAGAGGCAGCCGGCCAGCAAAGCCGGACTCCTGGGATCTCCAAGCAGAGCGAGGCAAGCAGCGAGGCGCCCAGCCAGCAGGACTCCAGGGTTCCACTCAGGACGGGCGTCTGTTTTTGAATAGGAACCAAGGTTCAAGCCACACCCCCTTACCTGAAAACCCAGCCCCTTCGCCCCACATGTGTGGGAATGGTTCTTTACTCTGAATGTGCTCTGAAGCATCTTTGCGCCCTCTCCCCCTTCATTGTGGCTTCAGGCGTTCCAGAATGCTCAGGGCATAAGGCTGCTCTGTGTCCGATAGGGAGGAACTGCGATTTTAATATATCTTTGTATGTGGAGGCTTGTGTGGGGGTGAATAAGTCGAAATAATATCAATTGCGAGGATGAGAAAGCATCTGCTTCCCCCCTGAGGCCATTGGGAAGGTATGGGACCACATTAGGGTAGGGATCTGAAGCTTGGTGCTGTGGTGGGGTTTTGTTTAAAACTCAGGAGAGCATCCAACTAAGTTTTATTCAGAGCTGACCTATAGAAAACAATTAACATGACAAACATTGCTCCATTAATTTCAGTGGACCCACACTCTGAATGAAACTTAAGTTGATTAGCAGTTTGTTAACAGTCCAGCTGGGATTTGGTGACCTTTCTGGTCCTCATATGTCTTGCACGTGTGATAGGAATTTTATGGTCTTAGATATATGGCAACGTTCATAACCACACGTACATAGATCAGCACAGGAAAGCCAACCTGGAACCATTTTGATTCCTAAACTGAGCAAATGTTTCTCTGCATGGTCAAAATGGAAAAGCCTCCCCATTGTCTCTTCCTTCACAAATCCTGTCTTAATCTGTGTTTGAATAAGGGTGTGAGCCTTATCATTACAAAAGACTGCCCAGGCTCCCCAATAAATCCAATCAAGTAACCTGCCAGACAGGAAATAAACAAAGCGACAGGAGAAAACAACATGCAAATGTTCTGTTTTAGATCGCCTTATCTGAGGGGTGGTCTTAGGTTACACCCTTTCTGTGATGAATGCATAATGTTTCTGGGGGTGGTCTTGATCTACAGGATGGGAATTTCAAAAGTCTTTATAAGCCCTTGCACAGTAATTTTGGGGGTCCTCCTCCTCTCCTGAGCGTGAGGGGAGTACCCTGTTGCAACAGATCAATAAAGATCAAGCTTACTAGCTGCTTTGCTTCTCAATGTTCTCTGGTTGGCCTCTGTTATTTTCTCCTACCAATAGGGAACCTATGTAAGGACTCTATATGGGCTCTTGGATACCCCATAAGGGAAAAGGGCATATTTTTTATTTACAACACACGTAAACCATTACTCTGCACCGGCTTTATAGTTGATTTTGGGGTGCCTCATTAGTTAAACAAGATGACTGATTTTGCAGTGCCTCATTAGTAAAACAGGGATTGTTGATCTTCCATCTCCACTCAACTTCCTCTTTACTCTTTGAATCTATCATTGGACAACTGCCTTGTAGAAAGCATGTTCATAATGTCGAGGGAAAGCCATTCTGCACATGCTCAGAGGCACTATTGGAAAAAATACATTATATGTGAGGGATAAACTCTAGTAAGGCAGATGTGCACAGCCTTTGGCCCACCTGACGTGACTGAACTACACCTCCTCTCATTCCTCCGTCATTGGTGCTGTGCAATGCCAGGTCCATAGGCAACAAAACCACCACCATGCGTGACTTTTTTGTCTCACAGGGGATTGACCTGGCTTGCGTGACAGAGACCTGGGTACGGGAAGGCAAAGTAGCCTCCCTACATCAGATAACACCCCCAGGTTTCTCTGTCCTCCATCAATCGTGGTCGGGGGGGGGAGGAGTAGCGTTGTTAATCCGGGAGGATTGCTCTTTCAGAGCTCTACCATCACCAGCGATCTCCGGCATTGAATGTGTTGGTCTCGTGTGGGGCACCAAGGAGAGCTTGGCTGTCTGGCTGGTGTACCAACCACCCAGCACACCGGCAGCCACCCTGTCAGACCTGCTGGAGGTGGTAGCGTGCTGGGCCTTGGAGTTCCCAAACCTACTGGTTTTGGGAGACTTCAACGTCCATGCCGATGCCACTCCCTCCTCACAGGCTCTGGGCCTAGTGACTTCCATGGCAACACTAGGGCTCTCCCAGTTTGTTTTGGGCCCCACTCATCAAGCAGGCCACACGCTGGATCTGGTCTTTGGGGCTGGCATAGATGTGATCATGCTCCCCCCTGTGGAAGTGCCATGGTCTGATCACTACGCTCTGAATGCCAAGATTGACTTCTCGCTCCTCTCCTGCTCGGGTGGCGAACCTATTTGGGCTCGTCCGCGAAAACAGATGGATCCTGATAGATTCCGACAAGCCTTGTGGGACCCTGCTCCTCCTGGTGACTCATTAGATGACCTTGTTGAGGACTGGAATAACCGGCTCTTGGCAGCCATTGATGAGATCGCGCCTAAGCGCCCTCTGCGACCCCGTCGAAACCGGGCCCCTTGGTTTACTGAGGAGCTCCAGAAAATGAAGCGTGATCTCAGACGGCTAGAGCGAGTATGGCAACGGACTCGTGACAGAGCCTCAAGAACATCTTATAGGACGCTTATGAAAGCCTATGAGATGGCTATGAAAGCTGCTAAGAAATCTTACTTTGCAGCTTCCATTGCATCTGCTAGCTCTCGCCCGGCACAACTTTTTAGAATAATTAGGTCAATAACGTCCTTAGGAGGACAACCAAATTTAAGCACAAATTCGACCCACAGCTGTGAGGCATTCGCGAGCTTTTTTGCGGAGAAAGTCCTGTTGCTCCGCCGTGACCTCCCTGCCAATTTAGATACAGTGACTGAACTGGAGGCCCCTCGACTGACATCAGGTCCAGTGTTGGACCATTTCGATCGGATACTCCCTACTGATGTGGATAGATTCCTCCAAGTTGGTAGGCCCACCACCTGCCTCCTTGATCTGTGCCCGTCTTGGCTGATTAGGGAGTGTCCAGATGTTGTGCGGACCCCCCTGGTTGAAATTATCAATTTGTCCCTTGACACGGGGACATTCCCAGGGGAACTGAAGGAAGCAGTAGTGTGTCCACTCTTAAAGAAAACTTCATTAGATCCCTTAGACCTATCCAATTACCGCCCAGTTTCAAATCTTCCATATCTGGGTAAGGTAATTGAGAGAGCGGTTGCTGAACAGCTTGGTAGGTTTCTGGAGGAAACATCGGCTTTAGATCCATTTCAGTCCGGTTTCCGTCCTGGTTTTGGGACTGAGACGGCTCTGGTTGTCCTTACAGATGATCTCCGTAGACAACTGGATCGAGGCAGGTCAGGACTGCTGATAATTTTAGATTTGTCAGCAGCCTTTGACATGGTCGATCATGATCATCTGGACCACCGCCTCGCAGACGTGGGGATACAGGGCATAGCCCGTAACTGGTTGTGCTCTTTTATCTCTGGTCGGGGACAGAGGGTGGCACTAGGGAGGGAAATGTCGTCGCACCATTCCTTGGTGTGTGGAGTGCCACAGGGCGCAATTCTCTCCCCAATGCTTTTTAACATCTTTATGCGCCCCCTTGCCCAGATTATCCGGAGCTTTGGGCTGGGCTGTCACCAATATGCTGATGACACTCAGCTCTATCTGCTGATGGATGGCCACACCGACTCGGCCCCTTACACACTGACCAGATGCTTGGAAGCTGTGGCTGGATGGTTTCATGGGAGCCGATTGAAACTAAATCCTTCGAAGACAGAGGTCCTATGGCTAGGTCGGGATAGTATGGGGATGAGGGACCAACTGCCTTCTCTTGCGGGGGCCCAAGTCCAAGTAGGGCCATTGCCTTCCGTTAAGAGTTTGGGTGTAATCCTTGACGCCTCCCTTTCCATGGAGGCACAAGTTACAGCAACAGCCAAGGTGACATTTTTCCATGTTCGCCGCATCAAGCAGTTGGTCCCTTACCTTTCCCGCCCCAACCTGGCCACAGTGATCCATGCGACGGTCATCTCCAGGCTTGACTACTGTAATTCGCTGTATGCGGGGCTGCCCTTGAAGCTGACCCAGAAACTCCAGAGGGTGCAGAATGCTGCAGCGAGGCTCCTCACGGGGTCCCTGCCATGGGAGCATATTCACCCAGTGCTTTTCAAACTGCACTGGCTCCCGGTAGAGTACAGGGTCAGATTTAAGGTGCTGCTTTTGACCTTTAAAGCCCTTCACGGCCAGGACCCTCGTACCTATGGGACCGCCTCTCCCGGTATGCCCCACGGAGAGCCTCAAGGTCCATAAATAGTAACACCCTAGTGGTCCCAGGCCCTAAGGAAGTTAGATTGGCTTCAATCAGAGCCAGGGCCTTTTCTACTCTGGCTCCGGCCTGGTGGAACGCTCTGCCTCATGAGACCAGGGCCCTGCAGGATCTGATTTATTTCCGCAGGGCCTGTAAGACAGAGTTGTTCTGCCTGGCCTTTGGCTTGGAGCCAATTTGATTCCCTCACTCTCTTTCTATTTTCCTTTCCTTCTCCTCCTGCGATGAGGCTAAATTTTAATATTTCAATATTTTAATGTTGTATTTTAATTTTGTTTTTAAGTTGTAATCATTCAACTTGTTTTTATTATTGCTTGTAAGCTGCTCTGAGCCCGGCCTTGGCTGGGGAGAGCGGGGTATAAATTTATTATTATTATTATTATTATTATTATTATTATTATTATTATTCCTGGTCCATCAGCTATGCTTGGCCCTTAGATGCTGATGAGAATGGTAGTCCAGCCACATTTAGAGGTTCCCCACACATAAGCAGAGAGACGGCTGCAGGAATTCCTACACCAGATAAATATGCAGAGTTTACATCAGTGGTGATCTGGGTCCTTGCAGAAGGGACAGAGGTGGCCCGTCCTGTTTTGCCACCTGAACCAAAATTTGGGGAAAGTGCTGACCACCCCCTTGCCGCCCCCACCAAAGCCTCGCTTACCAGGGTTGTGCAGCTGTGGCTTCCAGTGAGATCTCGTAAGAGCCACAAGTGGAGACGTCCACGAGATCTCACTGGAACCCGCTGCAGATTCTTTTCCTCGCTTTGGCAGAGCATCCCTGAGAAGGGATGGATGCTCGCGAGGGTCAGTTGTGTTGGTGTAATGTGGACATTGAGTGAAATTAAAGTGTTTGGTCTCATGTCTTGAGTTAGCACATCCCCCATGTCTGGATGTCCTGAGATAAGGGTACCAGGTGCACTGGGTTACCATAGCAACACCAGTGACCTGGAGCGCATGACTTGCTGACTAAATTTGTGAGAGTTGGGGAAGAGGTTGTGGGTTTTACACAGCATGGTGATGTTAGTGGATCTCTCTGTACATGTGCATCCTTTCTTCAAGGACCAGAATAACTGTATATAGGAGACAGGAGTGTTGTGTTTTGTCTCGTATCTGGAGTCACCAACAAGTCAGAATGGCTCAGCCTTCTTGCTGAAGAGCAGGAGGACTACACGATCTCGTCTGGAAATGTAAGGCCCACTATAGTACCAATGAAACTTTGGGGAGCTGTCAAATGGGAATTTGGCGCAGTGTGTCATCTGAACACTCCTGGCATATCTCTGCATTCCATCTGAAGCCGGAGAGGCTGTATCAGGTATCAGGCCAGTGTCTGGAAGCAGTGATGGAGGCCAATAAACCGAGACCTCTGGGTGGTGTTGCACTCCCTCAGAAGAAACAAGCTCGGAGTCTGGGGATACTGCCAGATTGCAGCTTGTCACACAAGTCCGAAGAGAAGAAGAAGAGAAGAGTTTGGATTTGATATCCTGCCTTTCACTCCCCTTCAGGAGTCTCAGAGCGGCTAACATTCTCCTTTCCCTTCCTCCCCCACAACAAACACTCTGTGAGGTGAGTGGGGCTGGGAGACTTCAGAGAAGTGTGACTGGCCCAAGGACACCCAGCAGCTGCATGTGGAGGAGCAGAGACGCGAACCCGGTTCCCCAGATTACGAGACTACCGCTCTTAACCACTACACCGCACAGCTTCCTGAAGAGGCTGTTGTGGCTAGTAATGCTCAGGCCCAGTTTAGTCTGCTTCACAAGCCACGTCTGATCTGGTCTTTGTTTGTCCATGATCTGGTGACCTCCTGCCTGGACCGCAGCAGTGTGCTTCCCTTGGCGACGGACCAGAAGATGCAGCTACTGAGCAGCTAGGCTGAAAAGTGGGGCAGCCTTGATGCTGTTTTCCTCCGTTTCCCCCGGAAAGCTAGTTTCTGGTTGTTTCTTATTATCCAGGTCGTGATAACTTTGTCATCCCCATAAAAAGCTATTTGTAAGTAGAACAACCTATTAATAAGGACCGCAATACCTCAAGGACCACCTCTTTCCATATGAACCTACCCAGACCCTGAGATCACCTTCTGAGGTCCTCCTTTGTGTGCCTCCTCCTCGAGAGGTCTGTAGGGTGGCAACACGAGAACAAGGCCTTCTCTGCAGTGGCTCCCCGTCTCCCTCAAGGAAGTTCGCCTGCCACCTTCATTATACAATGGTGCCTCGCAAGATGAAATTAATCCGTTCCGTGAGGCTCTTCGTATAGCGGTTTTTTCGTCTTGTGAAGCAAGCCCATTGACGGCTTAGCGGATTAGCGCTATTAGCGGTTTAGCGGCTTTTAGCGATCAGCTGTTAAGCGGCTTATCAGCGGATCAGCTGTTAAGCGGCTTAGCGGCTTAGGAAAAGGGGGGGAAAAGGGGGGGAAACCGGCAGGAACTTGCAAGACATTTTCGTCTTGCGAAGCAAGCCCATAGGGAAATTCGTTTTGCGAAGCGCCTCCAAAACAGAAAACCCTTTCGTCTAGCGGGTTTTCCGTCTTGCGAGGCGTTCGTCTTGCGGGGCACCACTGTACACCTTTAGGCACCAGGCAAAAACGTTCCTTTTTAACCAGGCCTTTGGCTGATCTGATTTACATCCTATTCCCTTTTAAAACATGTTTATTTTGGGTGGAAGGCTATGTTTTAATTTTTATTATGTATTTCGTGGTTTTATATCTTGATCTTATTCTGTGATCCTCCCTGAGACCTACAGGTTTAGCGTGGTATATAAATTCTATAAATAATATAAATAAGAATAAATAATCAGTTCAGAAGATAATCTGGCTGATGAGGCATTTGCAACGCAACTGCCTTGTCTTGTGAACTGCCCCGAGATCTTGTGATGAGGGACAATATATAAAACGAATACATAACAACAAGAATAACAACAGTACAGGTAAAAAGATTCCTTTTATTATCATTACAAAGATGGGAAACTGACAAAAGTCTTTATATCTAGGTCCATGAAGCAATTGACTTGGACGAGGTGTTCAGAAAACTTGGGGCTGCGGAGGGGTTGGAAAAGGGGCATTTTTTCCCCACAAGGTGGCTATAGGCAGGTACCTAGGACACCTTTTTGCCAGGTGCAGTGCTTATAAGCAGAAGGCTTTTTCTCTTTGGGGAGGGGTGCCTTAAACAGCGAGTATTAGGGAATAAGGCAAAGTCAGCTGGGTTGTAAGAAAGAGCAAAGAGAGGGGGCTGTAGCTGGCAAGATACCCATAATAAGCAGAGGGAGAAGGTGGGGCAGAAGCCGCTGTTGCTTGGGAGGACCATCGTAGACCAGTGCCGGGCAAGGGATGACTCCAAAGAGGTCCATAGAACCAAAAAGGTTAATGAACAGCAACAAAAAGCAAATGCTTCATTCATGTTTGCTCAGTGAAGAAGGGAAGATTGGGTGTGACTGGGCAGGCAGCCCAAGCAGAGGCTAGGGCAAGGCGAGTGGGTGTTTTTTGAGGGGGCGAGAGACCCAGAGATCTCAGTCCCGGCAACTGGAACATTGTGCGTGGGCTCCCCCATAGCCCAGGCAGTCTGGCCCCAGACACTGGCAGCAGGCATTGTGGAACCAGCGGTAGCGCCAGGCGCCCACCGACTGGCAAGCCGTCCGGCACCGGCTCATGGACAGGCACTCGTTGAAGAAAATGGACTGGCACGGTGGCATGGTGGCATTGAGGCCCTTGGCATCCGAGAGGGCCAAGCCTGGAAGCAAGAGGAGAGAACGGTTGTAGTTGAACCCAGGACAAAAGCTGCAGCTCAGATGTCATGCGTCTGCTTTGCACAAAGAAGGGTCCCAGACTCGATCCCCAGGTAGGGCTAGGAGAGAATCTAGACTGAGACCCTGGAGAGATGCTGCCAGCCTGTGTAGGCAGTATGGAGCTAGCCTGGCCAATGGGAAGGCTGAGAGGCAATGGCTGGGAATGACAAGCTCATGTGTGAATTGAACCAGGGCCTTTTAGAAATAGAATAAGCTGTCTTATTCCGAGTCAGATCAAACTCTGTACTTTCTACAATGACTGGCAGCTGTGCTCCAGAGTTTCAGACAAGACATTCCCAATGCTACCGGAAGACGAACCTGCGACCTTCTGCATGCAAAGCAGATGGTCTGTCCCTGGGCAATGGCCCTTCTAGGTGACAGCACACATCACTCAAGTAACCCCCGCGCCAATCCCAAAAACCCCTCAGGTGCCATTGTGAACAGGTATCGTATTTTTCGCTCCATAGGCACACTGGACCATAGGGTGCATCTAGTTTTTAGGGGGGGGGATAAAGAAAAAAATTTTATGCACCCCCCCAGCCCCAAAGAGCAACGAAGCGAAGACAGCGAGCGGGATCCATCCTGCTGGCTGTCTTGGCTTCCTCTTTAGCCGCACGCAACCTCTCCAGCCGAGAGAGGTTGCAGGTGGCTTCGTTTTTAGCCGTGGGGCTGGGGTGAGGGAAGCCTGAGCTTCCCCTGACCCCAGCCCCCAGAACAGGAATGGCGGCAAGGCTGCAAGCTGCTATCCGCAAGCCTTCGGAGCCCGGCAGGATAGCTGCCTGAAGCCCGGGGAGCGAGAGGGGTCGGCGCACCAACCCTTCTCGCTCTCCAGGCTTCAGCAAAAGCCTGCATTCGCTCCATAGGACGCACCCACATTTCCCCTTCATTTTTGGAGGGGGAAAAGTGCGTCCTATAGAGCAAAAAATATGGTATGTGTCAATCTGAATGTTTCCTGTTGTTTATTACTGTAGATCAAGCCCTGCTCTCTGAGGTGCTAGTCTGAAGCTCTAACCACTATACCACACTGCCTCTTAACCCACCTCCCTCCATGCAAGTGGCATGTATCCTTCCTGCACCACCTGCGTCTCCCAACAGCCCCCTCTCCCCCCCAACCACACGTGTACCTGTGTGAGGCCCCAGGAGGAGGTGGCCGGTCTCCACGTGGTTCTGCCGCAGCTCCTCTTCGACTGGTAGGGTCAGGATGCTCCAGCCCATGGGAGGGTCGTTGTCGGAGATGGCCATGAGTGCCCGGAAGAGCGAGGGCACCGGGGACATCAGGTTGTGCATGGAGCTCCGCAGGGCAGGGCGGGGAGCCGAGGAGGGGCGTTCGTCACACAGCCCTTGCGGAGAAGAGAAATCAAGTCGGAATTCCTCATGGACCACAGTTCAGCCACTGGGAAGAAGCAGGCAGCGTCCTGGTTCTGGAAACCCTCCCCCCAGCCATATTTTCACAGTTTAGGGGACGGGGCCCAATTGTGGTGGTAGAGAACCTCCTTTGCATGTAGCACTAAGAGGACTCCAGCTTCTTCAAAGGCCTTGCGATTCCCCCCCAGTTTTCCCCCAGAAAAAATGGGGGAAAGTGTGTGGAATATTCAAACTGCTTTTTTCAATTTTTCCAGAAAAGAATGGCTTTGGAAACCCCCTGTCCCCCCCCCTTATTCCTGGTTTTTTTCCAGAGCTTCCCATCTCTACTTTGGCCCCCACCTTTTTTCCCCACCCTGCAATGCAACGGGCGTTTAGCACCCCCTGGAATTCACTCACCCACACATTCACAGCACGACTCCCAGAGATTTCCCAAGCAGAAAGCACATTCCCGACAGCATGGGCACCCAGCTCGGTTGGCCTCGCACTGGCACACTTCCTGCCAAGATATATCAAGTGGGGGTGTTAACAGTGACCTCCCCCCCACCCCCAGTTCCCTTTGTAAAACGATCACACCAGTGCGCGCACAAATCTGCCCCTGTTTTGCCCCCAAAGTGAGGATGGCCAGTTCGACAAATACAGCCCCATTACTGAGAAGGCCCTCTGCCTGGTTCCCTGTAACCTCACTTCTCGCAGGGAGGAAACAGCCAAAAGGCTGTTGGTGCTGGACCTCAGTGTCTGGGCTGAACGATGGGGGTGGAGATGCTCCTTCAGGTATACTGGGCCTTTGGAGGCCGTTTAGGGCTTTAAAGGTCAGCAACATCACTTTGAATTGTGCTCGGAAACGTACTGGGAGCCAATGAAGGTCTTTCAGGACCAGTGTTACAAACTGACTTCAAATTAAATAGTTACATTTTTCATATATTGACTTCCCACCCACACCACATTGTTTTTGTTCATACCCATTTCTACTACATTATATATCAATATTTTATCTATTACAGAAATCCCTCTAATGCAATCACTTTATCCTTTCTTCTCAAATCCTGCCCGCAATTTCATTTTATAGTGCTTTTTCAAATAGTCCAAAAAAAGTCCCCAATTCTTCCAAAATGTGTGCACGTTGAGAAATAATTAAATACAGTGGTGCCTTGCAAGACGAAATTAATTCGTTCCGCGAGTTTATTCGCCTTGCGATTTTTTCGTCTTGCGAAGCATGGACTTTGGAAAAGCTTCAAAAATCACCAAAGTCTTCAAAAACCTCAAAAAAGGCTACCACACCGCGTGCTATGAGTTGCTCCTCGAAGTGAATGCATGGTTTTAAGAAAAAGGAAACAAACTTGCAAGACAAAGGAAACAAACTTGCAAGACGTTTCTGTCTTGCGAAGCAAGCCCATAGGGAAATCCGTCTTGCGAAGCAACTCAAAAAACGAAAAACTCTTTCGTTTTGCGAGTTTTTCGTCTTTCGAGGCATTCGTCTTGCGAGGTAACACTGTACTTAGCAGATACTGTGAACTCAGGTTTACCCTCCCAGAGGAGGAGGCTGCCCACTGCCTCTCTGCCTGATGCCCTGGCCTCGACTCTGTCCAGTCACCCCCTGCCATGAATGTGCTGTTCTCCCCTGATTGCTGCATCAGCTGTGACTGGGTAGTTCAGCCTGCCCAAATGAAGAGGTTGCCTTGCTGTGCTTCTGCGTGAGTGACCGTTCTGGGCTGCCAATCCAAAGGAAGCCCGTGGTAGCGGCTCATACAGATATACAGAGGGTTGATCGCCACCAAGAAGGAGTACTTGTCACGCATTCTAACCACATGTTGTGTGAGAGCACTAGTAGTGCTGTGACTGAGCCTCCCATTCAAGGGGGAGAAGGGGTCTCAGGACCAGTGCTGGATTTATGTATAAGCTAAACAAGCTATAGTTTAGGGCTATATTTCTTGGGGGCCCAAAAAAATGTAAAGGAAAAAAATACCTGGATGTGCATTTCCAAAATATAAGGTAAAAAACAAATACAGTGGACGCTAGGGCTGTGAACGTGAATTTTCGGGGGGCACGTTTGCAACCCGCAGTGTTCGCAACCCACAGCGCCACGTCTGCGCATGCACGGGTTGCAATTCGACACTTCTGCGCATGCGCAAAGAGCGATGTAGTGCTGTTGCGCATGCATGAGCGCATAAACCCGGAAGTAACCCATTCCAGTAGTTCTGGGTTCGGCGCAGTGCGCAACCTGCAAATGTACAACTTGAAGCGTCTGTAACCCGAGGTATGACTGTAAAACAAAACCTACATACAGCAACAGTGTTGTGTGTTGTGTAGGCTCCTATGATGTAAGTCATGGGCCCCACCTGCTAGCCTGCTCCCTAAAATATCACTGGTTTGCTCATTTCTATATATAGGATCCCTACATTCTGCACGGACTGGTTGCGTGGCAACATGGGCAAAAGGCTTTAGAAACCTATTAGGCCCTAAGAGCATATATTCAACTCAAAAAAAAAACAGTGACAATTTGTTGTTGACAAAGGACAGCTGGGCATATAAAGGGCCCCATTACCTTCAGTAGCTTAGGGCCTCATCAAACCTAAATCCGGCCCTGCTCAGGATCTTGGAAACCCCCCCATCCCAAATCCAAGCCTGCAGGTCTGCAACATGATCCAATGCAAGGCAGTGCTTTCCCAACCTCTTACCTGCAGCAAGCACTTGCTGACGTCGCTGGCGCAGAGAGCCTTATTGCACCCATCAGCATGGGAGACCACAGCCCATATGGCTGCCACCAAAAGGAAGGCCACACCGTGGGGCATTGCTACAATGTGGGGCAGTGGGGGGGGGGTAGGTAGACAGACCTGGAAGAAAGTGGAAGATAAATGGTTACCTATGGGGAGAGGAACATTGATCAGGTGACAAAAAATTGAGTAGCCCACAAAAACGTTTACAGTGGTACCTCTGGTTAAGTACTTAATTCATTCCGGAGGTCCATACTTAACCTGAAACCGTTCTTAACCTGAAGCACCACTTTACCTGATGGGGCCTCCTGCTGCCGCCACGCCGCCAGAGCCCGATTTCTGTTCTCATCCTGAAGCAAAGTTCTTAACCTGAAGCCCTATTTCTGGGTTAGCGGAGTCTGTAACCTGAAGTGTATGTAACCTGAAGCATATGTAACCCGAGGTAGTACTGTATTCGCCAGCTGCACCACAGATACCTTTTGGGTCTTAAACAGATGTGGGGGGGTGGTACCCCATCAACACAGATTCCGTAACACTTCCCTGATGCCTCTTTAAGTACAGTGGTACCTTGGGTTAAGTACTTAATTCGTTCCGGAGGTCCGTACTTAACCTTAAACTGTTCTTAACCTGAAGCACCACTTTAGCTAATGGGGCCTCCTGCTGCCGCCGCACCGCAAGAGCACGATTTCTGTTCTCATCCTGAAGCAAAGTTCTTAACCCGAGGTACTATTTCTGGGTTAGTGGAGTCTGTAACCTGAAGCGTATGTAACCCAAGGTACCACTGTATTACGAATTTAGTTCCTGCAGCTGCAAAGTGGTTATATTAACATTTTCCCCTTTCTCTGTTATACTTCCCATTTGGATCTACTCTAACCTACCAAGGGATTGGTTGATCTCTTCAGCCCCCAACTTTTCAATACAGATTACTATGCTGGGGGGGGGGTCTCTTCTCTCCACTATAGAGACATTGGGGGAGAGAAGCAGCTAATCTGGGTTAAACTAGTTACAGGTAGGCAGCCGTGTTGGTCTGCCGTAGTTGAAACAAAACAAAACCAATAAAACCAATAAAATAAAATAAAATAAATTCCTTCCAGTAGCACCTTAGAGACCATCTAAGTTAGTTATTGGTATGAGCTTTCATACCAATTAAACTAGTACAGTACTAGTACATTTCATACCAAGTTAAACTAGTACATTATAAAAGCATCTTGGGGATTGCATATCATGGGCTAAAGTAGCCAACACTCCCCCCCCCCGTCAAGTAAATCCTAAATAAAACCGAGTAGTAACAGGAGGAATTGCAAAGATGCAGGACCCCCACCCCCCATTCAAGGTATGGACGTAGCCCGCGGCCAAAGACTCTCTCTCCACCCCCTCCCCATATTTCCAGGCCTTTTTTTTTTGACGGCGTGGGGGCGCATAGTGATGGCTAAGAGTTGGGGAAAGTGCTCGTCTCCTCCCGTATGCAACCAAGACGCCGCCGCGAAGAAGAAGAAGAAAACTTAGTTAAGTGTCGATCGGCTTACCCGGAGAGGGGGGTGAAGTCTGCGATCGGTGTAGGGCTTTTTTTGGGAGGGGGTCCGGACCACAGTCGCCCCCCTCTCTCAGTCTCTGTCTGGTAGGAAAAGGAGGAGGGATCTGGAAGAAGGGAGGGCTGATTGGGGTTGGGAGAAGGGGAGATGGAGGAGGGAAGGGATAGAAGGAGGGGTGGAGAGAGAGAGAGGGAAAGAAAGAAAGAAAGAAAGAAAGAAAGAAAGAAAGAAAGAAAGAAAGGAGAAGGAGAGGGTGGGGGAGACAGCCAGCCATTGATTTGGGCTTGCACCTAACTCTTCTAACTCTCTCGCCCCTCCAGAGGACCAAATTTGGAGCAATCCTTTTGTTCCTTTTTCAAGGCTGCAGAAGAAATGAAAGAATAAAAGCAGCAAGGCAGCAGGCGGTGGTTTGTTAAAGTTTCTGGGAACTGTAGCTCTGTGAGTGGCGAACTACAGTTCCCATGCTTGTTAGGGAGGAATTTGTGTGCTTTAAATGCATGGTGTGTTCTCAGCCTTTGTGTAGGGTTTGCTCCTAGAATCATAGAATCCTAGAGTTGGAAGAGACCCCAAGGGCCATCGAGTCCAACCCCCTGCCAAGCAGGAAACACCATCAGAGCACTCCTGACATATGGTTGTCAAGCCTCTGCTTAAAGACCTCCAAAGAAGGAGACTCCACCACACTCCTTGGCAGCAAATTCCACTGTCGAACAGCTCTTACTGTCAGGAAGTTCTTCCTAATGTTTAGGTGGAATCTTCTTTCTTGTAGTTTGGAACCATTGCTCCGTGTCCGCTTCTCTGGAGCAGCAGAAAACAACCTTTCTCCCTCCTCTATGTGACATCCTTTTATAGATTTGAACATGGCTATCATATCACCCCTTAACCTCCTCTTCTCCAGGCTAAACATGCCCAGCTCCCTTAGCCGTTCCTCATAAGGCATCGTTTCCAGGCCTTTGACCATTTTGGTTGCCCTCCTCTGGACACGTTCCAGTTTGTCAGTGTCCTTCTTGAACTGTGGTGCCCAGAACTGGACACAGTACTCCAGGTGAGGTCTGACCAGAGCAGAATACAGTCTTTCCTGCTCAATCTGCCAGAGCCTGTATTTGCACGCATAGGAAGTCCCTAACTCGCTGAGGGTTTGACACCCATCAACTACCCTCTCCTGGCTTAGCCTGCCCCTAGAAGCCATTCCTGGGGTGCGGCTGCTGTTGCATGCAGGCAGCTTCCAGGAGCCATAGGTGAAAGCTGAGTGCAGGATGGAGACCAAAGGTGGACAAACTACCCCAGAAACATGATGTGTCCCTCACCAGAGGTACTACCCCTCCCCTAACACCCCATATACCCTGCTCTGAATACCCGCTGCTGGGAACTGCAACTGAGAATACTCTTGTGCTCCGATCCTGCTTACAGGTTTCCCAAAGGCATCTAGTTGCCACTATGAGAATAAGATGGTGGACAAAAGAGGCTACTGCCCTGATCCAGAAGGCTCATCTTAGATCCTTAAAGGTAAAGGGACCCCTGACCATTAGGTCCAGTCGTGGACGACTCTAGGGTTGCGGCACTCATCTCGCTTTATTGGCCGAGGGAGCCAGCGTACAGCTTCTGAGTCCTGTGGCCAGCATGACTAAGCTGCTTTTGGCGAACCAGAGCAGCGCATAGAAACGCCGTTTACCTTCCCGCTGGAGTGGTACCTATTTATCTACTTGCACTTTGACGTGCTTTTGAACTGCTAGGTGGGCAGGAGCAGGGACTGAGCAACAGGAGCTCACCCCGTCGCAGGGATTTGAACCGCCGACCTTCTGACTGGCAAGTCCTAGGCTCTGTGGTTTAACCCACAGCGCCACCAGCGTCCTCCTAGATCCTTAGAGGTATGCAAATATAACGTGAGTTCGAGACTTTTCAGTCTTTTCCACTGTTTTATTTCTTTGGTTTTTCAATCCAATTGCTTGTTTTGGTCAGTTACAAACATTAATGTAAACTTTGGTTCACTGGTGCCATTTCATTGTCACATTATGGAACACACCTAAAGCATATACCACTGATCCAAACTCTGCCCAAGCCTAGCGTCTTCCCTCCGTGGTCCAGACAAATAGTCTATTTGCCCCAGAATCTTCTGCCTGGGTTGCACTAGGGAGAAGATGGTACCCAGTAATTAGAGGTGATTTTAGGTAGCTGGATTTCCCCAATCGCTACACTATGGTGGGGAAAATGTTGCCATCAGAAATCTATTCTATATTTTGGAAAGTGGATTGTCTGTTTTCTATTGGTTCAGATACCACTCAAGACTTGTCATGAAGGTTCCAGCAGCCTTCATAGATATTTGGATGCCAGTCACCACTTCAAATCAAGATAGTGAAGTAGAACATGACTTTGGTGTGACTTTGCCTGATTTTTGGTGCGATGGGCCCAAACTCACAAGCTGCACTAGCTATCTGAAAGTCACAATATTTTGGGGTTTCTACAAATTCCCAAGCAGTGCCTGGCACTCCTCATTAGTATGATATAAAGAGGCTATCTATTGTTTCTTCCCATTAATAATTGGAGGTCTGCCTTTTCCCTTAAACACTAGCCAGATCACTGCAATTTTCTAGAGAAGACCACCTGCCTGACATGTGCCACATGTTCATTTAGCTTCTACTTGAACCAAGAGCAGCAGTACATCATAAGGACTGGATTAGGCCAAGGATTTAAGAGTAATGGCACTGGTATTTTAGAGCACAGGCACCTACAATTCTGATGTTCTCTCAATACTGAAAACATTTGTTTTGTCAAACATTTTCAGAGACTTAATTCTGCTAATTGTTGGTCTTTTGGTTTTGTGTTTTATGATGCTTTCATATTTTATTGTAGTTTTTTGTTGTACATTCTTGTACACTGCTGCACTGCTTTGCTCATGAAAGGATGGTTTGAACTGCTAGTTGGCACCTAGAACAATGACCGAGTCACACAGAGAATGGATTATTTTTGCACACATTAAAATAAATATTTTTAGGTGCAAGAGTGAAGAATGCTTTCAACTGTAAGAGAATAAATTCATCAGAACTTTGAGAAGCACTATTATGGAGTCTTCAGTTGTTAGGGGTCTTGTGGGTCATGGAAATTTAGAACTTTCACCCATTTTTTCATTAAGGCTTACTCCCTGTGCATTTCAACCAAAGCATGGATGGTACCAGGTGACACCACTGTAAACTGTCCTGGACACCATTTAGGCGAGTGCTGCTTCTACACAAGACTTTTTTTTGCAACATGAAGATAATGAATTTGGCGCAAGTGTTCATTACCACCCCACCCCCGGCTTAAATACACAGATCAGGCAGCTACTCTCTGCTTGATCAGTGAAGTGATCTCACAACGACATAATGAAACATGCGCAAGGAACCAGTTGAGAACACTCGAGTTGAGAGAACAGCAATACAATTACATGTAAACATTCATACATTCCACATTTCCCATCTATTCATGCAGGGAGATGCGGGTGGAATTAGCATGTGTGAACAAGTCCTCAGGATTAAAATTCATTGTTCTTAGTGCCACCCAGAATCTAGTGACAGGCGCCGAGGAGATCCACCTCCACGATATATAGCAGTGGATCTTGTCCATCTTTTGTTTCACCAGAGTTCAGTCTTTTTCACCTTACTCCTAGGGTGGAATTTCTTCCTTCTCTCCCTTACGTATGTGTATTTAGCTTACTCTTGCTCAATCTCATGTAAAGGCACCAGTGAGACCCCAACAAAGGGAAGGGATCTTTTGATGATCCTCAATATGCACATATGTTGCTTAGCAACATACAAGTTACATGGGGTGGGGATGGTACTTTGAAGGCTAGCCTCTTTATGCGGATTTTGTTCAGTCTGAGAGAGCCCCCAGCAGAACAATGTTAGATTACTGGGTGGGAGTCTTGAGTTCAAATCCTAGCTTACAGCAGATTCAAGTCACTCTCTTAGGACCTCCTGTTCTCTAACTGTAAAATGAGAACAAATGATTTGCCTGACCTTTTCTCAATATTTCTCACTCACTATTTGCTTGGTGAAATAGATTGGTGAAAGCACACACAGCTAGATAGCAAGTTAGTATATTGTGGAAAACAGGGTATGTGGTGAACATACTTCAGAGACTGATTTTTGGATTTGTCAGATATCACTCAGGTAGAAACTCCATAGCAGACTTTGGCCTGCAGAATGTCATGCTAAGGAGCCTGGGAGCAAACCCAAATCATCTACCTCAAACCTTTGCATACATCTGCTATATGTATATATATTGGAAAGTTTGCTATGCATTCGGATGCTTCTTAAGAATGAGTAACTGAAGTTTGCATAATGGCTCTTGAGATCAAGAAGCAGGTCTCTGTCTATATTTTGATACAGTGGGATGACATTTTGAATCCAGATGGCGGATAGAACCTTTCAAGAATGTGCTGAATTTTACCGCATTTTGCATGATTGTTCCTGAGATCAATGAGCCATTTTTGGCCTATGTTTTGATACCATTGGGTGCCATTTTGAATCAAGATGGCGGACTTTCAAAACTGATTTCAACCACTGATTGCAAAACTGCCCTGATCTTTTGGGTTTCTTTGAATTCCCAAGCGTGGCATGAGGCCTCTAGCATATTGATAGTTGCCACCCACCCTATTCTTAGGGCTCAGTGCAAGTACCCCACAGCACCCCCTCTAACAGAGACATTTGGCAAGTCCCCCCTTCTGCTCTGTTCTGTCCTTTGGTTCCTGCCCTTCCTCCTTTCTTATTGGGATGGCTCTATGTTCCCTTAGAGGAAGTGTATCCACCCTGTCTCACAGCAATCGGCAGTGGGGCTGGGGGGCTCATCCTCCTCATCCACACAGGGTGGAGGCCTCAGGCAATAGTTGCGGCCTTGGTTGTTGTCCCAGAACTCTTCTGCCCCCACAAGGTAGCAAATGGCAAACTCTAGGACAACCCCAGGGACCAGCGGGGTGAGCAGCGGAAGGCGGAAGGCAAAGCGGTCGGCGTGATCCCGATCCCGGCCTGCAGGAGCGGCGTAGGATGCCCGAACTTCGTGTTGCGTAGCCCAAGAATCCCAGCTGTATCGGACAGAGACCCGTTTTTCGTAAGCTAAGTTGAGGACCCGGATGGTGCCGGATACACAGGAGCCTTCAGCCCGGGCCCCTTCGAGGAGAACGCACTGCGCCAGGAGGCGCGGTAAGAAATCTGGCATGGACAGGGGGTCTGGGAAGGTGGGCTCCAGCAGGTATCGAAGACTCAAAGGATCCTGGAGAGACAAAAAGAAGAGGGGAGTGAGAATTTTGGAAGGACCATGGCTCAGAGGCAGGTCACAGGTTGCTGGAGGCAAAGTTGATATGTTTGATTAGAGAAAAGCCATTGATGAAATTTATTGTTGTTAATAATAATAATCAGAGAACCCCTTTTGGAGTTTTTGTGTAAAAAAGAAAATGAATCGGAGACATTTGGGGTGGAAGATTGGGAAAATATAGCCTAACGGAAAGAAGATCAGTTGGATGTCGTGCTAGAGCAAATATTTTGACTAATTTCTTTTATGAAACTGACAGACGGAAAATTGGAAGTCCTTTTAATTTCTTCTCTTTTATTTTGTTTCTTCTCTTTTTTATTTTCCTTTGGTTTTTTTCATTTTTTTCTCACCTTGTTTTTATTTAGATTAGTTTTTTTGATCATATTGCATTATTAAAAAGTTTTAATAAAATTTTATTTAAGAAGATGGTCACAGGTTCAATTTTAGGGAAATTTTTAATGTTTGATGTTTTATCGTGTTTTTATTATTCTGTTGGGAGCCACCCGGAGTGGCTGGGGAAACCCAGTCAGATGGGTGGGGTATAAAAATAAATTATTATAATATTATTATTATTTCCTGGCGTTTCCATGTTAGTCTAGGAAAGATCTGAAACCTTGGCGAGCCACCACCAGTCAGTGTAGACAATATATATGATGGACCAATCGATCTGACTCAGTATAATAAGGTATCTCCCTATGTTCCTATTTAGAAAATGGAACACATGAAGGACTATTTAGGTGTTAGGGGCGAAATAGAGGGTATAAAGGGACAATAAAGACAGAATGAGTGCAGAAATTTGTGGTCGAAGAAGAAAAATGATTAGGTAGGTATTAAAATAGAGTGTAGGGGGAAAATGGTGAGTGGGAACAAACCATGAGAATTTAGAAAGAAGAGACCAAATAAGACGGAAAGGGAAAACCAATGCATTATACAGGATACGACTATATAAATTTAAACAAGTGAAAAGAAAACAGAAGGAAATCTAGAGAAGGCAGGCAGAAAGAGACTAAAGGCTGGCAGGAAACAGTGTGTGTCCAAGTGGGAAAGTGATTTGAATGTAGGATTCGGACCTGGGAGACCCGGGTTCAAATCCTCACTAGGCCAGGAAGCTCCCAGGGTAAGCCTGGGTCAGTCTTTCTCTCTCAGGTTAACCTTCTTCACCCAGCTGTCATGAGGATAAAATGGGAAAGAGAACTGCGTACACCACCTTGAAGGAAAAATGGGATATAATAAGCATGTGACCAAGTAAATAAAGAGGAGAGGAGTTCTTGAATCAGGTCAGGAGGACTAAGAAGAAGGAAAGTCAATGAATGGGAGGTGAGGAAAAGGGCAATAAAGATGAAAGATAAAGATACTGGGTGGCCAGCAGAAAAAGAACAGGAGGAAAATAAGAGCGGGAGAAGGAGGAAGAGGATGAGAAAGAGAAAGAGGAGCGAGGGCTAAATATACACTATGGCCACATTTGCACCATACATTTAAGACACTCTGATAACTCTTTAAACAGTCATGGCTTCCCCCAAAGAATCCTTGGAACTGTAGTTTGCTAAGGGTGTTGAGAGTTGTTTGGCAGTCCCTATTCCCCTCATGGAGTTACAATTCCCCAGGAACGGTAGCTCCCAGAATACTTTGGGGAAAGCGATGACTGTTTCAGGTGGTACCATAACGCTTTAAATGTATAGTGTGGATGTGGCCCTTCAAAGCACATTCTTTCCCCCTCAAAGGATTCTGGGCACTGTAGTCGACCCCTCACAAGAGTTACAATTCCCAGCGACCCTTAACAAACTCCAGTGCCCAGAATTCTTTGAGAGGAAAAGAATGTGCTTTGAATGTGCCTTAAATGTACAAGTCACACAGGGAAAAGGAAAGAAGTCAGGGAGGAGATGAAAGGATGGGACAAGGCGAAGAAGAGGAGAGACTGGAGATCCAAGACGGCAGCGTGTGGAGAAGGGAAGGGCGGGAGGAGGATGAGACAGAAAGCGAGGAGGCAGGCAATGTGGAAAGCAAGGGAGGCGTTGATGGATCCTGAGTGCCATTTGAGAGTCACTTTCAGGAAAGAGAAGAGAGACTTCTGGTCTCCGGACAACATTTAAAAAACCCTTTTCCCAGCACCACCAGCCCATCTATGTTAATTCCTTTGGCTGGAATGCAGTCGTTATGGAGTCATCCCTAATGCAGCCAGCAAAACTCTCACCAGCCTAAGCAAGCACAGCCATTTTGGACCACAACTCCCATCAACAGCAGCCAGCCACATAGTTATGGTCCAATATGTCTGGAGGGCACCTGGTTGGCGAAGGCAAGGCTGCCTTCATATAAAGGCCCTACAAGCAGTCTAGTGAGGGCTGGGGGCCCAAAAGAAAAACATTTTTTATGTTGGCATGACTGTGTGGGCTCAGAATGGGAGGAAGGGCCTTTCTTTAAACCTGAGGACTCTCTTTGGAGAAGGAGGGATCCCCTCAGCCTGACAAGCGTGAGGAGATCTTATATCCCCTCCCAGGTCCTTGCACAACCACCATCCCTGGAGATTTTGGGGCCATCTCAAGAGATGCTCAGGGGGGAAAGCTTAAGGCGAACTGTGAAAGACTTTAACTGCCCAAAGGTGGACAGAATGGGATATTCTGAATGCCTCCGAAGCCTTGTAGGTTAGCTCCACCTGGAAACTGCGGAAACAACCTTTCAAGGCATATTTTGGATCCATGCCTTTTGTATAGTCATAATAGATCTAAGGCCTCTTCTGGGGTTACGAAGAGGGAAATGTAAACGCAAAGAGAGGGACAATGTGGATTAGTATCCATGCCCCATCGCTGTTTCTGCTTCCTAACTCTTGGAAGGTGACTGGCTGAAAGAAGGAGACACCTGTATCTATGGAGGCCTCTTGACACGTTTTAAGAACCTCCTGTTATGCCAAATTTGAAAATGCATGGGGAATCTCTGCAGATACGAAAGGATCTGTGCTTCAGAGCGTTGCTTTGTAAAGTAGGAAGGCAGGCAGGGAGTGGGAATGATGGCGGAGAGGCTTGCATGTTCACAACACCCCTCTCTCAGCAACCATAGAAGCATAGAATTGTAGAATTAGAAGGGACCCTACGGGTCATCTAGTCCAACCCCCTGCAACACAGAAATCAATGCAGGAGTTCACTTTAACACTGAAAAAATATACTAGTCAGTTACCTTTTCTTACCTATTTACAGGACTCCTGCAAAGACCCAGAGACGTGGATATAGGTTACTACAGGTTAATGACATGAGACTTCATGGTAAGAAGCGAAGGCTGCAATCCCATGTACGCTTATCTTGGGACAAGGGTCACAGCTCAGGGACATAGCATCTACTTTGCATGCAGGAGGTCCAAGTTCAATGCCAAGTGGCAACTCCTCAGGAAAGGATGGAAATGCCCTCTGCTTGAAACCCGGAGAGCCACTGCCAGCTAGGGCAGCCCGTGTGCTGCCTTCCCTAGTCGTTACAACTCCCATCAGCCCCAGGCAACAGGATCAAAACTTGCGGCAAGTAAATACAGAGCACAATTCATTTAGACCTAGCTGTCTGTTTTGAAGCTGATGTCTCACAGCCTCTGGATGGCACCAGCTTCCCCCCATGGCCAAAAGCGGCATTGCACATGGGAATATGGGAAGCTGCTTTCTACTGAGTCAGACCTCTGGTCCACCTCACTTGGTATTGTCTGCACTGACTGGCAGCAGCAGCAGGGGACACTCCCAGCCCTATCTGGGAGATGCCAGGGTTTGAACCTGGGACCTTGTGCATGCAACACAGATGTTCTACCCCTGGGCTATAGCCCTTATCTGAAAAAGCTACATCTTCCATTGCTACTTGACACAAATATGATGCATTTTCGACCAGTTCAATGCTGGTTATCTGGCCCTTTAAGGCCCTTGTGGGGGGTAAAGAGTAGGAATTATTATTCTCCATGGATTTAATGCTTCCTTTGCCCTCATAAAGGCGATGCTGAAGGGAAATCTATGGTTGATTTCCTTCCCTCCCACCTTTCTGCCACTTCCCATTCTGCCCCAAGATTCATCCCACCACTAGGCTGGCTAACCCCCTGTTACCTTCACAGGTGGGCAAAAAGGCAGGCACGGGGCAAAGTGGCTGAGTGAGTCGCGCCTCAGCTGGGCATGGACACGCTCCGGCACCTCTGGGAGGTCGTTGGGCCAGAACTGGCGGACGCTGGTGAGCTCCAGGCCCAGGGAGTCGGCAAAGCGAACCCTCTTGCATGTCCCAGGACTGCGGCTGCGCGAAGCCCCCCGACTTCTGCCCCGGGCAGGGGCCGAGCGAGTCCGGCGCCTTCCTTTCCGCTTGTGCCCTCCAAAGACGTGGCGTCGCCTCCGGGGCCTGCTCCGGGGCCTGCTCTCCGACTCGGATTCGGAGCCCTCGGTCCCCGAGTCCTCTGCTATGCTCGGCCGGGCGGTGCGGTAGTAGGCTCGCTCGTACAGGCCTGCGATGTAGCTCAGGTTCCGTGGGATGTTGCTAGGGGTCAGAGGTGATGGTGGGGCACGAGCCATGGGGGCAAAGCTGCAGACCCCAAGGCTTGGCTCTTCTACACAGCTCAGGCCCAAGAATCACTTTTTGGGAGTGTGTGGTGGCAACCCAGTTCTTCACGCCCTTCGCCGGACCTTCCTCCACTGTTGCTCTGTTTCGGACGGACTGCCTTATTGCACGTTTGGGAGAAAAGATGTTCCTTTGCAGCCCTGTTGTCCACTGCCCTGCCTCTCAGGCTTCTTCAGTGCTCTGGTTCTCCCTCAGCATGTTACCTCCTCTGAATTCTCCTGCTAGAGTCTCTTTGCCATGCTTCCGGTTGTCTGCAGGGCTCTCGGTCTGTCTGTGGGTCAATTCTTCATTTATTACCACTCCATCATCTTCTGCTCTCCCTTCCTCCCTCCATCTGGTCTGGTGTTTTTGCTCTGCCTTTCCATTTTTCAGTGTATTCCGCTGCTCTTCCTTCTGAAGACTTTCTCTCTCTCTCTCGTTCTACCTCATTCTTTTGCTTTGTCACTGTGCCTTTTGGAAATGCTCTGTGTTTTATTATTCCATCCGTGCTCTGTCTCTTTCTGTTGATTCAACTGTGTGACTTTGCCTTTTCCTTCCCAAGGACACTGTCACTCTCGTCTGCCTTTGAGGAGTCAAGTCAGTCAGGTCGTCTGTCTGATCTTTCCTGTCTCTTTTCACTCTACTTGATCTCTGATACTCTCTGTGTATATTTAAAATTTTATATGTGTCTGTATCAAGATATCTTTCCCTCGCTGCTGCTGCTTCCTTCTTCTATCTGTCCATCGCTTCACTTCCACGCTGTCCCACTCCAGAGGTTCCCGGACTCTCTCTCTCTCTGGAAGATGCTGTTAAATATTTTTGCTTCCTGGAGAGTTTTCAGTCTCTCTAGCTTTTTATTCAGTGTGGTCCAGCTAAAGGTGACTCAGAGATTACCATAATCCTCAGAGCTGCAGCTCCTTGAAAACCGACTGCCCATCCAGAATCTGAAGGGCCGGTACTCCAGAGAAGATTTATCCAAGGAACGCAAACAGGCACAACTCACTCAGTCAAGAAAGGGAGGCTTGGGCTGCTGGGAAGGAGAAGATATTTGCTTCCAGACCCGAAACGGTTTTATTACTGCTAGGAAAAGGGCTCCCTCTCCCTCACACCTTGCCCCTCTAGGTTCCAGAGACAAGATGTACCTTAAAAAAGTATACGTGCCCATAAATGTTTCTTTGGGAGATGAATTATTCAGAAGAGAAAATGGAACTAATGGATTATGCAAGAGCCAGAAAGCCCCACAAAGATCAGGAAAAAGGGGGGTGGGATTCAAAATTGGGGGCGGATTTGGCAGTTGGAGCTCAGAAATGGGAAATGTGTGTGTTTGGGTGGGGTGGGGGGCTTCCAGCTGGCAACAAGGGACGCCAGTAGAACTGGGGAGGCTGTTTTGGGGGGCAGAAATGAAGCTGTTAACTGAGATGGAGCTGCTCCTTTGGCTTCATGCCGCGTTAACCAGGTGCCTGAGAGCGTCTCTGTGCATGAAACTGCAGGCATCCGGTCATGAATAATGGAGCAAGCCTAAAGCTTTCTGTCCTCCTCTCCTTAACATCCCCTCCTGCCTCCTCTCACCACAAAGTACAAAAGGGGTTACATGATGTTTACTGTACTACTTTTATTGCGAAGGAAGGAGCTTCTTCTCTCCCCTTCCCTAAATTGATAGAATCACACCTTTCCTTTCCACTGACAGCCACCTCAGATCAGCTTCAGAAAACAGGCAACCATAACACGCCACCTCCCTGAATTTAATGAAAGTACAGAAATGGTTACGGACGGCTCTACAAATACGTAGCCTTTTCTCTCTCTTGGAAGCAGGGTGAGTTCAATGACATCCTCCTCATCTTATTTTTATCGCAGCTGCTCTGTCCCTCTGCTCAACCTGCCTCATTTCCCAAGGTCATAGGAAATTGAGCTTGGTTTGTCTCGGGCCCGAACGCTAATGCAATCCTTGCAGACACACGCAAACAGCCAATGTTTGTTTTGCACCTAAAACACCTAAAACAATCCACCTGTCTCTTACGCCTATGAAGTCTGGCTTTTTACACTGTGCACCATTTCTCTGGGACAGCCTTTGCTCACTAGGCAAAGGAGCTGCAATGGATTACAACTCCCATCAGACTGTGCCAATATGGCTGTGTCGGCAGGTGTTGATGGGAGTCGTAATCCAACAATATCTGGAGGGCACCTGGTGGCTGAAGGCCGACATATACCTTTGCAAGGTCCTAGGAAATGACCGGGCACACATTTCCATGTTGTGCCTTTTTCACTTGCCTTTTTCACTTGCCGAAAGGTGTTTCATTACCAGTTACCTCTCCACAGCTGGAGACAGCCCACAGGTCCACTGACAGACAATTCAGTGTATTTGGGGATTAATTCCGAGTGACGGGATCCATTAAGCAGTAGTCTCAAAGAACCAAGGAGCAGGTGAACATCATGGTTAAAGAAATATTTTTAAAACACAACAGAAATGCAGCCCCAACCCCAAAGTTCACCATGATCTACTGACTTCCAGTTCTAATTAGAATGAGCGCCAGGAGTGGTGAGAGCACAGAAAAAGAAAAAGAAAATAATAATGTGAAAATGTTAACAGAGAAAGAAGCATTCATGGCACTCTGTGAGCCCAGTGTCACTTTGCGAGAATCACAAGAACAGCACTGGGCTCGCAGGGCGGCATGAGCGAGGACGCACAACGTCCTGTCCCCCCAAAACTCTATCCAGAGCGACGACCCCCCCCCAGCCCCCATGCTATGCCTCTGGTCTGACATTTGCCACAACATCCTTGAGCTGCATGCATCTATGTGGTGTTTTTTTTATATATATAATATTTTATTTGGATTTTTCAAACATAAATGCAAAAATAAAAAAACAGTATAACATATATCATAACATCTTTTCATAACATCTTTGGACTCCCTCGTGCCTCCCGCTCCCATTTACATCATTGCCAATTCTTGCCAGCAATTTATCATCTTGTTTACACTCTTATGTCAAATTCATTTAAATATAATCTATAAGTTCTCCAAAAGGTTTATAATTTTTTCTCAAATTTACTTATCATCTTAATTCTCATTAATTTAGTGGTGCACACTTATTTATGATCTAGCATCCTTTCTTAGCATTCAACCAAATTACAGTATTTTTTTAAATAAATCTTGAATTTCTTCCAATCTTCTTCAACCCTCTCCTCTCCCAGTTCTCGGATTCTGCCAGTCATCTCGGCCAGTTGCATATAGTCCATCAGCTGCATCTGCCACTCTTCCAGTGTGGGTAGTTCTTGAGTCTTCCAGTTCTTAGCGATGAGTATCCTTGCTGCCGTTGTTGCATACATGAAAAATGTTCGGTCCTTCTTTAACACCTTCTGGCCGACAATGCCCAGAAGGAAGGCCTCTGGTTTCTTAGTGAAGGTATACTTAAATACCTTTTTCAGCTCATTATATATCATTTCCCAGAAAGCCTTCACTCTAGGGCAGGTCCACCAGAGGTGAAAGAATGTTCCTTCATTTTCTTTACATTTCCAACATTTATTATCAGACAAATGGTATATCTTAGCAAGTTTAACTGGGGTCATGTACCATCTATATATCATTTTCATTACATTTTCCTTCAAAGCATTACATGCAGTGAAGTTCAACCCAGTGGTCCACAACCTTTCCCAGTCCTCGAGCATAATATTATACCCAATGTCCTGTGCCCACTTTATCATAGCTGATTTAACCATTTCGTCTTGTGTATTCCATTTTAACAGCAGGTTATACATTCTTGAAAGTACCTTAGTCTTTGGTTCTAACAATTCTGTTTCTAACTTCGATTTCTCCACCTGGAACCCTAGCTTTTTATCATTTTTAAAAACTTCATTAATCTGAGCATAATGTAACCAGTCTCGCACTTTATCCTTGATTTTCTCCAAACTCTGCAATTTCCAGTTGTCTCCATCTTTTTCTAGTATTTCCCAATATTTTGGCCATTTGGCCTCCATATTGGGTCTTTTTCGGGCCTTAGCTTCCAGGGGTGAAAGCCACCTTGGAGTTTTATTCTCCAATAAGTCTTTGTATTTTGTCCAGACATTAAATACTGCTTTCCTGACAATATGGTTCTTAAAGGCCTTATTGATCTTTTTTTTTTTTTTCTTTTCTTCAAATATCTTTATTAAACAGTTTTTTTTAAAAAAAATGTACACATACCAGAGAAAAGAAAAAAAAAAGAGAAAGAAAAGAAAAGAAAAGAAAAACTTACACATTTACAAACAATTGACCTCCATCCAACTCAGTTTAGGATTACATAATCTTATACAATTTCTGCAGTTGTTCTGACAATAGTTCTAAACGTCGTAGGTGTTAGTTACCGTCTGCTGTTAACTTATTAATTCCCAAATTGATCTCAATATAGCTTAGAAAATTAGTCCACTCACTTTTTAGTTTTGCAGTATTGTGGTACCTAATTCTTTGTGTTAATCTCGCTAATTCTATATATTGAAACAGTCTCACTTGCCAGTCTCTGATTGTAGGTATATCGGGGGATTTCCATTTTTGCGCTATTAAAATCCTCGCCGCCGCCGTGGCATATTGAAAAAAGGTTTGGTCTTCATTTCTTATCTCCTCACCGATCATACCTAGAAGGAACACCTCAGGTATTTTAGGAAAGTTGTATTTCAAATTTTTTTTTAATTCCTCATAAATTTGTCCCCAAAATCTCTTCACCGCGTCACAGGTCCACTTACATCTCCAGCAAGTGTTGTCTACGGTTCTGTACATCTTCCCCAGTTTTGCCGGGGTCAGGTACCAGCGGTACATCATTTTCTCTAAATTTTCTCGGAGGGCTGCACAAGCTGTAAATTTCATACCCTTCTTCCAGAGTATCTGCCATTTATTATATTCCACATTGTGCCCAAGATCTCTTTCCCATTTAACCATCACTCCTTTCACCTCTTCCTCTTTGGTGTCCCATTCCAGTAATTGTTTGTACATTTTAGAGAGGAGTTTATTATTGCTTTCAAGAATTTCCACCTGGTATCTCGATTTTTTTTCGCTCATCCCTAGTTTTTTATGTTCACCCCACAGAGCATTAATTTGGTGAAAGTGTAGCCATTCCTTGATCTTATCCTTCATCTCATCATATGACCTAACCTTCCACCCCTCTTCTGTTTTAACTAGAAGGTCTTCATACGTCCACCTTTCACCTGTCATATTTAATTTTTTAATTTTGACAATATCAACTGGGGAGAGCCACCAGGGCGTGCCCTTTTCAATCAGGTTTTTATTTCTATTCCAGACCTCAAGTAACGGGCCTCTAATGATATGGTTAGAGAAGCCTCTGTGGACCTTCCCTTTCTCTTGCCACAAGTAGGCGTGCCAACCAAACCTGGTGTTAAAGCCCTCTAGATCTAACAAGTCTGTGTTCTTTAGAGTGGCCCAGTCCTTTATCCAGCAAAGGCAAACTGCCTCGTAGTAAAGCTTTATGTTCGGGACTGCGAAACCACCTCTCTCTCTTGAGTCTGTAAGATGTTTAAACTTGACTCTAGCCCTTTTCCCCTGCCATATGAACTTGGCCAAAATTCTTTGCCAGTTCTTAAAGCATGTAGTGCCTTTAATTAGTGGAATATTCTGAAATAAAAATAGCAGTCTCGGGAGAATACACATCTTAATCGCTGCCATCCTTCCTGTCCATGATAGTTTCAACCTGTGCCAGGTTGAAATCTAGATCTAGATCTTTCTTAATTTCTTGCCATACCTTATTATAGTTGTCTTCCACTAAATTTATATTTTTCGGAGATAACCAAATTCCCAGGTATTTAACCTTATTCACGACCTTAATACCTATCTTTTGCTCCAACCGGATTTTAGCATGGTCATCCAAGTTCTTTATTAAAATTTTAGTTTTTTTCCTATTTAATTTAAATCCTGACAGTTTACCAAAATCCTCTAAAAGTTCTACTACACTACTGGCACTATCCACAGGATTCTCTAGAGATAAGACCAAGTCATCGGCATAAGCCTTTAGTTTGTATTCTTTTTCCCCGATTCTTATCCCTCTTACACTTGATGTTTCCCTTATTTTATTTGCGATTACCTCCAAGACCATAATAAATAACAGGGGTGACAGTGGACAGCCCTGTCTTGTACCCTTCATGATCATAAAAGACTTGGACAGGTTATTATTAATAATCAACCTAGCCCGTTGCCCTGAATATATTGCCTTGATGCCTTCCATATAAGGACCTTCTATTCCAGCCATTTTCATACATTGTAGTAAAAATTCCCAAGAGACGTTATCGAAGGCCTTTTCGGCATCAATGAAAATCAGAGCTGCCGGGATGTCTGTCCTCATATCTAAATATTCAATAATGTTTAATATGTGATGGACGTTATCTTTCAGTTGCCTATTAGGGAGGAATCCCGCTTGGTCTTTATGGATATATTTCTTTAAATACTTCTTAAGTCTATTTGCCATAATATCTGCAAAAATCTTATAGTCACTATTAAGCAATGAGATTGGCCTGTAGTTTCTTATATCTGTTTTTTCAGTTTCCGTTTTTGGTATTAGAGTAATATATGCCTCTTTCCAAGAATCAGGGATCCTTCCTCCTTGGAGAATATTATTAATAACGTCCGTAAGCACCGGTGCTAGGTATTCCCCTAACGTTTTATAGTACTTCGAGGACAAACCGTCTGGTCCGGGAGCCTTTCCGGGCTTCATCCTGTTAATGGCCTCTTTGATCTCATCTACTGTAATCTTCTTATTCAGTTGTGCACTATCCTCTTCTGTTAGATATTTCCCTCCACATTGATCCAGGTAGTTTCCTATTTCTATACTGTCTTCTTCTCCTTTTTCATACAACTTCTCAAAGAATTGGATAAACCTTTTTTCTATTTCATCTGGGTCTTCTGTAATATTATCCTCCGTTGTTAATTTATTGATCACATTTTGTTTATTCCTTTTTCTTAACTGCCACGCAAGTAGCTTCCCCGTTTTATTTGCCGACTCAAAATATTTCTGCTTCATAAATTTAATTCTCCATTCTACCTCTTGGTTTAATAAAGCTGAGTATTGTGACTGCAACACTTTAGAGGTTTGAGTAATCTCTTCGTCTCCCGGGTTTATAGTCAATTTTCTCTCACAGTCTCTTAACTGAGTAAGAATGTCCTCTTTCTTTTGTTCCCTTAATTTCCTTCTGAGACTATTTTGTTGTATTAAAAAACCCCTTAGGACCGCCTTGCCGGCGTCCCATACTATATCTATAGGGGTGTCCCTGTTCAAGTTTAAATCAAAATAATTTTTCAGAGTACTTTTGGCCCTTTCCGTCACCTCTTCAATTTCAAATAGATGTTCATTCATCCTCCACCTATACTGTCCCTTTACTTCCTCTTTTATTTCCAAAACTAATGGGCAGTGGTCAGAGAGGGTCCTGGGTTGAATTTCACATCTCATTACGCTCAGCGATAATGCCCTTGACACCCAGATCTGATCAATTCTGCCCCAACTCTGATGGGGCTCAGAGTAATGGGTAAACTGTTTTATAGTAGGGTTTTTATGCCTCCAAATATCGATTAAATCTAGGTTCTCCTCAAAGATTTCGGAAGTTTCCCCCGATTTGATTTCCCCTTCTTTTCACTTCTATCCAAATCCGGTACCGGGACACCGTTCATATCTCCGAGCAGAATTAGTTTATAGTCATCAAGTTCTAACAAGATGTGTTCTAGTTTCTCAAAAAATTCAGCTCTATTTGTGTTCGGGGCATAAACCGTCACGACATTAATTTTTTCCCCCCGGTAGTTTAATTGAATTCCCAATATTCTTCCTTCATCGTCTTTGCAAATTAAAGGCCTTATTGATCTTAACCTTATCATACCATAAGTATGCATGCCAACCAAAAGCATTGTTAAAACCTTCCAGATCCAGTACATCAGTGTCCTCGAGAAGTAGCCAATCTTTTAGCCAGCAGAAAGCTGCGGCTTCATAGTACAGCTTTAAGTCTGGCAGGGCAAAGCCCCCTCTTTCTTTCGCATCAGTTAATATTTTAAACTTAATTCTGGGCTTTTTGCCCTGCCAGACAAATTTAGAGATATCTCTCTGCCACTTCCGGAAGCACTCCGTCTTGTCCACAATCTGTAATGTTTGAAACAAAAACAACATTTTTGGCAATACATTCATCTTAATAGCAGCAATTCGGCCTAACAAAGAAAGCTTCAATTTTGTCCAACTGTCCAAGTCTCTCTTAATTTCAGACCAACATTTTTCATAGTTATCTTTAAATAGACTCAGATTTTTTGCTGTTATATTTACCCCTAGGTACTTTACTTTTTTAACCACAGTTAGTTCTGTTTCTCTCTGAAACCGTTCTGACTCTGTATCTGTCAAATTTTTTCCCAACACCTTAGTTTTCTGTTTATTTAGTTTAAATCCCGCCACCCGACCAAAGTCTTGTATCAGTTGCAATACTCTTTTTGTACTAGATTCTGGCTTCTGCAAAGTCAAAACTAGGTCATCTGCAAAGGCTTTAAGTTTATATTGTTTCGCTCCGACCTGAATCCCTTCCACCAACCGGTCCCCTCTGATCATATTCAAGAGCACCTCCAGAACCGAAATAAATAGCAGAGGGGAAATGGGGCAGCCTTGTCGTGTTCCTTTTTCAATTTTGAACTCTTCTGTAACCACATTGTTAACTATCAGTTTGGCCTTTTGTTCTGAGTATATTGCGTCAATCCCATTCTCAAACCCCCGTCCCACTCCCATTTCTTTTAAATTTCCCTTCATAAATTTCCAAGAGATATTATCAAAGGCCTTCTCCGCATCTATAAAGATTAGCACTGCTTTTGTATTTATGTCTGTTTGCAAAAGTTCCAAAATGTCAATAATGTTCCTTGTGTTAGCAAACATATGTCTACCTGGGAGAAAGCCTGCCTGATCTTTATGAATTACTTCATTTAAAACTCTTTTAAGTCTACTTGCCAAAATGTCTGCAAATATTTTGTAATCCACATTTAGAAGGGAGATGGGACGGTAGTTCTTGAGTTGTGTCTTTTCAGTTTCAGATTTTGGTATCAATGTGATAAAAGCTTCCTTCCACGATTCCGGCGCCCTCTTTCCCTCCATAATTTTGTTGCTGACCTCCATCAATGGTTGAATCAAATAGTCTTTTAATGTCTTATAATACTTGGAGGTCAGGCCGTCTGGCCCTGGAGATTTGCCCAATTGCATGTTCTGAATGGCTTGTTCAATCTCTTGTCGTGTTATTTTATTGTTCAGGATTAATCTGTTTTCTTGTGACAGTTTTGTTAGTCCATTTTTTTCCAAAAATTGTTTAATCTCAACCTCCTCTTGCGGCCCTTGAGTATATAATTTTTTGAAATATCTCTGGAAACACTTTCTAATCTCCACGGGGTTCTGAATGTTTCTTCCTTCAATTTCTAGGTTTGTGACTGTATTTAATTTTTGTCTCTTCTTCAACTGCCACGCTAGCAGTTTCCCACATTTGTTTGCTGATTCAAAAGTTTTTTGTTTCATTAATTTGATCTTCCACTCTATTTCCTGGTTTATCAGTTTAGAATATTGTGCTTGATGAAGTTTAATTTCTCTCAGAATCGGCTGTGATTTTGGGTTGGATCTTAACTTCTTCTCTAATTCTTTAATTTTCTCCAAAATCTTATCTTTCCTCTCATTTTGTATCCTTTTCTTTACAGTATTCTGTTGTATCAAGAACCCCCTCATCACTGCCTTACTTGCGTCCCAGATAATTCTTTTTTCCACCGTAGTGTTCATATTTATCTCAAAGTAATCCTTCAAAGCTTTTTGGGCCTTCTTGGTGATCTCCTGATCTCTGAACAAATTGTCATTCATCTTCCATCTATATGTGGTGTTTTTTATCCAGTTGGCTGGTTGTAAGTCACTTTGCGTTGCTCTGGGCAAGATAAAGCGATTAACAACTTCAACAAATAACAATAATCATCTGTCCCCTTATTTTCAGATGGACTAGAATTCTGAGCTTCTTCTGGTGGTTGAGCAGATTGGCAAGTAGACAGCAGACAAGAGAGACGCTTGTTATTCAGCGGATGAACTTAATGTCTCTTGCTTATAAATAAGAGATTTCCCTGTACTTGTAAATTTGGAAACATCCCTATGCATGTTTACTCAGAAGAAAATCCCACTTTAATTTTAAAATCTCATTTTGATGCAATATACTCCCAAGTAATTCTGCAAAGTGTTGCCAGCTCAGCAATCCTCTAAAGATAGGAAGCCGCCTTATATATAGACCATTGGCCTATACAGTCCAAAAGTGAGAGACAGCAAGTCTCTAGAGTTTAAGGCAGAGAGTCTTTCCCTTCACCTGGAATCCTTTCAGCCAAACACGACTTTCTGCCCGCAAAGCAGAAAACCTCTCCTGCCTGCCTCGTTTTGCTGCAAGTAACACTGGCAGTCTGCTTAGAATTTAAATATCTGATTGACCCAAAATTTGAAAGAGCCCATCAGAAAAATAATCCAGACAAGATGGTTTGCTAGCAGAGAGGCAGAAAAGGGTGGTTGTAGCCTGCTCACCCTGATAATGGAGTTTCGCCTTTAGCTGTCATAACCAAAAAGCTGCTGATAGGCCTCTACACCTCGTTCAATTTGTCTAACCTCCCTTTAAATCTGCCTTAGTCAAGGGCCACCCCAACATCTTGTGGCATCAAACGGCAAATATAAAGATCTGAAAATGCTTACAACATTAAGATAAATTCAACAGTGTCAATAAGTATTGACGGATTCAATAATGGAATACTGAAAAGTATAGTTTTTGTAAAATATGCAGGGATTTATGATATGTAAAATGAACCATGGAAAGAGAAGAATGGAAGTCATTTAAGGATGTAAAATGGGTATTTTGAAGGAAATAACAGTCCGACTGCAGCAGCCATGGGAAACAGGGCCTTTTCAGTGGTGGCTCCCGTCTCCTGAAATACAACAGACTTCATTAGTTCCATGTTTTGAAGAAAGTTTTCCCTGGCTTTTAATTCAATGGTCTTATTGTATATTCTACTTCTGGAGTTTTCAATAGTGAAATGAATTTTTATTTATTTAAAACTGTTTTATCGTACATTCGATTGTATGTTTTCATACTACTGCTACTATCGATAACATTGTATATAATGCAGGCCCCCCGGGAAGGCTTGTAGGAAACACGGAAGGCCGTTAAACGGCTTTTCCAGTAGCTACAGAGACGTTGGCGCCATTAGCCAATCAGAAACTGCAGCTTCAAACGCGATAGAGAAAAGGGCCCGGACCAAAGCGGCGTTCTACCACTTACAGTAGAACCTGAGGAATCCCTCCTTGGCCAATAGGAGAGCTACTCTAGATATGATTGGCACAACTCTATCCAATGGTTTCGGACCCAATGAAAATACGAATGTATGTAATTGACAGGCCTCTCACCCAATAATCACGTGAGGTGGGTCGAAAATGAAAAAGCAATCGTTATTTCTCTGTTGCTAACCAATAATGTACTACGGTCCGATTGAGGGAAGCATAGCGTTAGCCGCGGAGAAGGCGGACTATGATAATTTGCCTGCCCCAATGAGAACACTCCGATTTGGTCCTTCAGCGCTCTGATAAATTATTTCCCTGTACGTTTTGATTGGCGGGCCTGCTCTCCAATTCAACTTCGCGACGGGGGCAAATCGGGCGGGCAACTTCTCGAAGCCACCCAATCATACAGAAACGCGGCTAAGGCGGGCGCAAGACGCTCCCGGACCAATCACGAATCCACATTGCAAAAGTCGGGGGGGAAACCCCCACCAACCCTTTCCCAGCTCCGATCCAATCGCCGATCGAAACCTTTCGAGCGGCGGCGTTCCCGAGCCAATGCCTGCAGAGCCTGCGTCCGCGAGACGGCGGGCTGCCCCGCGGACCAATGGCAAGAGGGCGCCTGGCCCCCGGACGAGCCAATGAGCGCGTCCGAGAGCGGGCAGCCAATCAGAGCGCGTCGGCGGGCGGCTAGTGCGGCAGGCGGCTGCGGCGGGGTCTATGGCGTCCGTGCGGGGCCCGAGCAGCGTCGGCGGGGGCGGGCGAGGGGCCGCGGCGGCCTTGGGGGGCGAAGGGGAGCCCGGCGGGGGGCTGGTTGGGGGCCCGCCTTCCTCCCAGTACGGGAACGGGCTGGGGGGGAGCGGACCCGGGGGGGAGCAGGGCGGGGGGCTCCGCGAGTTGGAGGAGGAGGAGGAGGAGGGGCTGCTCCTCGAGGCCGCGACGGGCGGAGGAGCCGCGGGCGGCGGCGGCGGCGGGATCCGAGGCTCCGGCCCTCGGGGCGCCCTTTCCTCCTCCTCCTCCTCCCCTTCCTCCCACGCGCCCTCCAGGGCCGGCCAGGCGGGAGTGGGGGGGCCCCACCACCACCCTCACTCCGAAGAGCTGGAGGAGGAGGCCGGCCTGGGAGAGAGCGACCCCGGAGACTCCGCCATCGAAGACCCGGTGAGTGGCCCCCGGGGGCGAGGAGGAGAGAGCGAAGGGCCCGAATTGCTCTCCCGCGTGATCTTTGTCCCCCCCCCCATCACACCCACCCGTCTCTTTTTCAGCGTAGCCTACCTCGCAGGAGTGTTGCTTATTTATTTGCCGCATTCATATCCAGCTTTTCTCTCCCAAAGGAGCTCAAGGGGGCGCACGTGGCTCTCCCCACCCCCATCTCATCCTCGCAGCCACCCTGTGAGGTAGGGGAGGAGAGGAGAGGGGTTGACTGGCCCGAGGTCGCCCAGTGAGCTTCGTGGCTGAGTGGGAATTCGAACCCTTCTCTCCCAGATCCCATAGTTCCACCTTAGTTCTAACCATTGCACCGCACTGGCTTAAGAGAAAGAGTGGTGGTGGATGAGGAGGTAACGTGTGCGTAGAATAATAGAATTGTGGTGTTGAAAAGAACCGCGGGGGTCATCTAGTCCAGGAGTCAGCAAACTTTTTCAGCAGGGGGCCGGTCCACTGTCCATCAGATCAGCGTTTCCCAACCTTGTGCCTCCAGCTGTTTTTGAACTAGAACTCCCATTATCCCTGACTAGCAAGACCAGTGGCAAGGGATGATGGGAATTGTAGTCCAAAAACAGCTGGAGGCACAAGGTTGGGAAACACTGCGATCGGATCTTATGGGGGGCCGGACTATATTTTGAAAAAAATAACGAACGAATTTCTATGCCCCACAAATAACCCAGAGATGTGTTTTAAATACAGTGGTGCCCCGTAAGACGAATGCCTCGCAAGACGGAAAACTCGCTAGACGAAAGAGTTTTCTGTTTTGGAGGTGCTTCGCAAAACGAATTTCCTATGGGCTTGCTTCGCAAGACGAAAATGTATTGCGAGTTCCTGCAGGTTTTTTTTCCTTCCCCCCCCTTTTTCTAAGCCGCTTATCCGATAAGCCGCTAAACCGCTAATAGCGCTAGTCCGCTAAGCCGTCAATGGGCTTGCTTCGCAAGACGAAAAAACCGCTAGATGAAGAGAATCGCGGAACGGATTCTTTTCGTCTTGCGAGGCACCACTGTAAAAGCACACATTCTACTCATGTAAAAACACCCGGCAGGCCCCACAAATAAGCCAGAGATGCATTTTAAATAAAAGCACACATTTTACTCGTGTAAAAACATGCTGATTCCTGGACCATCTGCAGGCCGGATTTAGAAGGCAATTGGGCCAGATCTGGCCCCCAGGCCTTATTTTGCCTACCCATGATCTAGTCCAACCCCCTCCAATGCATGAATCCGTAGCGCAATGTGGGGCTTGAACCCACATCCATGAGATTGAGTCTCTTACTTTATATATACTGGGAACAGTTGCAAAGAAATGATTATTCAGAAATTGCATATACGGCACACTTGGCTGCTTAATTTGCGTTTATATCCCACCTTTTTCTCCAAGGAACTCATGCGGGTGTATGTGGTCCCCCCCAAAAAAGAACCCCCTATAGTTCCCACAACAACCCCATGAGGTAGTATTAGGCTGAGAGGCAGTGAGTAGACCCAAGGTCATGCACTGAGTCGGGGATTCAAACCCTGGTCCCTCTCTGGTCCGGGCTCACTGCTTCCTACGTAGAGAGTGTGGCTTCAGGGAGGGGGTTCTTTAATGGGGGATGGTGGGCAAAAAATGTACTGGAAGGTACATACAAAACTATTAATATGGGATGCTCAGTGATAGCGCAGAAGCAGTTTTCATTTGGACCTGCTGACACGGGCAGATGAGAAGTTCATTAAAGTGTAAAAATGGAGTCTGGGGTTGCCGTTTGGCAATTGGATGCAGATTATACCTTTGACACTGATTTGTAGAAGTAAAAAAGTGGGCAGAGCTAAGTGGGCAGAGCTAAGGCCCTGAGTAGTGGGTGGCAACAGTAAGACTGGGAAAACAGCTAAAACCGTGGGAAAGACAGCTCTTTCAGGGAGAGATCAGATGAAGCAAATGCCGGCAGAGCTGTCTTGGCATAAACAAGTGGATGGGAGTAGATAACTGTAGAATGTCTTACAGCAGTAACCTTGAGAAGTACTAGTAATCAGCGGCATTAAAGAAGTGGAAGAAGAGAAGGGAGTCTCAGTTGGTGTGAGCTCTTAAGAACTGCAAGAATGTTTCTTAATTTGCTCCCCACTTTTCCTTGCCCGTTCTTCCCACTCTCAGGAGTTGGAAGCCATTAAAGCTCGAGTGCGAGAGATGGAAGAGGAAGCAGAGAAGCTAAAAGAGCTGCAGAACGAAGTTGAGAAACAAATGAACATGAGCCCCCCACCTGGCAACGGTAAGTCTCCTTAAGTTTCTTATAATTAATTTGTGCTCACTCTTCGTCTTCCTCCCCGCACCTCCCACAAAAGGTGGCAAGTATTCAGATACAGGGGATGGTGAGAAGTTAGGAATTGTGTAATGGGTAAGAAACATCTATAGAGGTCTCTTAAGTACGCAAACGAGACGTTATTGCTGACACTTTGAGGCTCTTGAATTCTGTGTTGGCCAGATCAAATTGATGTCCTTTTAAAAAATAGCCTAAGAGGGATGACATGGGGAAATTACATTGGAACAAAGGAAGATGCTTTGTGGGACCCATGGTCCATCTAGCTCAGGTACAAGGGTTTATGCACATCTCAAGTTCCTCTACCTGCAGAAATTTCATTAATGTAGAATAGGCTAAATGGCTCATCTGGGCGTTGGAGTTGTTCTGGGAGATCGGATTCATGGATTGATTGTTTTAAAGTATTTGTAAACCTCTCTTCCATAGGAAAGTATAATAAGGCAAGATACGGCACAAAGACAACAACGGCCTTGGTTTAAAACCCCCCAAAAAAGTTTAATTTCCTTAGCATTGTCTTTACAGGGGTTTGTAACAATCCCAGTTTAAGCTCTGGTATACATTAGCTAACCAGAGGCACTTTCACTGCACTGTTTTCAACAGCTGCTAAAGACTATTTTGGTTAAGCAAGCCAGACATGTAACTTTATTGTGTCTACTTGTTTTTAAACAAAATAAATGCAGTATAGAGCTAGGACAATTCCGGTGCAGGGCAGAACAAAGCAAGCTACTTTCCTTAGCAGTTAGGATAAATGGAAGGTTAACTTGATGCCTTTAAAATTCACTTCAGGGAATTCATTTTTCCCTTGTCAGCAGAGGACATGGGAGTGTGTTTTAGATGATACGCATTTACCCCATTCATTTATCGGCTGTGGGGTTCCAAATTCTGTTTGAGTCTCGTGGCACTGAAGTGGGGTGAATGATTTATTTGTTTCATAATACATATTTGATTGTAAAAAACACACAAAGTGGCTTACAAAAGTTAAAATGGTAAAATCGAGACAGATTTACAACCCTACTTTAAAATGTAAACATTAAAATTACTTGAACTTTCTAAGCATCTGAGTAGGTGTGTCTACCAGACATGTTTAAGCAGGCATCTGCTTGATCTCAAAAGGCAGGGAGTTCCAAAGTGTAGGCGCTGCCACCACACTTAACAATAAAGTTCTTAACAAATGCAAGACACCTGTGGTAGAGAAAGGAAGTTGCTTAAAGCACCTCCAAACCTCTGATTCTCCATCGCAAATGGATGTGTGAATGTGCCGGCCCTGCAATTACATTATGTTAGCAAACAGCTTTGTGGAGATGACCTGATTAAGACTGGATTGTTTTGCTGTATCAGATGTGTAGCTAGTCACTTTTGAATATAGTTTTCTAGAAAGGCAGGATAGAAGTGCCTTAAATAAATCTAAAAAAATAAAAACGTAGCTGTGCCTAAAGTTTGGAGACTTGTTTTGCCAGGTGTCTTGTCCCAAACTAAGATGTGCTTGTGTAGGTGAGAGCCATTTTGCAGATGAATGAAGAGGTGTTTCAGTTGGGTGTTTCAGCTCTTACAGCATCAACATTGTGCGACTAAAGATTTTGAGCTGGCTTCTTCCTCTTTCCCACCCACCCCCTTTGCTGGAAACTTCAGTCAGTCAAATACAGGCTGGTGCTGATGGGAGTTGCAGCCCAGTAAAATCTGGAGGGCGCCAAATTTTGCTTTATATCCAGGAAGTCTCAGGTTCAACCTCTGGCCTCCCCCGGTAGATGTGGCAATGCCCCCCCTGCCTGAAATTCTGAAGAATTGCTGCCACAAAGGTGGCTTCCTTTGTTCCTAGTTAAAATTGTTCAAACCAACTTTCAGATGCTAAAAGAAAGGTGCTGTGTTGTACTTACCTGGAGAGAGAATCCCATGCAGAGGGTTTGTGAGGCTGGTGGTGTCCAAAACAGTGCCAAGATTGCTTGGCCCAGGTGCTGGGCCTTTTCCTGCCTCATTTTGTTGCTTTCCAGCAGATTTGGCTAGCCACTTCTGGAGGAAGCACTGTCCAATCAGCATGTGCCTTTCCCCGGGTCCCAGAATCATTGGAGGCAATTCTTCCTCCTCCAGTATTTTCCCGGCCAGATGCATTTTGTACCTGGTTGTCAGCCACTTGTGACCAAGTGAAGATGCCCAGGCGCCAGGATGGCACCTGACGTTTCCACCATCTGGAGGTGCATGCCTGGGGGGAATCCTTGGATCTTGACTGTTTTCACACACTATCAACACATCCTGTAGAATTCTATCTGTTATACTGTATTTTTCGCCCTATAGGACGCACCGGCCTATAGGACGCACCTAGTTTTTTTGGGGGGAAATCAAAGAATTTTTTTTATCCCCCCCCCCAAGTTTGTGCAGCCATCCCCAAGCTAGAAGAGGGAGACGGAGCGCTCCATCTCCCTCTTCTGCCTTCAGGGACAGCCTCTCTAGCCTCCATGGGGCAGCGGCTTGCCCCGCTGTCCCCCGAGTTTGTGGGGCTGGCGGGGGGGAGAAGCAACCTTGCTTCCCCCCCCGCCAGCCTCCAGATCAGGTCGGGGAATAGCGGGGGACCTCCCGCCGGGCTTGCAAGAAGAAGAAGAAGAAGAAGAGTTTGGATTTGATATCCCGCTTTATCACTACCCTAAGGAGTCTCAAAGCGGCTAACAATCTCCTTTCCCTTCCTCCCCCACAACAAACACTCTGTGAGGTGAGTGGGGCTGAGAGACTTCAAAGAAGTGTGACTGGCCCAAGGTCACCCAGCAGCTGCATGTGGAGGAGCGGAGACGCGAACCCGGTTCCCCAGATTACGAGGCTACTGCTCTTAACCACTACACCACACTGGCTCTCACACTGGCAAGACTTGCGCACCGACCCCTCTCGCTCTCCAGGCTTCAGCGAAAGCCTGCATTCGCCCCATAGGACGCACACACATTTCCCCTTCATTTTTGGAGGGGAAAAAGTGTGTCCTATAGGGCGAAAAATACGGTATTCTATCTGGGCTATCGGAACAAATATCAGGAACCAAAAGGTCGCATTGAAAAATACGAGTTTCAAGCCAACCGGTCCGTTTTGGCGACTGTAACCCTGGTTTAAGGAGCCATTTGGCGGCCAGCTTATATATCCAGATGTCTTAACACTGCCTTACACTGTTTCTTTCTCCCCAGCTGGCCCAGTCATCATGTCTTTAGAAGAAAAGATGGAAGCAGATGCCAGGTCCATATATGTAGGCAACGTAAGTCTGTTCCCTGCAGCCCAGCTCAGTCAGAAGGCCAAGAGAAGTATCATGGGTTTCCTCACCATTTTCAATCCTTGGTTTCAGGTGGATTACGGGGCGACAGCAGAGGAGCTGGAGGCTCACTTCCACGGCTGCGGCTCTGTCAACCGGGTGACCATCCTCTGCGATAAGTACACTGGCCATCCCAAGGGGTGAGTGCTTGTGACGGGATGGGGAAGCCGGGTGTGTTTTTCCGTCTCGGTGAGTGATTGCGTTTTAAGCCTGCCCATTCTCTCTCCCCCTGCTCCCCAGGTTTGCCTACATTGAATTCTCGGACAAGGAGTCGGTGAGGACGTCCTTAGCGTTAGATGAGTCGCTGTTCAGGGGAAGACAGATTAAGGTGTGTACACTCTTCGACCAGGTCCCTTCCCCCTCTGAAACGTCATCTTGTGGGTGAGAAGTTTGTATAGTGCTGGGTGATGAAGGCTCTGAGTTGCTCGATCCTTTTTACAGTTTCAAATTTATTTACTGAAACTTAATTCAGAACTACACAAAGGTTCATGCCCATTACAAAGTATCTTTTTATAATATAAACAGCTACTTAGTCTAAAAAAGAACAATTCAGAAAGGAGTAAAGGCAAGAAGAAGGAAAATAGAGAAAGAGAAAAGGTTAGAATAAAAGCACTTCTGGTTTTCTGTCCTGCGGCTATAGTATTCACTCCTTAAGATCCAACCATTCTATCTTCTATAGACCAATATGTAACGCAATTGCGATATGTAAGCAGAGTTTAAAAACAGTTGCATAAGGGACTTACAAACATTTACGTTTTAAACATAAACATATCTTTCTGAAAAAAACAGAGTCCTTTTTGATGGGGGGTTAATTCAGAGGGAAATTCCCAGGTGTCAAAAAAACTATGTATGCTACTACTGCGGCCCAAGAATGGCAACTTAAACTGATGGTTTACACACAGCTTGCAGATTTAACATATAGAATAAGAGAACCAGAAGAATACACATTGAAAGAAGACTGGGAAATGCTTACTGAATATAGGGGTGAAAGCTGTTCATTTAAAAACGCTGGTAGCATTAAGTTGAATTCAACAGTGTAAATAAGATTTGATGGATGTAACAGTGGATTACCAAATGGTTGAGTTCATGTAGAATATGCAGTGATGTATGGAATGCAAAGTGAACCACCGAAAGAGAAGAAGGGAAGTCACTGATTTAAGGTTGTCTAAATAAATATTTCGAAATGTAACTTAGAAAATATAATAAAAATTATATATAAAAAAGTTGCATAAGGATGGGCTGGGGGTGGTTTCTGGGATACCCTTGCTCTTGAGGCTAAGGGGATCTTCTCCTTTTGAAGGTGATTCCCAAACGGACCAACCGCCCTGGGATCAGCACCACAGACCGGGGTTTCCCCCGGACCCGGTACAGAGGGAGAGGATCCGGCTACAGCAGTTCCCGCGCCCGTTTCTACAGCGGCTTTAGCAGCAGGCCACCCCGAGGGCGCGCATACAGGTCTGGCACGACGGTGGCAGCAGGTTGGGGGAGGAGCTTCTATGCTCCTGCCTTGCAGGGGTTCCCGTGGGGTGGCGGCTGGAGTAGGGGAGATCTATTGGCTTAGAGTGGGAGGGCTCTTGATGCCCCCAGACTGGAAGTAGACTGCACCAAGTGAGAGAGGTGATGGGCTGGGAACCACGACTGCTCTTGTTAAGCAGCAGCGCTGAGACAAAACGACTTTATAACTTGAACCAGCATTTTAATGACATTTCCAGTTGTAGATGCTGCTGGATTTGGGACTTCGAAGGAGGAAGCAATTCCAAGTATTGGAGTTGGGTCAGTTTTAATGTCATATTGCCAGTATTTTAATCTGAGTGTTCTTCAATCAGATTTGTAAGCTTTGGAAAGCCAGAGTTTTGGGTTGGGGTGTTTATTATTATTATTGAAAGGTGGTCAGGTTCTCAAACGCGGGCTTTAGAATTTTTTTAGTCAGGACAAAAACTTTGCAAGCCAGAAAAAAAACAACAACCTTAAAAACTCAAAACCTGGCTTGCACAGACCAAAGCAAGCCACTCTCAAGGAGCTGAGCATTGTCCCAACTCTGAGGTCTTTAGGGTTTTGAGTTACTTAGCAAACCTTTCGTCTCTCTTTCATTAACCTGTGTCCTTCTTCTCTCCACAGGGGCCGGGCCAGAGCGACCTCATGGTATTCCCCTTACTAAAAACACAAAAAAAATGTGGTTGTTTTAGGAAGGAGGAAAAAAAAAAGAAAAAAAATGAAGATTGTTACCATGACGGAAAAAAAAAATACTGTTGGTGGGAGGTGGAAGTGTCTAACGCTGTGCAGAAAAAGAGGGCTGACTTATTGGGAGGGGGAAGATGTAAACACCGGGCAGGGGGTCAAATCCTGTTGTCAAATTTCCACCTGCTGGTATTGCTGACTTGAGCCCTGTCCCCACCATGCCACCCCCCTGTCCAGCTCCTCATCCTTTTCTCTTCCATCTGCAGAGATTGTTGGGCATAACCGAGCCATTCTTCCTTTCATGCCTTTTTTTTTTAATTGTTGCCCTGCATTTGGGGGAGGGAGCAGATGTGAGGGAGGGTTTGCCGACACCCCGAAACCTTTTGTGATACTATTTGTGTGTGTGTGTGTGTGTGTGTGAGAGAGAGAGAGAGAGTTTTGTAGTTTTTGTTCATCTTCCCAACCTTGCCCTCTGCAGCCTTTGCCCATTCCGGTATGCCTGTTTCCCCCACTCTCTCTCGTGTGCTTGGTTCTCCCCAAATCTTGTTTGCTTCCCCTCCCCTTTGCTTCAGGAATTAGCAGGGAGCGGGATCTGGGGTTCCTGCCTCCCGCGGTGGTGATCCTGCCCATTCCCAGACGTCCACCACCCTCTTTCTCACTTTGGGCAGACAAGTCTCTCTCGGCATACCTCTCTAGGTGTGTGTGTGTCTGTGTGTGTCTGTGTGTGTGTGTGTCTGTGTATGTGTGTCTACGTCAGACGGGGGAGCCTGCCTTGGGGTTTTCTCTTACCCCATTGATCCTTGTCCCAAACTCCCCAATGGAGAAATGCCCCTGAAATGCTAATTCTAAAACAGGCTGGTGGGTGGGGAAGGTCCTGTAAAAATAGGCACCCCACACTCAGAGCCATACATAACTGCGACTGCGTCCCATTTTGTTCTTCCTGTCTTTGCCCCTGCGTCACTGCCTCTCCCACCACCCCTTGGGGGTATGTTATATGCCTTGTTTGAGTGTCTTTATCTTTACAGGTTTCTTTATTTTTTAGCCTGAAGAAATGACACCGAAACCTGAAGCTGTAGAGACCAGGGGCCGGGGAGAGGACACCCTTTATGGGGGCAGGGGGTGGGGGGATGGAGGGAGCGGGGAGGAATTGAGGCCCATATTTCCATGTGGGAGAATGGTTTTTTTTATAAAAAGAGAGAGAGAGAGAGAGAAAGAAAGAGAGAAAGGGGGAGGAGATCCAGGTTGGGCTGGAGGGCAGGGAAGAGGAAAGGGGGAGAAATAGAATAAAATGTTATGAGGGCAAAAAAAATAATAAAAAAAATAAAGATGTTTTTTGGAAGAAAGATGAGTGTTGAGTGATTTATTATACTTTTTATTAGTTTTTGATTACAATAATAGCCTCATTATAACAATTCCAATTTGTAATACAATTATTAATACCAATCGTTCAAATATCGGATTATATAATTTAGATAGTGGCCCTCTGCATGCTAGATTTGATGGTTTGGTTACCTATTTTTCGCTCTATAACACGCACCAGACCATAACACGCATGTAGTTTTTAGAGGAGGAAAACAAGAAAAAAAATATTCTAAACGAAATAGTGGATATATGATTTTTGTGGTTCATGCTGTGGCCACAGACATGCGATCTGACAGTGAGTTTGGAGTAGCCCAATGCAAAAATCCTGAGGATCCATGTGGATCCATGCTTTGTAACCACGGAGGAGGGAAGGAAGGGGAACCATAGATCCTCTGCTCACGACTGCAGCAGATCCCCCCCCCCCCCGCCACCCGCAGGTATTCGCTCCATAACACGCACAGACATTTCCCCTTACTTTCTAGGAGGAAAAAAGTGAGTGTTATGCTGCAAAAAATACGGTATTTCCTTATTTCTGCGTTCAAGAATCTTATTAATTTCCATTGCATTCTGGTCATAATAATAATCCCTTATACAACAACTGCAGTATTAATAGCTTTTATTCGTGTTGCCACGTTAAATGATTTATAAAACCGCAAGTGAAGAACTCAAAACTATATCCTCCTTCCTGTGTGGCAATCTTTCTTTGGCGTTTCTTCCTGTCCTTGTAAGATGTTATGTCTTCCTTTCCCCCAGTTGTTGCTGTTTCCCGTCATGCCTTGGGCAGAGCTGATGAGTATAGAGTGATCTTGCAGCTAGAGCTCCTGGGTTCCACTCATATGAATAAAGACACATACCTCTTCCTTTTGGAAGATTAGATTTAATTTTGCACACACTTTAACTGCTTTCCTCAAAAGCAGGAAGCTGATTTTAGAAATGGTTCGAGTCTAGGACCTCTGCCGCTCCTTAGCAAGTAAGCAGCTCCTCTGGCTGACAGAAACATTGCCTGCCTGCATCAACTTGCCTTCAGCCAGATGGGAAAATAAGCAAAACACACACAGAGACGCACAAAGTGGCTGCGGTGTCAGCAATGAGCTGTGGCAGCTGACCTCCCTTTTCTAGTTAGAGTCGCAGAGCACCGATGTGGCTGTTGGTTCTTCCCGCAGGACTGGCAGGTACAGTGGTACCTCAGGTTAAGTACTTAATTCATTCCAGAGGTCCATACTTAACCTGAAACTGTTCTAAACTGAAGCACCACTTTAGCTAATGGGGCCTCCGGCTGCTGCCGCGCCGCCGAAGCACGATTTCTGTTCTTATCCTGAAGCAAAGTTCTTAACCTGAAGCACTATTTCTGGGTTAGCAGTGTCTGTAACCTGAAGCATATTTAACCCGAGGTGCCACTGTAATCCTTAAGTGAGCAAGCAAGGAGGAAGTTGCGTGGCTGAATCAGCAGCTGAGAGTTTGCAAAGTGGGTGCTTAGGGTGAGGAAACAACCTGGGAGACTGCTCAGACGCCAGTGGAGGAAAAGCAGTCGAAAACAAGTGGACACTGGCGAGGGCTAAACGTTGAGCCTCCTTGGTGGCAGCGAAGGCAGAAAAGAAGGCGTATTTTGCTGCCTCCATTGTTCTGGGTCCCGTCTGGCCTGAAGGAGGTGGTGGAAAAGACGGAAGCTCACTGTTGACTTGTTTGCAAAGCATTTTGAGGATGAACCTTTAATTCCCTGGAACCTTGGCTGCTGTTAACAGCAGATGGATCTCAAGGCTTTCGCAGAACACAGTCTAGTGCTGTCGCGTTGGATGAGTTTCGCTTTGTAAGGCTCGATGGACAAGGTTATCAGGATTAGTCAGGAAAGCCACGTGTACTCTGGGCCCTTGCCTAAGAAGGCCTTAATCCAGCTCCCTGGCCCAGCCACTTGTCTCCTCCCTGTTTTTATCAGCCACAAGGGACAGGGAGTCAGCACAAGTGGCTGTTTTGCCTGATCCAAGCAACTGGAGGGGTGAATGCTTCCTTAGAAGAGACGGAAATGTTAAGTAACTATATATATATATAATTTTATTAGTTTTTTAACATACCATTTTCAACAGTAATTAAACATCTTATTCACCTTACTCAATTTTTTACACCTTATTCAATTTTTTTGACTTCCATCAGTCCTGTCTGAAAATTTTCCAGTCTAATCTCAGTATGCATTTCTTATTTTCCCTATTACATTTCAAATTCATAACCAATATCTCTATCTTTTTCTACTTTGTAACACTTCGTATATTTCTCCTTACAAAACTTATTGTAGTCCTACTAGCGTAATTTGTTGATTGTTGCTCTTCAAATAATTCATATACTTCTTCCAATCTTCTGTAAATCTCTGGTCCCACAGGTTTCGAATCCTTCCTGTCATTTTGTCCAATTCTGCATAGTCCATGAATTTCGTCTGCCATTCTTCTTTCGTCAGAATTTCTTCTTGCTTCCATTTCTGGGCTAACAGTACTCTTGCCACTGTTGTTGCATATAAGAACAATTTAACATCTTGCCAAGACAATTTAATGTCTTGGCCTATAATACCAAGTAAAAATGCTTCTGTTTTTTTAAAGAATATGTATTTCAACATCTTTTTCATCTCATTATATATCAGGGAAATGTTAAGTAACTACTGGCCAGTTGCCAATCTCCCTTTGGGAAGGGTTCTAGAGCAGGTGGTGGTGGACCGGATCCAGGAGCTCTTAGAAAAAAAACTGAATTTCTAGATCCATTCCAATCAGGGTTTTGGCACAGAAACTGCTTTGATTCCCCTGTATCAAGCCTGCTTTGATTGCCCTGTATCTTAATACCAAGTTTTGGGTCGGTGGCACCACTTGGGGTCATTCTGGTCCTACTTGGATGCTCATTTCTGGAGGGCAAAGTTTGGGGAGCGGTCTCCAGGGCCCCTGGCGTGGGGGGCTCCTCAGGGTTCAGTTTTATTCCTCATCTTGTGGAGCACTGAGTTATCTAGAGGTTTGGAATTTCATTGTCAACAATATGCTGACACCCAGCTCCACTTTACATCTGGAAGTGGGGCAGCGGATGTGCTGGGCCACTGCCTTGCCTTGGTGATGGGCTGGATGAGAGCCAACAAACTGAAGCTCAATCCAGATTAAGACTGAAGCCCAGCTATGCCCCTATCTGGGCAGGGATAACCTAACCTGTTGTCTCTGCTCTCATAACCAGGTTTGGAAACTTCAGCTCATGCCGAATTAGGAGGCCATTTTGAGCCTCTTGCACCAATCCTGGCTCAATCGCACTGGCTGCCAATTAGCTTCTGGGCCCAATTAAGTGCCGGTGTTTGACATACAAAGTCTTAAGCGACTCAGGACTGCAATACCTCAAGGACTACCTCTACCCATATGAACTGACCCTGCGATCGGCACCTGAGGCCCTTCTTCGTCTGCCTCCACAAGAGGTCTGATCGGGCAGCAACACTAGGATGGGCCTTTTTTTTTCTGTGGTGGCTGTGTTTGTGCCAGAGAGGCTCACCTTTCTCCCTCATTATATATCTTTAGGTCCCAGATGAAAACATACTTCTCCCAGGCCTTTGGATGATCAATATTCTATGGCCTTGGAAATGTGTTGGGTGTGTGTTATTGGTTTGTTTTTATTACCCATTTTGTGTTCTCATGTATTTTTATATTGTGAACTATCCCGTGATCCTCAGGTGAAGGGGAGTATACAAATTTAATAAATAATAATAGTAATAATATAGTCCCATGGGAGCAATGCTACCATTGTGGGATTTAGAAGTCTGGTGCAATGGAATTAGCTTCTGCTGGAAATCCTGGCCATCTTTGGGGGAATCTGCAGTATGTGTGTGTGAGAGAGAGAATATACAGTGGTACCTCGGGTTACATATGCTTCAGGTTACATACGCTTCAGGTTACAGACTATGCTAACCCAGAAATATTACCTCAGGTTAAGAACTTTGCTTCAGGATGAGAACAGAAATCGTGCAGCAGCGGCAGCAGGAGTCCCCATTAGCTAAAGTGGTGCTTCAGGTTAAGAACAGTTTCAGGTTAAGAACAGGCCTCCAGAACAAATTAAGTACTTAACCCGAGGTACCACTGTACAGGCAAGCCCCAAACGTACTGCCTGAGCTTGGCCGTGTGTTGCCTTTCTGCCCCCTGGTTTATTGGTCTACATACTTCTCTAAAACAGCTCTTCTGTCTTCGGAGTGGCTGGATCACTGCCAGAAATGCTCTGCTTGCAGGCTGCAGATTTTGCGTACCTCCTACTCAATGCTTTCTTGCTGCAGGAATTTTCCTGTGTTTTTTTAAAAAAACCCCTACTTCAATGCAGCACAGATTTCTCAGCATAACAGCATGTTGCATAACTGGATTGCTGGGTGCCCCAACAACAGAGATGCAAGAGAGGGGCAGTGTGTTAACTTGTCCAGTGAGCTGAGCAGGACCCCCTATATGCAGCAGGAGCTTTTCACACATATGACCATTGTGGGGGTACAGGATTATCCTCCGTCCCATCTTCCCTGAACTCACTGCTTGGAGTTGATGGGAGCGGGAGTCCTGGACCAACAGGTGCAGAAAAACGGGGGGGGGGGGTTGTCCCAAATATTTTTTTACCATAAAGGGTTATGTGTGGGGAAGAGTATTGTGGGATGCTGTAAATGTGGGTCTTGTCAGAGTGCAGCCCTGCCTTTTCACACGTCGAAAGGACAAAACATGCTCTGGAAAGCATGAAGAATGATGGAAGAGGTGCCAGAAGTCCCCTGCTACAGCTGACTGAAAAAAATGCACAATCGGGTACCATAATAGAAAGCAGGGAGGTTGAAGTAGAGATAGGTAAAGGTAAAGGTAAAGGTATCCCTGACCATTAGGTCCAGTCGCGGCCGACTCTGGGGTTGCGGCACTCATCTCGCTTTATTGGCCGAGGGAGCCGGCGTACAGCTTCCAGGTCATGTGGCCAGCATGACTAAGCCGCTTCTGGTGAATCAGAGCAGCGCACGGAAACACCATTTACCTTCCCGCCGGAGCAGTACCTATTTTTCTACTTGCACTTTGACATGCTTTCGAACTGCTAGGTTGGCAGGAGCAAGGACCGAGCAACGGGAGCTCACCCCGTCACGGGGATTCAAACCGCCAACCTTCTGATTGGCAAGTCCTAGGCTCTGTGGTTTAACCCACAGCGCCACCTGCGTCCCTAGAGATGCTTAGGTGTGTTTAAAGAATTTTTACATGGCGAGTCAAGGAGAGATGAGCAGCTCCCATTTACTGCAGAGTTTGGAGACGTCTCTCATTTGCGCATCGAACAGGGAAATGTGTTTCTGCAGCAACTTTGCACCTGCCCTGTTACCAGCATTTGAGCAGCAAACTTGTTGGGCATGCCATACAAGAAACCCAGTTGGCTTTTCCATGCAAGGACCTCTCAGGGCAGCCTTCTCTCCAGATGCTTCGAACTACAAATCCCATCAGCCCCAGGTTAGGAGGGGATGCTTTAGGGCAGGGGAGCCTCTGCACACCCCAAGGTATTGAGAACGCCCAACTCCCACCATCCCTGCCCATTGGCTATACTGCCTGGAGTGGGAAGGAGCTGAAATGTTGTAACATCAGGAGGGCTGTAGGCTCCCTACCTGCGCTTGAGGGAAATGCTAGCATTTTGGGGGGGGGGGCGCAAGGGTCCTGGGACAGTTGCTGCTCCATGCTGAGGAAGGGCATCAGCTGCAGTTGCACCCCAACTCCATGAGAAACCCGGACAAACGTTTCTAGCGCCGCCAAAATAAATGGGGCAAAGCAAAGGATTCTCAAGTGTCCCCCCACTTTAATTTGTATTTAGCTTATTAACAGTCAGTAGTTTGTTTCCCGTAGAAAGCAGTCAACCGTCTTCCCAGAGTCTCCTGTGTGGGTTGTGTTTTGAGTTGCCAAAAGAGCAGGTGGAGTGGCCCAGTCTGTTCCTTCCCACATTCAGGCATCTCTTCCCCCCCCCTCCTCGGTGATAAAAATTAGCATTTTCTTTGGGCCCAGAGGGGTGGAACAACCAGTTGTACTTGATGTGGTGTGCATGTCAATGCTTTATAAAGTATACAAATAGGCAGGGAGGAGGGAAGAGAAGGAATTAGGTTTCTTGCTCTTAGTGCTGGAAGTAAGGCTGCAGCTCACTGCTTCCTTTTGGCAGTAAGGAAGCAGAAATCAATCAGGGATTTGCTCCCTCCAGGATGGTAAAACGGGGAAATGCTGCCCAGCTTATAAGAGGCAATCCTGACCCCCAAGAATTGAGTAATGGCCATGGAGTGCAGCAGGGGATTGTGGGATAGGGATTGAGTGAGCAGCCATCTTTCGCAAGATCATGGAGAAGAATATAGAACAGCCCACTTTTACAAGGCTCTTGCTTCCATTTTGGGGTTAAGTCAACTCTGGCAAGAGTGACATTCAAAGCCCTTTGTACACGGAGATGTGCTATCAAAACGACGACTGAATGTAGTGCATAGGTTGAAAGCTCTGGCCCTGACTTTGAAACTGGCCCGTAAACGTTCCATCTTGGCCTCAGTTTCCTAAATCTGTAAAATGGGAACAGAAACAATCTGATCCGAATGAATCCTCTATGGTTCAGTATCTTGGGGCAAGTTATACCCCCAAGATGGTTAAATATCCAATACTGTATGGATGTTTTTTTCCAGACTGGAGTGCAGCCAAGCATTTTAAGGAAAACACTACAAAAACAGATGGGAGGTGAGGAAACACCTCTCTAAATCTGGCACCCTATTATTTCTGCCCGGGCTCCTGGGCCTTTTAACACCTGACTGCCAGAAATCTGGCAGGGAAATAATAATAATAATTTATTATTTGTACCCCGCCCATCTGGCTGGGTAGCTTTCACTAGTCCCCCATTCTCCAATTTGGACAGAGCTTCACCTGTCAATTTCCACTTGAAGAGGCAGTCAAGACGAGGGATCAAGGCAGATAGCTGCTCTTTCGGGGCAGGGAACTCGGAGAAAGGACCTGGCTTTCTGGAAATACTGTACCTAGGAGCTTATTATTACTGCACACGGAGCGGTCTTGTTTTGTAAGGGTTCACTGTCCCAACCACGAAAGCCTGCATGGTGGGGGGGTGGTCTCGGGCCGGGCCTCGTCCGGTGAGCTACACCGAATCGCCAACTGAACTGCGTGTGTGCGAGGAGCGGGGGCGAGCCAGTTTGTAGGCTTATTATAAACAAAAGAAAGGAAAAAAAGATAAATGATCAGCGCTGCTAATGGTTTACCCCCACCCAGCCTGTGACACGGAGGAAAGGGCAGCTCTCGGGCTGCTGGTTCTCATGCTAGGCCACAGAACGAAACTGGAAAATGTGGAGGCCGCTTGGCAATGTCTTCTTCTGCCCTTGCGAGGCCTCAGTGAAGTCCCAAACCAGGCAGCGGGCAAAGGAGGTCCAGATCCAGCCAGGGCGTGTGTACGGTGGCGGCAGAGGGTGCATCAGCTGGCCGGGTTCGGCGTGGACAGCAGAGGCACGTCGTCCCGCCGGGTGGCTCCTTCTGAGTCCCGGCTTTCTCCTCCTCCGGCCCGGCGTAGCAGCGAAGGCCTCCGGTAGAGTTCCCCGTCGCGAAGGCCCTCGGGCAGCCCCTTCCGCTTGCTCTCGGGCAGCAGCATCAGGCAGAGGAGAGCCAGGATGTTGAGGGAGGCCAGGACGATGTGCTCGAGGAAAGAGCCGTGTTGTTCTCGCAGCCGCAGCAGAGGGGCGCTCAGGCCGCCCAGGGACGCCACGGCCAGGATCAGGCCCAGGCCCTTGCCCCTGTGGAGGGAGACAGAGAGAGGGCCTTGGTGACGTGAACCCGAAACCAGCTGCCATAGGGACGTTATCGCCAAGGTCGCGGAGCTCAGCGTGCCTCAAGGACAAGGCTGAACAAGGGCTCTGCGGATGTTGTTAATCCTTGCTCCTGCGTTATCTAACAAAGTTCTCCAAAACAGGTGGACGGCGAAGGCTAGAGAAAGAGCTGTGAGCGGAAGGGGGGTCCTTTTCTCAAGGCTGCCGTAAATGGAATGAAAGAGAATATAGAATTGTAGACTTGGAAGGGACCCTGAGGGTCATCCAGACCAACCCCCGGCAATGCAGGAATCTGAACTAAAGCAGCCATGCCAGACGGCCGTCTAACCTCTGCTTAATAATCTCTAGAGGAAGGGGAGTAAACAAGCATGAGGGGGAAATGAAAATTCTTGCACTCCTAAAGTGCTTGGTGGCTTATGGAGTTTCGAAGGACATTTTACTTGGGTTAGTCACAAAACGTTATGCAGGGCACTGAAAGATGAATCCCGGCTGCTAAATACACCTCAGCTCCTGCCATTCGCCTGCCTTCCTCACTCTCGGCATTTTAGAGAGCTCAGCAAGCTGTGCCCATGTGCCGATGTTCCCAGTCTGAAGGACTAGAAACTTATTTTATTTTATATATAATTTTTATTACATTTTCTGTATTACAATTTAGAATACTCATTTAAACATCCTTAAAATATCAGCGAACTTCCCTTCTTCGCTTTCCATGGTTCATTTTGCGTATCATTAATCCCTGCCTATTTTACAAAAACTATACCATTCAGTATTCCATTATTACATCCGTCAAAACTTACTCACACAGTTGAACTTATCTTAATGCTGCCAAGGTTTTCAAGTGGACACAATTTGCCCCCATATATTCAATAAACATTTTCCAATCTTCTCTAAACCTATGTTCTTCTTGTTCTCTTATTCTGTATGTTAAGCCTGAAAGCTGCACATATTCTGTCAGCTAAAGTTGCCATTCTTTTTTAGTTGGTACCTCGCTCATTTTCCAGGGACTAGAAACTTTTTATTTAAAAGGACAGCATGGTTTTCATGAAGCAGAACTCTGTCCTGATACCAGTACCAAATTCTTTTAGTTTCTTTTTGATTTTTATAGTTCTTTAGATATACCTTCTGCTTTAATACTTTTTAGTTTTCCAAAATGTTTTATAGATTCTAAATGATTGCGCTCCACCCTATTTATGCTGGTCTACAACCGTAATAAAGATTTGATTGATTGAGTACCAAATTCTGTGCATGTGTGGCAATGCCGCACGAATTTATAGAGACACAGGAATACACTGCTGGTACATCTAGGATTCCCAGCCCTACCTTCAGATGTGAGGAGTTGAACCTGGAACCTTTCAAAGCAGGCATTAGACCAGGCATGGCCAAATTTGGCCCTCCATCTGTTTTGGGACTACAATTCCCATCATCCCTGACCACTGGTCCTGTTAGCTAGGGATGATGGGAGTTGCAGTCCCAAAACATCTGGAGGGCCGAGTTTGGCCACGCCTGCTTTAGACCCTACTGAGCTATGGCACTTCCTCACCTTCAGCTGCTGGGGAAGTGAAATAAGGAGAGCAACAAAATGGTCACAGCATGAGGGCTAGAAACATGAAAGAGAAAAATGGGGGCCAGGGCGGCTGTTCCCAAGCAGTTGGCAAAAGAAGGGTGGACTGTACTACCAAAGGAGATATAACCAGGGTGGAGTTTTAAAATAGGGCAACCTTCTCACAGTTTCACAACTCCCCGTCCACAGCTGCACCGTACATGATGGTACAGCTTCTTTCCCCCAAAGAATCCTGGGAGCTGTAGTTTGTTAAGGGCCTGAGAGAGGCCTCTTGCTCTCTCCACCTCACCTGATCACAGTGGGGATGACCTCGGAGGCGAAGAAGATGCTGAGGGATCCAGCTGCGTGGGAGGAGAAGAGGCCAAGGATGGAGAAGGTTCTCCGCGCAGCATCGTTGAGATCTGCAACGAGGAGGGAGGGAAAGGGCAGAAACAGGGTGAAAAGGGGACACCAACCGGTGCCTAAGAAAGGTCTCAACCAACAAAAGTGGCTCCAAATATTTTTCCACTCAAAGCAGAAGAAGCTTACCTGTTCACCTATACCTCTATATAATATATCAAAAGCATATAATAATACTTTTGGCCTTTAACTATCTGTGGTCTTTTCAAAGCGGGTGGGGTGTTTTAAATGTTTTTCTTTATCCTCTTAGTTTTAATATATCTATGTGGGGTCTTCTGTCTGTCTGTCTGTTTGTTTGTAAGTTGCTTTTTGCCCTGGGCAAGATAAAGCAACTAACCAATTACAGTGGTACCTCGGGTTACATACGCTTCAGGTTACAGACTCCGCTAACCCAGAAATATTACCTCGGGTTAAGAACTTTGCTTCAGGATGAGAACAGAAATCGTGCTCTGGCGGCGCAGCGGCAGCAGGAGGCCCCATTAGCTAAAGTGGTGCTTCAGGTTAAGAACAGTTTCAGGTTAAGAACAGACCTCTGGAACGAATTAAGTACTTAACCCGAGGTACCAATGTATGATCATTATTCTTATGGTGGTTTAAAATGTGAAAACACAAAAATACATAACCCACCAACAAACAATAACAAAAATGAATAATAATAATATGCAAATTAAAACAAGAAAAATATATCCTTTGAAATATAGAAATTACGTGCAAAGACATGACACTAATTAGCCCTGTATGAGATGGAGCACAGGTGTGACTCAACAGGGCTTTATATGTTGTTGTTCTACTTAATTTCATTTCTAAACTGCTTTATATTTTTAGCGGGAAAAACCTCGAAGCGGTTTATAACCTACATTAAAACATCAAACAAAACAATCAAGAATAAAACACGACTGAAGAAAGTCAAGTATACATTCAAAGCAACATACTTAACAGGAGATAATATCTTTAAAAGGTTTCAAAAGGAAACATTGCAAACGAGGTCAACTACAGAATCATAGCTGTCAACTTTTCCCTTTTCTTGCGAGGAATCCCATTCGGAATAAGGGAATTTCCCTTAAAAAAAGGGAAACGTTGACAGCTATGTACAGAATGCACATATAACACAGCTAAGTTAACAACAACAGCAGCATCGTTATCTTAAACATGTCAAAAGAAAGCATCACTAAAGGAAATGAAGGTTTAAATTCATTCGCAAGAGGCTAAAAAATTATCACATGCATAGAAGACATTGAGAGTCAGGCCTTGATCAAGCAGTACCTCCTCACCTGCAACTTGTGATATTTCAAAGGGGTGAGACCCATTCTAGATGGCAACAGACTGAACACTGCCTCTCTAATTACAGAATTGCATACTGACTGTACCTCTGACTTCTATAGATCTAGCTTCACTTTGCTGGATTTCATTTTACTAATCTGAGGGGCCGTTTCTGCCCAGCAGCAACTTCTCCATCTACATTTTTTTTAAAAAGATACTTTATTTTATTTTGACAAAGTGATAATCATGAATAAGTAAGAACAAAAATGTGCACCCTACCATTGAGACCATTCCAACTATCCAACCTCCCAAAATTTCAACCCCTTTCCGTTTTATTCTACAGGCACCCTCCATATCTCCTCAGAATAATTTCTCCTGCATATTTCTCCTGCCTTACCTTAATGGCACATGTTAATTTATCGTTCATAGCTATATCCCACACCGCTTTATACCATTCTTCTATTTTATATTCTGCTTGCCCCTTCCACTTCCTAGCTATAATAACCCATGCAGCTGTCAATAAATTTGTGAGCAAGTCCTTCTTAGATTGCGAACCTTCTACCCCATCGTAAATTGATAATAATGCAACCCCTGGACTTTCGGGTCAGCTTCCCATCTGCATTTAATGGGGGGGGGGAGAATAAACAGGACTGGTTGTTATCAGCCTACTGAGTCCTCGATCTGCGGTCATGTCTCTGCAATCTGCCTAGTGCATCTTTCTGGAAGGGCAGAGGAGGCCGGCGACACACATCCTCATTTTGGGCGTGACCATGATTGCAAATTAAAGTCACGAGCGGCTTTTTTTTAAAAAAGGAAAAGGAAGTCAAAGCGACTTACACTCTCCCAGGCCCAGCAGGATCAGGGAAGCGATGCCGGCCAGCGTGGTGGTGAGGAGGAGAATCCCGCGGCGTCCGTAACGGTCCACGCTCAGGCACAGGAAGAGGCAGGCGAGGCCCGCACAGCCAGATGACAGCAGGTAGCAGAGGTAGAAGTTGGCCCGTGGATCCTCCAGGGATTCCCAGGCCAGCAGGTAACAGTGGCAGATGGCGTGGGCGATGAATCTGGAGAGGTGCCATGCAGAAAACAACAACAACAACATCAATGCAGTTTAGTTTTTTGTTTTTTACAGTGGTACCTCAGGTTAAGTGCTTAATTCATTCCGGAGGTCCGTTCTTAACCTGAAGACCACTTTAGCTAAGGGGGCCTCCTGCTGTTGCTACGCCGCCAGAGCACGATTTCTGTTCTCATCCTGAAGCAAAGTTCTTAACTTGAGGTAATATTTCTGGATTAGTGGAGTCTGTAATCTGAAGTGTATGTTACCTGAGGTACCACTGTATATCCAATTTTGGGGGGATTGGAGGGAATGAAAGGTGACCCGGAAACTACAACTAATCCAGAATGCGGCAGCCAGACTGGTGACTGGGAGCGGCCGCCGAGACCACATAACACCAGTCCTGAAAGACCTACACTGGCTCCCAGGACATTTCTGAGCACAATTCAAAGTGTTGGTGCTGACCTTTAAAGCCCTAAACAGCCTCAGCCCAGTATACCTGAAGGAGCGTCTCCACCCCTATCGTTCTGCCTGGACACTGAGGTCCAGCTCTGAGGGCCTTCTGGCGGTTCCTTAACTGTGAGAAGTGAGGATACAGGGAACAAGGCAGAGGGCCTTCTCAGTGGTGGCACCTGCCCTGTGGCACGTCCACCCACCAGATGTCAAGGAAATAAACAACTATCTGACTTTTAGAAGACATCTGAAGGCAGCCCTGCTTAGGGAAGTTTTTTATGTTTGATGTCTTACTGTGTTTTTAATATCCTGTTGGTAGCCGCCCGGAGTGGCTGGGGAAACCCAGCCAGATGGGCGGGGTACAAATAATAAATAATGTTAATATTGAAAGCAGCTTGCGGGAAGAAAATGAAGCCAAACCAAAAACACCCCAATGGAAAACAAAAAGGAAACAGAAGAACAAAAATTAAAGCAGCAGGATTTTTTTAAATATAAAAATCATGTAAACGTAGAGTTGGGAGAAAATAACAGGGAAAACTGACGAATACCTTTAAAAATATTTTAAAAAGACCAACCAAACAGTGATCCACTCAGCTGTGATAAAGTTGTAAATGGTAGTGCATAAATCTCATAGTTTCTCTCAAGGGAAGTTGAGATGAAATTGTATGTTATAAAAAGGAAAGGAATTAGGACCACTGGAATGGTTATATGCATTCTAGATCCTTGCATGGTGCAATGGCTGATTAAAAGTTCCAAAAGAGTGGATCCCTATGTTAAAAGCCACCTGGTGGTCTGTGATCCCCGCTAGGCTGCATTCCCCATCGTTCTGCCCGGACACTGAGGTCCAGCGCTGAGGGCCTTCTGGCGGTTCCCTCCCTGTGAGAAGTGAAGTTACAGGGAACCAGGCAGAGGGCCTTCTCGGTGGTGGCTCCTGCCCTGTGGAACGCCCTCCCATCAGATGTCAAAGAGATAAACAAACGCCCTCCCATCAGATGTCAAAGAGATAAACAACTACCAAATTTTTAGAAGACATCTGAAGGCAGCCCTGTTTAGGGAAGCTTTTAATATTTAATAGACTATTGTATTTTAATATTCTGTTGGAAGCCACCCAGAGTGACTGGGGAAACCCAGCCTGATGGGGGTATATATGTATGTATGTATAAATAAATAAATAATAATTAATAATAATAATCAAGAGAGGAGACTCCAAATCCAGGTTGTTGGCTCTCACACCCAACTCACAAGTCTGGGAGAACATGCGAGTGCCAAAGGGCCCCAAAAGGTACTGCTCATTTCACCTCTACGAGGTTTTCCCTCACCATTGAATAACTTCCTCATCTCAAAACCCCGTATATACCTCCCTGACCCCCACCGATGCCAAGACTTTCTGGTTCAGGACAAAGAAAGGTGGACTTACGTAGTGAAACCGAGGATGAGAACATTCTTCCAGATGTTTCTGCAGGACAGCACGGCCCGGAACGAAATCTGGGCTGCAGCGGGGAGGTGGCAGGCATTATCAAGTTCTTCAGAAGCAGATTTGGGGGAAAACACACAAAATAAAGGAGTTGAAAAGAAGGGCATTCCACCCATGAGGAGAAGCTACAGTCACATGGCTCTCCTCCTGTATTGCTCCTTTTGCAGAAATCTGTGCAAAGTCTTCATTTATTAAATCTGCCAGGACAATCAAAAGGCATCTCTCATTTTCAAAACTCGCCAGGAATTGACCCCAGACATTTTGCAGCCTCCCTCTTTGCAGTTCGTGACAGGCCTATAAATTCTAATTTTCTTGCTGCCTATATAATCTCTTGCGACTTTCATTTATGTTGCTCTGCCCTGTAATATGTATCTGAATAAATGTGCTTCATTTCCTTAAAAATCAAATCAAATCCCTTTGCTTTCTTAATGCTGGTTATTGTCCGCCTCAATAAAGGTTTGAGAGATATGTATATATTTTTATAAATATTTTAAAGGAGCAGGTGGAAAGGAGGGCAGAGGCTTTCCACTTCACCTAGAGCCCAGTTCTTCAAGCAGAAATTGGCATGCCCTCTGTAAAATCCTTGGATCAAAGCCCCCTCGGCATGCTCTTCTTGAGACTCACCTTCCAAGGCCTCCTGAGCCTCCGACTCCTGGCTGCCACTGCCCTGAGCCAGGGCTATCAGGATCTCCTTGGCTTGGGCTGTCCGTCGAGTGGCCAAGAGCCACCGGGGTGAGTCTGGGTACAATCCAGGGCACCTAAGCAGGATCGGGGCGGAGGGGGGGGGGGAATCAGGGTTATCAGGCAGTGTTAGAAACTGAGATATGAAAGCTAGGAGCTAAATGACACCTTAAACCTAGGTTATGGGCGCAACAACGGAATGTCTAGGCACACTTTTTAATAACAAGAATAGAAAGCTGAAAATGAATGGACTGCAGCTAAAATTTTATACAGTGGTACCTCTGGATGCGAATGGGATCCGTTCCAGAGCCCCGTTCTCATCCTCAAGCGAATGCAACCTGCGTCTGCACGTGCCACGATTCACTGCTTCCGCGCATGCGTGTGACGTCATTTTGAGCGTCTGCGCATGCGGCAAAACCCGGAAGTAACGCGTTCCTTTACTTTCAGGTCACCGCGGAGTGTAACCTGAAAACGCTCAACTTGAAGCATATTTAACCCGAGGTATGACTGTATTCATTTTTTGCATAGTCTAATCCTCATCTGAAAACTGCAGAAAACAGCAGCAGCAGCAGCAGCAACAACAACAACTTATTATTTCTACCCCTCCCATCTGGCTGGGTTTCCCCAGCCACTCTGGGCGGCTCCTAACAGAATATTAAAAACACGATAAAATATCAAACATTAAAAACTTCCCTAAACAGAGCTGCCTTCAGATGTCTTCTAAAAGTCAGATAGTTGTTTATTTCCTTGACATCTGATGGGAGGGTGTTCCACAGGGCAGGTGCCACCACCGAGAAGGCCCTCTGCCTGGTTCCCTGTACAGTGGTGCCCCGCAAGACGAATGCTTCGCAAGACGGAAAACCCGCTAGACGAAAGGGTTTTCCGTTTTGGAGGCGCTTCGCAAAACGAATTTCCCTATGGGCTTGCTTCGCAAGACGAAAATGTCTTGCGAGTTCCTGCGGTTTTTTTCCCCTTCCCCCCCTTTTTCTAAGCCGCTTAGCCGCTTATCAGCTGATCCGATAAGCCGATAAGAGCCGCTAAAAGCCGCTAAGCTGCTAATAGCGCTAATCCACTAAGCCGTCAATGGGCTTGCTTCGCAAGACGAAAAAACCGCTAGACGAACAGACTTGCGGAACGGATTAATTTCGTCTTGCGAGGCACCACTGTAACTTTAATTCTCGCAGTGAAGGAACCGCCAGAAGGCCCTAAGCGCTGGACCTCAGTGTCCAGGCTGAACGATGGGGGTGGAGACGCTCCTTTAGGTCTACTGGGCATTTGAGGCCATTTAGGGTTTTAAAAGTCAGCACCAACACTTGGAATTGTGTCGGGCGGTAGTTTCCCATGCCGGGTGCAACTAGCAAAAAGGCTTTCAGCCTCATTATAACAACAGCAAATTATAATACAATTACTAATACCAATCATTCAGATGCCAAATTATGTAACTTAGGTGGTTCCCCGCATGCTAGAATTGGTGGTTTGATGATGTACTTTATTCCTGCGTCCCCAAATCTTATGAATTACGCTCCAAGCAAAATAGCAATCCCTTATACAACAACAGCAATATTAATGACTTCCATTTGTATTGACACATTAAATGATTTATAAATCTACAGGTGAAGCGTTCAAACTATAGCCTGTCCGTGATGTTTCTTTTTTGTCCTTGTAAAATTTACCTTTTCCTGGTTGTTGCTGTTCTCCTTCATGCCTTAGGTGGAGCTAATATCCCTTTCTTATAATGAGGCTATTATTGCATTATTGTAATTGAAAACTAATAAAAATATTATCCCCCCCCCCCCAAAGGCCTTCTGCCTGGTTTTGGCGAGAGGTTTCAGTGGTGCGCCCACAACTTACCCATAGAGGAGGCAGAGGCCCAGCCCAGCCGCCATGACGCCCTGCAAGACCCTCCAACCTCCACACGCCAATGCCAGCCCCAGAAGAAGGAAGTGCCCCCCGACCATGAGGAGGTCCGCCGCCATGGTCACGGGCAGCCGCTGTGGGGGGCAGCACAGCTCCAAGCCTGGAAAGGAAGAGAGGCAGAGGCTAAGTCAAGGCATGGCCAGGAGAAAATGACGGGGGGCAAATTTCTAAGCTGCAATTAAATATTTTCCGGGGGTAACAGAGTGGCGGTTGACATGGAAAACAATGAAAATGCCAGATGAAAACATCAACGAAACTCCCTAAACCAGGGGTGCCCAATCGTTTTTTGGCCATGCCCCACCTAGGTAAAGGTAAAGGGACCCCTGACCATTAGGTCTAGTCACTGACGACTCTGGGGCTGCGGCACTCATCTCGCTTTATTGGCCGAGGGAGCCGGCGTACAGCTTCTGGGTCATGTGGACAGCATGACTAAGCTGCTTCTGGAGAACCAGAGCAGCGCACGGAAATGCCGTTTACCTTCCCGGTGGAGTGGTACCTATTTATCTACTTGCACTTTGACGTGCTTTCGAACTGCTAGGTTGGCAGGAGCAGGGACCAAACAACGGGAGCTCGCTCCGTCGCGCAGATTCGAACCGCTAACCTTCTGATCGGCAAGTCCTAGGCTCTGTGGGTTAGACCACAGTGCTACCCGCGTCCCTGGTATGCTCCACCTAAGCATCTCTAAAATCCTGATGCGCCCCCCCCCATGACATATAATTCCTATTATTCAAAAAGTGAACTCCTATTCACGTGGAGGAAGCCTAAAATGCCATCAACTGTTAATAACTCACTCGAATTTCCCCCCTTAAAAATCAAATTGTTGGGAACCATGGCCCTAAAGCTAAGTAAAAGAGCAAAACTAAGTATAGTCTTGGATCTCGAACGCCTTGGCTCCCGAACGATCAAAACCTGGAAGTGCGTGTTTCGGTTTTCGAATGGTTTTCGGAACCCAAACGTCCGACGGGGCTTCCGATTGGCTGCAGGAGCTTCCTGCAGCCAATCAGAAGCCATGCTTTGGTTTCTGAACATTTCGGAAGTCGAACGGACTTCTGGAACGGATTCCATTCGACTTCCAAGGTACGACCGTATCTCACAGAGTTAATATTTAAGAGTCAAACTCCCTCAGGGTTAAAGTGTCTGCTTTGAACGCAGGAGACCCCAGATTCAAATCCCTGCAGGCATCTCTGGGTAGGACTAGGATAGAGCCCTGCCTGAAATTCAGGAGAGCATTTACCAGTCTACTAGATAAGGTCATTTTCTCGCCACTGCCCCCTTGGTTCCAGCAACTCATCTCCAGTGCCTACTTTGTAAAAATGCCTGAAAAACCGTGGTTTGCACAATCCACTAAGGAATATAATAACGCAAAACAGCAACAATCCATTGCACAACAAAACAAATTCCTTCCAGTAGCACCTTAAAGACCAACTAAGTCAGTTCTTGGTATGAGCTTTCGTGTGCATGCACACTTCTTCAGATACACACTTCTTCAGATATACCAAGAACTGACTTAGTTGGTCTTTAAGGTGCTACTGGAAGGAATTTGTTTTGTTTTGACTATGGCAGACCAACACGGCTACCTATCTGTAACTGAATCCATTGCACCTTTAGGTTAAAAAAAAGGTAAAGGGCCCCTGGGCAGTTAAGTCCAGTCAAAGGTGACTATGGGGTTGTGGCGCTCATCTCGCTTTCAGGCCAAGGGATCTGGTGTTTATCCACAAACAGCTTTCCGGGTCATGTGGCCAGCAGGACTAACTGCTACTGGCGCATGGAGGACCGTGATGAAAACCAGAGCGCACAGAAACGCCGTTTACCTTCCTGCCGCAGCGATACCTAATTATCTACTTGCACTGGTGTGCTTTCGAACTGCTAGGTTGACAGGAGCTGGGACAGAGCAACGGGAGCTCACTCCGTCGCGGAGATTCGAAGAGGCTCAGTGGTTTAGACCACAGTGTCACCCGCGTCCCAACAATCCATTGCACCTTCATTCAAACCCCAATTAAAACTATTGAATGAATGCAACAAAAATGATGCGTTTTAATTAATGCAACCAAACAAAGCTTCATTCAGCACCAGCAGCCTGACAAGTCGGGTGGTCATTTACACCCGCTGTCCCTTGCCTCTTCACACCCCCCTAGTGATACTCACCGCCTCCCGGGGGCTGCAACACCCATTTGGAGAATCACTGAGCTAGGTGCACCAATGACTTGATTCAGCACAAGGCAGCATCTTGTGTTTCCAATGCTGCAGCCTGCAATGGAGGAACCCTCCCAACCGATGGATTCGCTTGCGCAACGTACGAGAGGATACTCACGGCTAAGGTAGAGGGAGAGCTGCATGCCCCCTAGCATCGCCCCCCAGAGGCAACGGCCCAACATGAAGACGGAGGGTGAGGCAGCAAAGGCAGCCAAGACGCCCGCAGGGCAACCCAGGGCCAGGGCCAGGAGGAGGGTCCCGCGCCGCCCCACGCTGTGGATGAAAGGACAAAGAGGGTGAGAGGTTGCTCTGCCGATTCTTCTCTCTCTCCTTCCTAGCCCAAGCTCCTCCGAGTCTTCCACAAAGGTCTGGATAAAAAGGTCAGCTTTGTGACTTTCTTGAGGAAGCAGCTAAGCAGTAAACCCTATGCAAATCCAGGCTCAGGGATTTTTATTATTATTTTCATCAAGGTTCGGGGATTTGTTTATTTTTTAATTGTAAGTTGTGTGTCCTCGTTTCTCGGTTTGATCCTTTTAAATGGTTTTGTATGTTTTGTGGTAGAGTCGTACCTCGGAAGCGGTTCCAGAAGTCCACTTGACTACCAAAATGTTTGGAAACCAAAGCGCGGCTTCCGATTGGCTGTAAGAAGCTCCTGCAGCCAATCGGAAGCCGCAGAAGCCCCGTCAGACAATCAGGTTCCAAAGAACGTTCGCAAACTGGAACAGTTTGCAGCATTTGGGAGCCAAAACGTTCGACTCACGAGGCGTTCAGGATCCAAGGCACGACTGTATTTCATGCATTGTGACTTGCCGTTATTTTTATTGATCGTAGTGTAGTAATTTTTGTATTCTGGGTCTTCATTGTAAACCATTCAATTATTACCTGCTGATATTTAATTTTACCTTTTCCTATATTTGAATGGGTTATTGAATATTGCATTGTTTGCTTTAAGTCATTCATTTTAAAGTTATGTTTTTATTACGACTTTTTTTGAACCGGATCAGATTGTTGTTACGGGTGTGATTTTTTGCTGTCTTATTTTGTTGTTTCTTCAGCTCGCAAGCTGCCTTGTGCAGAGTACACTGGTATCTCAGGTTAAGTACTTAATTTGTTCCGGAGGTCTGTTCTTAACCGGAAACTGTTCTTAACCTGAAGCACCACTTTAGCTAATGGGGCCTCCAGCTGCTGACGCGCCGCTGGAGCCCGATTTCTGTTCTTATCCTGAAGCAAAGTTCTTAACCCGAGGTACTATTTCTGGGTTAGCGGAGTCTGTAACCTGAAGTGTATGTAACCAGAAGCATATGTAACCCGAGGTACCACTGTAATACAGAAAGGCGGGGCACAAATTAGAAGAGAAATGAAATGGGGGAAAATGAAATCCTGAGCGGAGTCCCTAAGGGGGACGCATGGCGTCTGGTACGCCTCTTTCCGGCAACTCCTGCAGCCAAGATGGCGCCAAAAGTCTCGCTCTGCTTTTCCTTGTGCTACACCAGCAAGACTGAGATGGGGGTCTTGTCGTCTGGGGAGCCCAGGACTTCCACGACTCAGGCTGGGGCCCTGGGGGGGGGGTCACTCTGGGGCTGCTAACGCAGCAGTCTGACTTCACCCCCAGTGGCGCACTCCACTGAGACAGAAGGATGCCAGCAGCAACCATTAAGAAGAGGCTGGCTGCTGGATCACAGGCGAAAAGGGCTTTCCATCTCTAGCCCATCACCAGACGTCCCAAGGAGAAGCCCCAAAGCAGGATTTTTTAAATATTTATAATTTATTAAGGTGATTTTAATTAAAAGAAATAAAGAGATACCGGGGGGTGGGGGGAGGAAAAGTGAGAGGGCGTAAAACAACCACCACAAAGATACACATAAAAGAGAAAATATGCAATAAATAAATGAGAAAAGGTTTTTTATGTATGCCACTTCTGCGGCCCATGTTTTGTTAGCCCTCAAATGGAAAACGAGGGGGGGTCCCAACTAAAGAAGAGCGGCAACTTAAGCTGACAGAATATGCGCAGCTTGCGAACCTAACATACAGAATAAGAGAACAAGAAGAACATACATTCAGAGGAGATAGGAAAATGTTTATTGAATATATGGGGGCAAATTGTGTCCACTTGAAAACGTTGGCAGCATTGAGATAAATTCAACAGTGTAAGTAAGTTTTGATGGATGTAATAATGGTATACCGAATGGTTTAGTTTATGTTAAATACGCAGGGGTTTAAGATTTGCAAAATGAACCATGGAAAGAGGAGAAGGGAAGTAACTGATATTTTAAGGATGTTTAAATGAGTATTCTAAATTGTAAAACACAAAACTTAATTTTTCATATATATCCATATATAAAATATAATCAATATAGAATATATTGTATAATCAATAAACGATATTCCCATACATTCTTGTATAAATTAGTATAGTGTTATTGTCCTAGTGCTTATGTAAATGTGACTAGCCTACCACATTTTGCATAAACTCATTCCATATGTTATTGTATTTATCCATACGGAGTCTGCGGCTGCCTTCATAAATTACCAGTGATGTCCTATCGTCAGTCCATTGACTGAAGGGTAAAGGTAAAGGTAAAGGGACCCCTGACCATTAGGTCCAGCCGTGGACGACTCTGGGGTTGCGGCGCTCATCTCGCTTTACTGGCCGAGGGAGCCGGTGTTTGTCGCAGACAGCTTCCGGGTCATGTGGCGAGCATGACTAAGCCGCTTCTGGCGAACCAGAGCAGTGCACGGAAACGCTGTTTACCTTCCCGCCGGAGTGGTGCCTATTTATCTACTTGCACTTTGACGTGCTTTCGAACTGCTAGGTTGGCAGGAGCAGGGACTGAGCAACGGAAGCTCACCCTGTCGCAGGGATTCGAACCGCCGACCTTCTGATCGGCAACTCCTAGGCTCTGTGGTTTAACCCACAGCACCACCAGCACTGAAGGGTATCCTATCTTTATTTTCCCCGTTCCCAAAGCAGGAGTTGAGTATAGCAGCACTCTCTCCGCATTTGTGGCTCCCAAAAACTGGCACTCAGAGACAGGCTACCTCCAACAAGGGAGAGGGAATATAACTATAGTCACTAGTAACTGGCAATAGCCCTATAGCCTCCATTCACCTGTCAGATCCTCTTTTGAAGCCACTTGTGGCCATGAGAGGAATGTTGGGAAATTCAGGAGGCAAAAAAAAAGCGTGCTGCTTCTCACAGCGCCGAGTTAAACTGTGGAACTCACTCCCACAGGAGGAAGTGACGTCACCAACTGGAATGGCTTTAAAAGAGCGTTGGGCATGGTCATGTACAGGGCCGGATTTAGGTCTGATGAGGCCCTCAGCTATTGAAGGTAAAGGGGCCCTTTATATGTCCAGTTGTCCTTTGTCAGCAACAAATTGTCGCTGTTTTTTGTGTTGAATATATGCTATATAGTAATTTATGGACCTCATAAGTATCTCAAGCCACTTGCCCACGTTGCCATGCAACCAGTCCATGCAGAATGTAGGCACCCTATATATAGAAAGGAGCAAAGATGCGGTGGTCAGGGGGGATTGCTATGAGGAATTATGAAAAATGCAGCATTCCATTTGTGTCAGCGAAGAAAGCATTGCTTTGACTGGGCTTGCGTCATTTGACACGATTTCTGATCTAATCCTACAAGCCTCTGCACCTCTGCCATTTGCTTTCTCTACACCTGACAGGCACATATAAGCATTCTGAAACACAGACCAGTTGCTTCACCAGGCCATAAAGATAGAAGGTAGCTTTGATGTAGCTTTTGCTAGTTTTGTTAATCTTTAGATAGATCTTAAGGGCCAAGAACAGAGTTTACACAGAGATGTGTCTTTCTTTACTATGGGTTTATGACCTTCGGGGGTACTAAATGCATTCCTCCTTGGTTCCTTTTTATTTAGCTTAACCATGTCTGCATGCTCAAGTAGGAAATAGTTTCTCTGTAGTTAAAAGGATTTCTCTGATCTGACTTTGTCCCACGTGGGGGATTTTTCGAAATGCTCAGAGGAAATCTGATTGGTTCTTACAAACGCTGTGTTAAGAGTGCTTTTGTTAATAAAAGGGACCAGGGCCGGGGTGTGACAGGATTATTATTCGCACTTCCTCCCAGAGTCTTGCTGGCCAAGCCTTGTGTGTATTTTATTAACCAGGGTCCAATCCTTCCTTTCGCATCGGAATGCAACACAAACCAGTGATATTTTAGGGAGCGGGCTAGGCCCATGACTTACATCATAGGAGCCTGCACAACACAAAACACTGTTGCTGTATGTCGGTTTTCTTTTATTTGTTTTTTATCTTATATTTTGGAAATGTACATCCAGTTTCTTCTCCCTTTAATTTTTTTTGGGCCCCCAAGAGAGTGGGGCCCTAAGCTATAGCTTGTTTAGCTTATACGTCTACTGCAATTATTAAGTTTGCAGATGACCCCACCAAAATGGGTTTAATAACAGGTGGAGACGAATCAGCGTATAGAAGGGAGGTCCAAAAATATCTCCATGGTGCCTAGGGAACAACTTGCACCTTAATATCAGCAAGACAAAGGAGATGGTGTTGGACTTTCGGAGGAAGAGAGGAGAACTAGCCCCGCTGTACATCGGGGAGGGCTGTGTGGAGAGAGTCTCTTCCTTTGAATTCCTAGGAGTTTATCTCAGTGAAAATAAATACAACCCAGGTGGTTAAGAAAGCCCAACAGAAACTCCATCTCCTCAGAGTATTGCAAAAGAACGATGTCAATCAACATTTGATGATCTCCTTCTACCGGTCCACAATAGAAAGTGTCCTTTCATACTGCATCACAGTGTGGTACGCTGGTTTGACATCAACTTATAGGAAGTGCCTACAGAGGGTGGTGAATACAGCACAAGATATTATGGGCTGTCCTCAGGAGAGTGAGGAAAATTCTCAGGGATGATACACACCCTGGCTGGCACTTTCTTGATCTCCTGACCTCAGGCAGAAGATATAGAAGCATGATTAGTCACACCAACAGGGTAAAGAACAGCTTCTATCCATGGGCTGTTAGGCTGCTGAATGAAAAGATAACAACAGGGCAACTGACTTTCGGGTTTGGTGGAGGGGAATTAAGACTCATGTAATCTCACTGTACACAAGTTGTACAAGTGACAATAAAGTATTTCAATACATAAATCCGGCACTGGTCATGTAGGATAGAAGCTGAAATGGATGTGCTTGACTGAATGGGCCACTGACTAGATCCGGCAGGCTTTCCTTATGGATCTTGTGGGAGCGAATGCCATCGTCTTCATGACAAATGGCTTCCCCTGCCAGCTGCCCCATCGACAGGCCCGCTGCCTCACCCTCTGGCTTACCTGTCTGCCAGGTGTCCCAGCAGCAGCGCCCCCGCGGCAAAACCCAGGAGGAAGCAGAGCTGCTCCAAGGGAACAATCCAGCCACGGAAACAGTCCAGGGACCACTGAGGAGAAAAAGAGATTAAAAGCAGCGGAACAATGGAGAGCATCACATTTATAGGAGCGCAGAAATATGGGTGGGTGGATTCAGCCCCTCTCAGAGGTCCAGAGAGGCCCGGGTCACTTCCAGCTTTTGAGGCCCATAGATAAAGGTAAAGGGACCCCTGACCATTAGGTCCAGTTGTGACCGACTCTGGGGTTGCGGCGCTCATCTCGCTTTACTGGCTGAGGGAGCCGGCATACATATTCCGAGTCATGTGGCCAGCATGACTAAGCCGCTTCTGGTGAACCAGAGCAGCACATGGAAACGCCACTTACCTTCCCGCCAGAGCTGTACCTATTTATCTACTTGCACTTGACGTGCTTTTGAACTGCTAGGTGGGCAGGAGCAGGGATCGAGCAACGGGAGCTCACCCCGTCGCGGGGATTCGAACCACCGACCTTCTGATCGGCAAACTCTAGGCTCTGTGGTTTAACCCACAGCGCCACCTGCGTCCCTTTTTGAGGCCCAGAACTGTAACTAAAATAAAAAGGACCACCAGCCAGTAGAGCAAGAAACTCTTAATCTTAGGGTTGTGGGTTCAAGCGCCACGTTAGATTCCTCCATTGCAGGGGGTTGGACTAGATTGCCCTCGGGGTCCCTTCTAACTATGATTCTGCAGCCCCCCACAAAAAACAAATCCAGGTTCCCCCCGTCCCAAAGAGTGAGTGGTTTGTTTCTATAATCAGCTGATGGGAAAGGTCTAATCCTGTGCCATCAGAACCAATATATTTATTAACATGTATATGCACATTTCTCAGTATTTAATATGCCAAAATCTTTATCAGCCATATAGATTTTTACCAAATGCTTCTCTTATTTGCTTAAATTTGCAGCTCTGAGTTGAGAGAGTTGCAACGCATGTAAAAACGGGTTGCAAAAGTTACCAATAACCCCCAAATGAACAAGGATCTAAATTTGAGATCCTAGAAGTCTGGGGGTCAAATTAGCCCTGAATGGATGCATTCTTGCGTCAGCAGACGTCAAAGAGCAGGAAGGGAGGATGGGGCAAGTGTGACCTACAAGTGTGACCCCCATGTTCCCCGATCCTGGTTTCAGGATCTGGCAGTGACTATCCAGCAGCACAGGAACAGGGAGAAAATACCCCATACATGCTCAGGAGCACTCCTGTCACCATGGCTCAGGTGCAATATTATTATTATTATTATTATTATTATTATTATTATTATTATTATTATTATTATTATTATATCATGTAACTCAGGTTGAGCCAAGCGTTGAAAGCCAGTTTGTGGACTGGCTCCAATTAACTGCTTTGTGTAGGAGTGAAGGAACATGTTCTGTAAGAAAGTTTCTGGCACTATATATATATATATGTGTGTGTGTGTGTGTGTGTGTGTGTGTGTGTGTGTGTGTGTGTGTCTGCCTCCTTTAAAGAGCTAAGAACAGGCATAACTGGTTATTCCCACTCCATCCATTTTACAGACACAAGCACCATGTAATGTAGCCGGCCCAAGAGCACATTCTGTTAAATTCCCCGGGATTTGAACTCAGGTCTCCTTGGCCTAGCACGAAAACCATTGCACCCCTCTGCCTCTCCTGGGTACGGCGAGGGGGGGGCAGGAAATGGACCTGGGTGGCAACGTCGAGAGGGGATTTGGGGCTCTCACCTCGGTCACCGGATTGTTGGTGAGGGCCGGGAGGCCCCCGTATTCCCAGCTCTGGCAGCGGGGGTCCCAGCAGGTTGCGTTGTCCGGGAACTGGGTGCTGTTGGGATCCCGGCAGTGGCGTGGAGGCGTCAGAGTGAAGAGGGCGTCCGAGCCGGCTCCGAGCCCCAGGAGGAGGCATGGCAGGCAGGTCAGGGCCAGGAGGAGGCGCTGCCTTCGCCCCCCAGCCCCCAGCCGCCCCAGAAGCCCCTCAAAAGATGGGGGTCCTTGGTCAGAAGCCGCAAAGTCCCTCCGCGGGCCCCCGGGGTCCGGGGTCGGGGGGCTGGTATCCATGGGGCAGCGTCTGCAGTGAGAGAAAGAACAGATCGTAGAATCTTGCAGTTGTAAGGGATCCCCAGGGGTCATCTAGCCTAACCCGCTACCATGAAAAAACCGTTGACGCTCAGCAACGTCTCTCTGCACCAAGGAGCCTTCAGTCGAGAACAGGGGTCCCCAAACTTTCATAGAATCATAGAATCATAGAGTTGGAAGAGACCACAAGGGCCATCGAGTCCAACCCCCTGCCAAGCAGGAAACACCATCAGAGCACTCCTGACATATGGTTGTCAAGCCTCTGCTTAAAGACGTCCAAAGAAGGAGACTCCACCACACTCCTTGGCAGCAAATTCCACTGTCAAACAGCTCTTACTGTCAGGAAGTTCTTCCTAATGTTTAGGTGGAATCTTCTTTCTTGTAGTTTGGAACCATTGCTCCGTGTCCGCTTCTCTGGAGCAGCAGAAAACAACCTTTCTCCCTCCTCTATGTGACATCCTTTTCTATATTTGAACATGGCTATCATATCACCCCTTAACCTCCTCTTCTCCAGGCTAAACATGCCCAGCTCCCTTAGCCGTTCCTCATAAGGCATCGTTTCCAGGCCTTTGACCATTTTGGTTGCCCTCCTCTGGACACGTTCCAGTTTGTCAGTGTCCTTCTTGAACTGTGGTGCCCAGAACTGGACACAGTACTCCAGGTGAGGTCTGACCAGAGCAGAATACAGTGGCACTATTACTTCCCTTGATCTAGATGCTATACTCCTATTGATGCAGCCCAGAACTGCATTGGCTTTTTTTAGCTTTGACCCCAGTTGTTCGCGAGCGTCAGACTACGGCCAGGAAGACCTGGGTTCGAACCTGAAAGCAGAAGGAATGGAAGGGAGGGAGGGAGGGAGGGAGAAGAGCAGGTGGCAGGAATAGGGAGGGCCTGGAAAGGACACACAAGGGGGCTGGACTGTGGGGCAGAGCAGGAGAAGAGATCCACACTTATCTTGCTCAGGGGTAGAGCATGTGCCTTGAATGCAGAACGCCCTCAATTCAATCCCTGGGATGTCTAGGGTGAACTATGAGTGGAATGAAGGGGGCGGGCACTGTGGTGTTGCATAGTGGTTAGAGTGTCCTCGGATTAGGACCCGGGAGAGAGACCTGGGTTTGAATCCCCACCTGGCCAGGAAGGTGTGACCTTGAGCCCAGCCACCCACCTCTTAGCCTAACCTACTTTGCAGCGTTGTCCTGCGGATTAATGGAGTGAGGCGGCATGGGGAGCCCCATAAGACCCACCCCCTTGAGAAAAAGGTGGGGATAGAAATGCAAATATACAGGGGGCGGAGGTGGGGGTGGGCAAAAAATCGGGTGGGTGGGGCCGATTTGGCTGCAGGGAGCGAAACTCATAATAACTGCGTGTGTTTGAAGGGTGGGGAGGGTCCAAAAGGGGGGAGAAGGGGGAGTGGGTGATGGAGGGAGCCGGGAGAGGGAGGGGGGACCCATGGCGTGGAGAGCCGAGGCAGGCCTCCTGTTTCCGCATTCCGGGTCCCAGGGAGGCGGAGAGAAAGAAAAAAATAGGAAGAGGGAGAGCGAGGCGGGACATGGGGGGGGGGGGAGTAGAAGTCTTGGGGGAGAAAAGAGAGAAGGGTGGATGGATGGATGGATGAGGCCGGAGGAGGGATGGAGAGGGGGGCGCGCGGAGGAAAGAGGGAGAGCAAGGGAGACAAAGGACAGGCGCCCCGGGTGCCCGGACTCACCACCAGGCGCGGGGCGAGGGCGGGTGTCCGCGCTCCGGGAGGGTCCCCATGGGCGAAGAAGGGGGCTGGAGCGGCGGAGGCGGCCGTGGGGGGACGCTGCGCCCCGAGATCGGGCTCCGTGCGCCTCCGGAGGCTGGGATCGCGCAAGGGGGCGACGCAGGCCGGGGCGGAGCGAGGCTGCCTCCGCCCCCCACGGCCGCGTCCCCCGGCACAGCCCGCTCCGCCCCGCAACCTCCAGCCGGGCAGGGAGAGCGGCCAAGGGCGAGAGCGCGATCCCCGGCGCTTCTCTCCCTCTCCAAATGCGCTCAGCCAGTGCGCCCCGCGCCCCGCGCCTCTTGGCACACCAGCGAGCCCGGATTAATCGCAACCCGTCTGCTCCAGAATCTCTTTTTAAGGTCTAGCTCAGCTCAGGTTTCGCTGGCCAACCCGGCGCAGCTGGTTGGGTCAAAGGGATCTCCTGGAAATGTTTGGCCTTGCCAAGGCAGTGTGGCACAGTGGTTAGAGTGCTGGGCTAAATCTGGGTTCAAATGGCTCTTTGGCCACCAGTGGCGTAGCGTGGGTTGTCAGCACCCAGGGCAAGGCAAGTAATTTGCGCCCCCTAACCCGTGGATTTTAGCAGGGGGCAGAGCTGCAAGTGCGAGCGCACCCCCCCAGATGTTGCGCCCGGTGCGGCCGGCCCCCCCTGCACCCCCACGCTACGCCACTGTTGGCCACTAAGGCTCCCAGGGCGACCTCTCAGGAAGGTGCACTGCGGGTCTGTCTAACTCAGAATTGTCCACACTGCCTGGCGGTGGATCCCAGTACGTTTCCGAGCACAATTCAAAGTGTTGGTGCTGACCTTTAAAGCCCTAAACGGCCTCAAAGGCCCATATACCTGAAGGAGCATCTCCACCCCCATCATTCTGCCCAGACGCTGAGGTCCAGCACCGAGGGCCTTCTGGCGGTTCCCTCACTGCGAGAAGCCAAGTTACAGGGAACCAGGCAGAGGGCCTTCTCGGTGGTGGCTCCTGCCCTGTGGAACGCCCTCCCATCAGATGTCAAAGAGAAGAACAACTACCAGACTTTTAGAAGACATCTGAAGGCAGTCCTGTTTAGGGAAGCTTTGAATGTTTGATGTATTACAGTATTTTAATATTTTTTAAAACTGCCCAGAGTGGCTGGGGAAGCCCAGCCAGATGGGTGGGGTATAAATAATAAATTATTATTATTATCTCAAACCTAACTGGACACACCGGGGATTGAACCCGGAGCAGGTGAAGCAGATGCTCAACCAACTGAGCCTTTTTCTTAGCCTACGCTACCTCGCAAGGTTGTTGTGGCGTGGGCACTGCTCCAAGTTCCTCGGAGAAAGGGACATAAATGAAATTATTAATGAAAATGTATTTGGTGAAAAATAAATGCAACACCACATTGAAAATCTCGTGAATTTAAGACTCCATTGAAAGGGCGGAGATTCTCTTGCTTAATTTTGCAGTGCAGTTTTCGCCTCTTGCTGGCCTTGGGCAAACTCTTGCCTCTGCACCTCACCAATCATTCTAGGCTAATAAACAAGATCAGTGTTCACGTTCCTTCGCTTCTTAACTGTTTATAGGCACGTCTTGTAGACCCCGTGACTAAAGCATAGACCTGGGGCAAGGGTGTCAAGAACTGGAATTGCAGGAGACAGATATAGAAATATAATTGAGGTTTTTCAAAATTTTACAGGGTGGTACTCCACTAAACTTTACTCAGAGCAGCCCTGTCAAAACAAATAGACCAAATTTAAGTCATATTTCAGTGGTTATACTCTGAATTAAACTTAGTTGAATATCACCCAGTTTTTAATTTTGCAGCTTTGAAATTCATTCTGGCATTTAATGACCTTGGACCCACACATCATTCTCCCAGGCTGCCAGGTGGTCAACTTTTATTAGACCACATCTAGATCTTGCAGAGCCTTTTCATGTAAAACTTTTAAATTCATTCCCAGTTTGCCGTTGAAAATGGATTGCTGTCTCCCCCTAGTTTATGGCTGTTTCGCAGTGTTGTTTCTTGTGTGGGGGTGTGTCTGCTTTTAACAGCTGCTTTATCGTTTTTTTGTTGCTTATATTTTCAATCCGCAAGTTATATTTCCTGAACATCAGTGTATCAATAATCAGAAATGGAATCAAAGCACGCCAAAGTTGTTCGGGGAGATTTGAGGGGAGGGGAGAGGGAAACCAATCAGGATGTGGAAGGAAGCAACACAACATGGGTGTTTGTTTTTTCACCCATTTTTATTATGATCAAACCTAGAAAATAACTTGGCAAATATTTCCTGAGAGAGAGATTCTTGACCCCGCTTGTTTCCTGGTGAGGAAGTGAGATGAGGGTCTTCGCAGGGAGCAGGTGGGGCCGGATGCTGTAAACTGCAGAATTGTCTGGCGGCTATCCAATATCTAGAGGGGGGTTTTTTCAGAGGAAGACAACAAACCTGAGGAATGAATCCATAGATCAAGCTGAAGGACTTCTATTATTAAGATTACTGACCCCTTCCAGGTGCTGGCTCTATTCTGCTGACCTAGCAGTGGCTCAATAACCCCCCTGCCCAGTTATTTGTGTTGCTAGTTCACACTGTGCATCGTAAGTGTCCATACTGACCCGTCCCCGTTGTCCATTTTTTTTTATCGTTTCCTGTTCACCCTCAGCTTCTGCCCCAGATTAATTTGCTTCTTTTCACATTTGGCTGCCTCTCTGCATTTTCTTTTCTTTTGCCCTTGTTGGCAATTTCCCATAACCCTCTCTGCTGCAGCGATATTGGCCATTCTCCCAATCCCCCCCCCTTCTCCAGCCGTTGCTCCAGAATCTTTTGTTACAGGATGACAAGGGTCATTCCCCATCAATTCTGTCTCCCTTCAGCTCCTTTCCCATTCAGGGGTTTTGGGTTTTTTTTGCACTCTTAAAGAACTGTTGTCAAGTCTACGAAGAGCCAGTGGGGAGACGTGTCTTTGGTCTTACGACCTCACGCCACCATCTTTATCGAGGGGTGCCTGAGAAACCCCCGATGTTTTCAGGAAGGAACCTATGTCAGAATTAGCAAAACCTAACTGGAGCGGGGAAATGGGTGTCATGATGCGCAGTGTTGGGTCAGAGGCCGAAGGCCCGGAACGTTCTTTGGTTAGGAAACCGTCCAAGATGGCTGGTCGCGGGTGCAAAGGCGAGGGTGTAAAAGCAAAGAGGCAAAGGTCTGGCAAAGACAAGGACCATTTCTTGTCATGAAGTCGAGCAAGGCTGTCTCCTCTGTGGGTCGAAACTGAGCACCCGGGGGTCAAAGGTCACTAAAAGTTGCTTCTGGCTGCAGACCCTGAACGCCATGGGGGTTAAGAGGCCCTGACAAGATGGCAGCTGGAACTCAAGGGAAACGTTTGTTTTTAGACGAGGGCCTGAGTTATCCAGGGGGCAGGTTCGGGCCTGCTCGGTTCCAGAAAACCACCAAGCAGCACTGCAGTTATTGCGACAGGAAGGGGTCGTAGTGTCTCACAGCTTCAGGGCAGGAGTTTGCTGGTGGCGAATCGGCACTGACGCGGGATTCAAGATGGCGCCAGGGTGCCAAGCAAGGAAGTGAAGGCCAAGGCCTGCCGGGAGAGCTCTGCCACGCACTCGCGCATCTCCCGGGCGGCGGGCGGCGAGGGGTAGTGCAGGGCGGCCCCCTTGACCGAGAGCACGGCGTCCTTCAGGGCCTGGCAGAGGGTGCTGCTCGCCGCCCCCACCCTCGCCCGCACGGTGGCAGAGGACGCCAGGCGGGACACGGTGTCCCCCACAAAAACCAGTTTGTGCGCCGTGACGATGACAAACTTCCCATGGGGCACAAAGACCCACGGGGGCTGGTGGGCCCCGGCGCTGGCCAGGAGTGCCTCAATGGCCGAGAGCAAGGTGGTGTAATGCGTCTGGCACTGCCCCGTGTAGAACTGAAGAAGCTGGCTGTCCTCGGGGGAAGGAGGAGCCTATAAACCAAAGAGAAAAAGGTTAGGCGGCTGCCATTTTGTTCACTCTGGCTGTGTGTTTGTGTGCATTATTTTCAGAGAGGAGAGATGGCTGCCTACTTCCTTCGCCTGGAAAATCTTTCCTGTTGGGCGCCAGAGAAACATGTCTGTGTGCAATTCTGAAAATTCAAGCAGATCAAACATGGGGAGAAGTGGCATGCTTTTTACAACAGAATGAAAATCTCCCTCACTGGCACAAGAGAAGACTTGAGGGGGGCAATTCGATGGTTTTTGATGGAGAGAGTCAGTGTGGTGTAGTGGTTAAGAGCGGTAGTCTCGTAATCTGGTGAACCGGGTTCGGGTCTCCGCTCCTCCACATGCAGCTGCCGGGTGACCTTGGGCTAGTCACACTTCTCTGAAGTCTCTCAGCCCCACTCACCTCACAGAGTGTTTGTTGTGGGGGAGGAAGGGAAAGGAGAAGCTGCTTTGAGACTCCTTAAAGGGAGTGAAAGGCGGGATATCAAATCCAAACTCTTCTTCTTCTTTTGAGGCCAAGGACCTCAAAATTCCCAATGCTCTTCTCTGTTCCTCGCTGCTGCTGCTGGCTCCCAACTCTAATTTCCCATAATGGCCCCAGAACTACCCTAGCTGCCAGGATCTCTTGCATTGCACATGTCAGAGGAACCCAGTGAGGATGAGATCCAGGCTTCTTCCTTGGGGGGGGGGACAGGAGCCTCAGACCCAGCAGCTGTATGTGGCCCTCCATGCCCTCACATCAGGCCCTTGGGTCACTCTCTAAACCATGGGTAGGCAAACTAAGGTCTGGGGGCTGGATCCGGTCCAATTGCTTTCTAAATCCAGCCCGCAGACGGTCTGGGAATCAACGTGTTTTTACATGAGTAGAGTGTGTACTTTTATTTAAAATGCATCTCTGGGCTATTTGTGGGGCATAGGAATTCGTTCATTCCCCCCCAAAAATATAGTCTGGCCCCCCACAAGGTCTGAGGGACAGTGGACTGGCCCCCTGCTGAAAAAGTTTGCTGGCCCCCGCTCTAGGCCATGTCCCTCCTCAGCCCTGCTCCACAATCTCCTCAAGTGCTTCCATGTGACTGGAATATGGCCTGGAATTAAGAGTCTGTGGCTACCTCCACTTGCTGCCTCTGGCCCTGGAACATGGCCCCCAAGCTGTCAAAAAGGCCCCACTTCTTGCTTGTGTCTTATTTTGGGCCTTCCTGGCTGGAGGATGCCAAAGTTTTCACCGGGAGGAAGAGCCTAGCAAAATCCTGGTCTACGTAAGGCTTCAGTGGGAGCTAACTGCCTCATCTGTAGTTGCCTTGTTGTATGTGTGTCTCCTTGGCTCTTGGGACATAACCAAATGCAGTTATGTAGCATCCCTTCCGGTGCATTATGGGAAATTCAAGATGGCAGCCGCCTTCCCCTTCTGCCTGCTTATATTGTAAGAGTGCATGTGTGTCATGCACACTGCTGGACCAAGACTGAGCGTGTTTTGTGGGAAGACCACCCTAGAACCCTACCTCTAGGTAAAAGGCAAAGGTGAAGGACCCCTGGGCGGTTAAGTCCAGTCAAAGGCAACTATGGGGTTGCGGCTCTCATCTCACTTTCAGGCCAAGGGAGCCAGCGTTTGTCCACAGACATCTTTCTGGGTCCTGTGGCCAGCAGGACTAAACCGTTTCTGTCACAACGGGACACTCTGACGGAAACCAGAGTGCAAGGAAATGCCGTTTACCTTCCCACCCCAGCGGTACCTATTTATCTACTTGCACTGGCGTGCTTTCGAACTGCTAGGTTGGCAGGAGCTGTGGCAGAGCAACGGAAGCTCACCCCGTCGTGAGGAATCAAACCACTGACCTTCTCACTGACAAGCCCAAGAGGCTTAATGGTTTAGACTGCAGCGCCACCCACATCCCACCCCATCTAGACAACAGACCGACTCTGTGGCCTTGGCAGAGTCTCTTCACGGTCTTGCCTCTCCTTTGGGGGGGGGGACTCAAAAAAACCAAGAGGCCTGCCTCACAGGGAGGACAAATTTCATAAGGAAATACCAGCATCCGTCCCCAGCCAAAGCTGAAGACATTAGTAAATTTTAAAAAGCGAGACGTACCATTTCTTCAGCCTGGGCTGTGTCTGCAGAAAGGGCGAGTCCTAGGCTTCCTTCAGAAGTTGTAGCTTTGGGCTGCGTTTTATCTGCTCCCTGGGAAGGAAGAGAGAGGCAGGATTGTGGGTATGTGTGCAAGGGAAGTGGAACAGAAAGCTTAGAAGGTGATGAGGTGTTTGGTCTCCCGAGAAGATCAAATTTCGTATCAAAAGATCCAGAAAATGCCATCAGTAACACAACACAGAAACCAGCCACATATCCAGTACAGTGGTGCCCCGCAAGACGAACGCCTCGCAAGACGAGAAACCCGCTAGACGAAAGGGTTTTCCGTTTTTGGAGGCGCTTCGCTAGACGAATTTCTCTATGGGGTTGCTTCGCAAGACGAAAAAATCTTGCGAGTTCCCGCGTTTCCCCCCCGCTTTTTTCTGCCCTTTCCCTAAGCGCTAAGCCGCTTATCAGCTGTTCCGCTGATAAGCCGCTTCTCAGCTGATCGCTAAAAGCCGCTAGACCGCTAATAGCGCTAATCCGCTAAGCTGTCAATGGGCTTGCTTTGCAAGACGAAAAAACCACTAGACGAAGAGAATCGCGGAACGGATTAATTTCGTCTTGCGAGGCACCACTGTAGATTCAGGTAGCCCTTGCAAGCTGTTCCTGCTGCTTTATGCCTTATTATGGTTTGACGCTGTCCCCCCACCCCTTTCCCAGACTCCTTGAGAAACGTAACGGTCTCATGTTTGGCGGGAATATACCATGGTCCGTGCCTTGGGGGGGGGGGAAGTCTTTTATCTGACCTCCAAAATTGCTACACAATCTAGCTATCCACACAGAATGAGACCCTCTGCTCAGAGATCTGCCTCCTCAGACATATAATGTAGTTCTCTCTGTTTGTTTTAAGAGTTTTACCAATTTTATCTGTGTTTTATTGATAATTATCTTGTATATATTTGTTTCGGTGACAGTTTCGTACTCTTCAGCTGTGTTTCACAGGTAGTTTTTATTTATTAGACCTTTGTGATTAAGAAATGTACAAAATCTTTCTTTCTAAATGTTTTTAAAAAACACCATGTAAATCATAGAATCATAGAGTTGGAAGAGACCACAAGGGCCATCGAGTCCAACCCCCTGCCAAGCAGGAAACGATGCACAGTTCAACTTTTTTGCCACGGATTTTGGGTGAAGACCACAGAAACGTGGTGGTGGTGATAATACTTTTAATGGTTCTTGGGAGATGGAAGCAGAACTGAGGCATAGCTTCACTGCAAATGTGGCTCAGGTGTTTTAAGATCTGGTTCAGCCGTCAAGACACCCAAGGGATTGCATTTCATGAGGATGCTATCTTTAGAGAACGCTGGTACCATTTCCCAGGATCCCTTGGGATTTTCAGAGTGAGGATACAGTGATGGAAAAACCTGTTGGATTTCTGCCTGCCATTCAGCGGTTAAGCAGATTTAGCTTTTCCCATCACTATTCTGGAAAATCACCGCCACTTACTGCACTTCACTGAAATAACAATAACAACAGCAGTACAATTAAACCGATGAAAACAATTGATTTCAGTGCAGGAAAAGAAATGATTTTTGTGTGTGAGAGCCTGGTCGGATCAAATGCAAACACATAGCGACGATGAAGGGGTTTCTGACCCTGCCTTGGCCCTGGGGCCAAAGGCCAACCCACACAAATTGCGGCAAGCCGTTCGCCGCTGAACTCACCTTAAGGTGAACGTAGTCGTACTCCTCCGCCAGACGGATCCCCTCGTATTCGTTGTGCCCGTCATCTGCGACTTGCTCCAACTGCTCTCCTGCCCCAAGGCCCCCCAGCCGGGGTGGGGGCGGGGGCAGAGGCCGGTCCTGGATGCTCCCTTTCCGCACAATACTTGGGGACGGCGGCGGGGGCTCGACGGAAAGCCGTTCCTCGCTGGGTAGGGCGGGTAGGGGGCGCCGCGACAGGCTTTCGGCCGAGGGCAAGCGGGGTCTCGAAGGGGGTCCCGGATCCCGCAAGCTCAGTCCCTGGAGAGTCCCCTCGAGGGGCGGGGAGCCGGGCGCCAGCAGAGGGACGTCATAGATGCCCCCGTCCTCTTCCTCCTCTCCGCCTCCCGCCAACACTTCCTCAGGCGACTCGTACAAGTTCAGCAAGGCCGATGCGCGGCGCAGGTTTGACGGGGTGGCATAGACGAGGGGGCTCTCCGGGCCCCCATCGTCCGCCTCCCCGTCCTCCTCTGGACCGGCGGGCTTCTTGAAGGCAAGGGGCACGTCGTAGGGGTCGTCGGAGGGCGGAGGGGCTGAGGGCTGAGGGGCAACGCGGGCCACTTTCTTCGGGCAAGGGGAAGGCGAGTCGTAGGTGTCGGACAGAGAGTCTCGGATGAGGGAGGAGGGGACGTCGTAAACCTGAGGAGCACAGAAGAATAGGGATGATGATGATGACGAAGGAGAGAGAGAACGAGGTTTAAGGTGCTGGGTGGAAATGCCAAACTTTGGGTTCAAATCCGTCACTTTTTATAACGTTGCCTGGAGTGCACTGTTTCACGTAGGGAATGAGGAGTCGCACCTCTGAGTGTTTCTTCACATCCAAATCTCCTCACCTGTTGAAAACTAGCCTGCTTGTGAGAAGGTTCGAGGCTTCACCTACTTGTGGACACACACACACACACACACACACACACACACACACACACTTGCTGTCCCTTTTTGCTCCGCTTACCAACTCCGCTAACCCGCCAACCCTGTTTCCCAAACACCTGGCCTGCCCTTTCTCCCTTTACACCTCACCCCTCCTCTCACCTATCCCCACACAGCTCGACCAACCCCCCCACAACCCTTTTTAAAGAGGGGGTGGCGTTTCAGAGAGGGGTTTGCCAAACAGCTTGCCTGGGCCACCTGCCCCACTCCCCCGCTGCTTGCTTGCCTGCCTTCCTGCTGTCACCCTGGATTCAAACTCTAGCATGACAACAGCCTTACGTTTCTATCTATATAGGAAGAGGTGTCTTATCTGGAGATATGGGGAAGTGTTTGGATATATACAACCCCCTAACATAATACTGAAATGGTAGCCTCCCAGGAATTCTGTACTATGTTACAAGAGAGGAAACAAGAGAGAAAGGAAGAGAACTACAGATTTGGGAGGGAGGGGATTTCTGGATTGTTGACAACACTTGACAGCGGGGGGAGGGTATATCTCATCATGGGCAAACCTCCAAGGGTCACGGGTCAGGTGTGTAGGGCCGGAGGAGGGAAACCCTGCAAAGAACTGGCGCACGCAGAATTGAACCCCACCTCTTAGTGAGTCTCACCCGCCCACTGGAGCGATGCCAACTGATTGACAAGTGGGTATGGCTTTGAAGATATGGCCTTTGTGGGCCAAACCGGTACCACTGGTGGGCCATGACTGACCCATGGGCTGCAGGTTGCCCACCCCTAATAGGGACACTTCTGACCTAGATGGAGCAACTTAGTATACGATGGCTTCCGGCGTTCCCCCCATTTTAAGTAGCCGTTCCCAGCTTCCCAATCCCAAACAAATTTGTCTTGAAGAGACGCCCGCCAAAAAACCCCAAAGAGCCTCATGGCAGATTTCTGTGACCTGTTCCCCCAAGATGCTGCCCCATAACCTTTGGCACAGACCCACACACTCGGCACCCCCACACTCAAGAGTGTATCTCTTACATTCAGCCCTTCAGGTCCACTGGCCCCCTCTCCAACCAACCCCACCTGCCACTCCCCACCAAGCTTTCATCCATCTAGGGCAACCTCTGCCTCAGCTGAGGGGCTGAAAAGGACACTGGTTTGGTCCGGAGACAGCAGTCTCCGCATTTGGGCTGAGATACAGTTACCCTCGGAGACCGGCACGGCCACAGCTGTCTTTAGCAACAGATGGGTCCAGCTGTCCACAAAGGCAGCTCTCCAACGGAGGGGGGTTGCTCGACAGCAGGCAGCCGAATCCCAGTTGTCTTAAATGGCATGGTTATCAAATGCATCTTCCCACCCACAGCTTGGGCTACAAGGCAGGGCCTTCACCCTTGGGAAAAGGTTAAAACAGGACTCTGGGTGGGGGAAAGCCCTGGGAGCTGAGGGATTAATGGGCTAGATTTCGAATGAATGTACTGCTAGTGCGAAAAGCGGAAAGCTGTTATTAGCTTTACTACTGCAACACCGCATACAAAAGTGTCGTTCAGTTGGAAGGGACCCCCAATGGTCATCTAGCCCAACCTGCGGCAACACAGGAATCATTTGTGCTTTGCAATGGCTCCCTGCCCCAACCAGCCTTCAGTCAGAAACAGGGTTCCTCAAACTTTGGCCGGCAGGCACCCAGCAAACCGAAACCCTCTTTCTAACTGAAAAATTCTGCTTCCGCCATCTGCAGTCCCTGTGCCAATCCTACAGGCAGTGTGGCACTGTGGTCGGAGTGTCAGATGACAGCCAAGAAGACCTTGCTTCTAATAATAATAATAATAATAATAATAATAATAATAATAATAATAATAATAATTTATTATTTATACTCTGCCCATCTGACTGGGTCTCCCCAGCCACTCTGGGCGGCTTCCAACAGAATATTAAAAACAATACAGCATCAGACATTAAAAACTTCCCTAAACAGGGCCGCCTTCAGTTGTCTTTTAAAAGTCAGATAGTTATTTATTTCCTTGACATCTGCTGGGAGGGTGTTCCACAGGGTGGGCACCACCACCAAGAAGGCCCTCTGCCTGGTTCCCTGTAACCTCGCTTCTCGCAGTGAGGGAACCGCCAGAAGGCCCTCAGCGCTGGACCTCAGTGTCCGGGCAGAACGATGGGGGTGGAGACGCTCCTTCAGATATACTGAACCGAGGCCTAATCATCCATGAAGCTCCCAGTCACACGCCTTCTGCCCGGCCTACCTCTCAGGGTTGTCGAGAGAACGGAAGAGAGAGGGATGAACCGTGTGCATAGCTCCCATCTCCTTTGAAGGGATTGTGATTTTAAAAAACGCGTTAATTAACTAAACACAGTACTCCGTCGCAGTACAGCCAGCCGCTCGGATTTCATCATGCAATTCCCCCATTGAGTGTAAGCACTGACCTCAGCAGGGTCCCCATCTCGTCTGGTGCTGCGAGGCACCCTATAGATCCCCTCGGGGGGCAGAGGGCAGGGTCTGGCGGGTGGTGGCACCTCATAAACCTGGGGGAGGAGGAGGAAGAGAGAGAAATCAAACCAGGATTGACAAAAGGAAGTTGTGGCTTCATCCTGAGGTTCATGGTTGGGATTGTTTTGCAGTAACGAAAGCCAGCCGGTACAAGCAGTGAGATTTGGCCGTAGTGCCAGAGGAATACCTTAAGAGCAACCTTCGCCAACCTGGTGCCCTCCAGGTGTTTTGGAAAACAACACACTGACAGGAATGACTTTAAAAGGCTTATAAGGCCGAAAATTCTACCTTTTTACAGATAAATTAAATAGGACATGGGAATAATGTAAGGTAAAAATGGGGAAATTACAAATGTGATGATACAGCAAAGAAATAAAGAAACCATGAGGTGGGACAGGGAGAAGTTGATGAGCTCAAATGAGTTTGAACTTATGTGAAAAAACAAATTGTATTTATATGTTATAAAACGGAAACTCAATAAATATCTTTTTTTTTTAAAAAAAGGGAAAACAACTCCCACTGGCCTCAGCCATGTTGAGGGCCAAAACATCTGGTGGAGGAAGGCTGCTTTAAATAAATTTACTCCAGAGAGGCCCGGAGAGCAGCAACACGAGAACAGTGCCTTTTCTGCGGTGGCTCCCCATTTGTGGGACACTCTCCCCAGGGAGGCCTGCCTGGCACCTTCATTATACACCTTTAGGCACCAGGCAAAAACGTTCCTCTTCAACCAGGCCTTTGGCTGATTTAATATTCCATGGCCTTTTAAATGTATTGTGGACGGGGGAATTACTGGTTCATTTTCGTTCTTATTTTTCACTGCATATTTTGTGTTTGTTATATTTGTGTTGTGCACCACCCTGAGATTTACAGATAAAGCATACAATTTTAATTAATAACGACAAGAATGTCAAGGGGAGGTGGCAGCGCTATACGGAGCGTGGCTAAAAGAGAAGGGGCGGAGCTAAGAAACCAGCAGCTGCACGCCCCCACGGGTTACACCTAGTGGAATATTGGCCTCGAATCTCAAGGTTCGCTGTAGTTTGGGGTTCTAGGGAATAGAGCTCAATTTGCTTTGCATGCAGAGGGTTCAAAGTTCAATTTCTGACAGCAGTTCCAAGCAGGACCCAGGAGAAATTCCCCCTCTGAAATTCTGGAGAGTCAATAAACAAATGATCCCCCCAGCACCTTTCCTCACCTCCTGCTCCTCCTTCCTGCGCCCCCTCCTCCTCCGCTCATCTTGGGGCACTTCGTAGGCCGTCCCGGCCGCCGCCACCTCCTTCCTGGGCACCTGGTAGACGTCCGCCGGGACGTGGTTCCGGCGAGGGGTGGGCCCTGGAGACCCTGGCTCGGGGAGGACTCTGACCCGGTTGGCTGGCACAATCCCCTGCTGCCCGTGCAAGGAGCACAGGTGCCAGCCCTCCAGGCCCGGGGCTTCGGGCTGCAGCAGGACCATCAAGTCACCCTTGCGGAAGGAGAGCTCGTCCGGGCACTCGGCGGCGTTGTCGTACAGGGCGCGGCAGAGCTGGGCCTGGCGGGAAGCAGAGGGCAGGTCAGGCATCCCTCAAAATGCTGAAAAGTCACTACGTTTGAGCTCACAGAAGGACAGAGCTGGAAGGGACCACGGGGGTCATCTAGCCCCACCCCCTGCAGTGTAGGAATCTTTCGCCCAACGAGGGGCTCGAACCCACAAGCCTGAGGTTAAGAGTCTCCTGCTCTGCCAACTGAGCTGTATCTTCTTCACAAAACTCCACGTATGCCAACTTGACTGCTGGTCCCAAATGGGGTAACTGTGCCCCTGAAGGACCAGGTGCGCAGCCTGGGAGTCATTTTGGACTCACAGCTGTCCATGGAGGTGCAGGTCAATTCTGTGTCCAGGGCAACTGTCTACCAGCTCCATCTGGTACGCAGGATGAGACCCTACTTGCCCGCAGACTGTGTTGCCAGAGTGGCGCATGCTCTGGTTATCTCCCACTTGGACTACTGCAATGCGCTCTACTTGGGGCTACCTTTGAAGGTGACCCGGAAACTACAACTAATCCAGAATGCGGCAGCTAGACTGGTGACGGCTGCCGAGACCACATAACACCAGTCTTGAAAGACCTACATTGGCTCCCAGTACCTTTCCGAGCACAATTCAAAGTGTTGGTGCTGACCTTTTAAGCCCTAAAAGGCCTCGGTCCAGTATACCTGAAGGCGCGTTTCCACCCCCATCGTTCTGCCCAGACACTGAGATCCAGCTCTGAGGGTCTTCTGATGGTTCCCTCATTGCGAGACGCAAAACTACAGGGAACCAGGCAGAGGGCCTTCTTGGTGGTGGCGCCCGCCCTGTGGAAATCCCTCCCATCAGATGTCAAAGAGATAAACAACTACCTGACATTCAGAAGACATCTTAAGGCAGCCCTGTTCAGGGAAGTTTTCAATGTATGACATATTAGTGTATTTTTGGTCTTTGTGGAAGCCGCCCAGAGTGGCTGGGGAAACCCAGCCAGATGGGCGGGGTACAAATAAATTATTATTATTATTATTATTATTATTATTATTATTATTATTATTATTCAATCCGCCCAACTTGCTCTGGATGCCCTCTAATACTAGCTCTGCATTGAATACTTGTTCCGTTTGTGTGGCAGTGCCTAGACTTTGGAACTCCTTGCCTCTTGAAATCAGGAAGGAGCCTTCGCTGCACTCTTTTGGGCGCCTGCTGAAAACATTTCCGTTTAGGCAAGCCTACCCAGATATGTAAAGGGACGTGGGTGGCGCTGTGGGTAAAACCTCAGTGCCTAGGGCTTGCCGATCGCATGGTCGGCGGTTCAAATCCCCACGGCGGGGTGAGCTCCCGTCTTTCGGTCCCAGCTCCTGCCCACCTAGCAGTTCGAAAGCACCCCTAAGTGCAAGTAGATAAATAGGGACCGCTTTATAGCGGGAAGGTAAACGGCATTTCCGTGTGCTGCGCTGGTGCTGGCTCGCCAGAGCAGCTTCGTCACGCTGGCCACGTGACCCGGAAGTGTCTCTGGACAGCGCTGGCCCCCGGCCTCTTAAGCGAGATGGGCGCGCAACCCCAGAGTCGGTCACGACTGGCCCGTACGGGCAGGGGTACCTTTACCTTTAACCCAGATATGTGGAATGCCGGTGTGTGTTTTGTTATACTTCTGGCTTGCTGTTGTTTTTAATTATTTTTCGAATTGCTGTTCTTCGCTCTTTTCGCAAACCGCTTTGAAGTCCACCCCCTCCCAATCAAGCCGCGTATAAATTTAAAGAAACAAAAAGATGAAATTATATCCCAGTACAGACTGCAGTCTTCTCCCACGGATGTGCAAATCGCGCACAAATAGAGAACCTGAGAGGTTCTTGAGGGTCTGCCTAGCCAGTGTGTTTCTCAAACTTGGCTCCCAAGCTGCTGTTGGACTACAACTCCCATCATTCCTGTCCACCGTTCCTGCTAGCTAGGGATGATGGGAGTTGTAGTCCCAACAGCAGCCAGGATCCCAGCTTTCAGGAACACCCTGCATTTCACAACCACCATCAGAGGCTACCAGGAAGCTTATGAGGAAGGCACAAAGACCACACACCCCCTTCCACGCTGTTTGTCCCTGGCTGCCCTGACGCAGGGAGGTTGCATTTAGCTCCAAGGCCTTTGATAAGGCAGCTTCACTGTCAACAGAAAGGTGGAAAGGGGTCACTGCCTCAAACAAAAGACCTCGCTTGCTTAAGCGCCATAAAGTTTGATCGGCGCCAGCAAGATGCCTTCGGGAGGGTGGGTCAGTTCTTGATTTGGCCCCAGGCACTTGAGCAGACCCAGGAGAGGCGAACGCCCAGACTTGCCTGCTTGGTGGTAGTTTTAAGGACGTAACACGCAGCCGTAAGGACAGGCCACCCCACAGCCAGATAGGCACACGCTGTCCTTTTTTTGGGGATGCTCAGTCACAGCGAGACTCAGCAGGAAACAAACCCTTTGCATACAACCCTGTGTCCAAGACAGGCGCTCGAAACTTCACCTACGGATCAACAGCAACACAAAGAGTCTGTACGCCCTCCTCCTGACTCCACACAACCCTAAAAATGACTCAGGATTCGCCCGCCTGGAGACAGATCGTTCCCCCAAAAGAGGACGCAAGCTGCGCTGCCTTTGCGTCCTTCTGAACCACAACCTCCATCCTCCCTGGCTCTTTGTCGTGCTGGCCGAGCCCCATGTTGGGCGAGAGATTCCTGCATTGCAGGGGGGTTGGACTGGATGACCCTTGGGGTCCCTTCCAACTCTACAGTCCTGTGATTCTATACTTTGTGGTTCTATACTCCTTGGCTGGGAGCTGAAGAACCCACCCGTTCGCCACATGGGATATATATTCATCATAAAAGATGTCCCTCGATCCAGGGTGTTTCCCAGACAAAGCTGCTCCAAATGCAGATGTTCACACTGTTGCGTTAACCCTGGACAGCGATGGGCCCAGATGCCGGTAACCCAGTTAGTTAGATGCAACCCAGGAAGCGATAAATGAGCTCAGGGCGAGACCCCTATCCGGTGCGGAGCAAAGCATTCTCTCCAACACTCTCGCTTTCGCCACCCAAATCCCCCTAAATCCCAGGCTGCCATCTGTTTCTCCCAAGTCATAGCTTATAATTCACGGCCACCCGCACAGGCAGGCAGAAGTCCAAATGTGGCAGGGACTCCTGGAGGGGGCGACCGGCTAAGCGGAAGTGCATGCAGACACAAAGAGACACAAACAGACACACAAAACAGGTACAACCCTCCCTGCCTTTTGGAAGTGGGGCTCTGCCACTTTAAAGAGCAGAGAGTTGCAGAGCAGTATTCACCCCCCCCCCCAATATTCTGAAGTGGTATAGTCCAAGGAAGGCTGTACCATGATTTATTTATTTTTGGATGCATGCATCTGCTTTCCCTTGAGACTCTTCCTGGGGTGGAAGAGTTCAACAGATGCCTTCCTAAGAGGGGGATTTTATCCAGTCGTACCTTGGATCTCGAACGCCTTGGTTCCTGAACGATCGAAACCCGGAAGTGAGCGTTCCGGTTTTCGAATGATTTTCGGAAGCCAAACACCCAGCGTGGCTTCCGGTTGGCCGCAGGAGCTTCCTGCAGCCAATCAGAAGCCGCGCTTTGGTTTCCGAATGTTTTGGAAGTCGAACGGACTTCCGGAATGGGTTCCGTTCGACTTCCAAGGTACGACTGCACTGCTCAGAGATATATATACCCATTTTCCAGATGGCAGTTGCATTTCGCAACCCAAATCGGCAGCCCTTTGCTGGTATCCAGGCTCCGCAGTAAAGTTGCCTCATCTATCAGTCAGAGCACATTAGTAAGAGATGCTATGGAACATGCATATTCACACTCTGCATGACTTGCAAATGTGAACATTCAAATCCCAGAGGATAGATGTGACACTGAATCTGTGAAATCTTCAAGACTTTGAATGACTGACTCATCTGGAAATCCCTCACAACTCTGAAAAGCAATGGGTTGTATCCAATACTCAAAAGAAGACCCACTGACATTAATGGCTATGACTAACTTAGGTCCATTCATTTCAATGGGTCAGCTCTGCATAGGGTTAGCAGTGACCTTTACATTATGTGCAAAAAGAGGGGGCATTTTATTGTGTTGCTGATCCCTTGATTAAAATTTAGGAAGAGTTTCGGGGGCGGGTGGGTGGCAGGGGCAGATAAAATAGCCCTTAGGGCGCCAAATCCCTGTCACTACTGCTAACTTGCTTTCCAGTCAAACCAGTTCCAAAAGTGGCCTACGACAATAAAAAATAATCAGATTAAAATATAATGCAGATCTTGGCCACTAATAGGATCTGCTCCTTGTTATTCCAGTATTGGAGGAGAAATTTAGAGTATTTGGCAATCAAGGGGGGGAGGGAAAGAGCCAATTTGGGTGCTGACAGATAATTCTTTGCCAGGGATGATCTCATTAGGGAGTTGGGTGCATGGCTGCTCTGAAATGAGGGCAACGTTCAAGAAGTTAACATGTGTTTCTCTATAGGGGGAGGGTCCCTGCTGAGGGATCCCTGTTCTCCTCTCTCTCTCTCTTTGGTAAAGCTGCAGAAAGTAAGATAAAATAAATTGAGACGTGCCTTGATTTGAGAAAGTTGAAAGACCCGGGGGCTCAAACCTACAAAAGCAGCCAGATCCTCTGCCCCCGAATGTATTAAATCACGTTATTAAGCAAAGACCTACTGAATATAGTTGGCGACACTTGGCTATTCTGAGCTTCAGCATTCAAACAGGTGCTGAGGCCCAAGGCCCAGTGAAAGCAACAGCCCTCCTTCAACTAAACAAGCTGAGCAACGCCATCCAATTTCACCTGAAGCAAAATCTCAGGTGAATTTGGGACCCCCACACACAGATTAAACATCTGCAGGGAATTGTGAGGGAAATTAAAAATGGTTTTCCATTGGCAAACGTTCCCAGGAGAGGTTTTTTTACAGCTCTGTACTTTTCCCCCTAGTCTTCACTGTTTGTACACCTGGAACGTGCTGTGGCCCAGTGACCCCGAAACAAATCTTTTGTCCAAGGTTAAAAGAGCTCTCGATTCCCGTTTCAACTCTAGACTTTGCTCTCAGGGCTAGCTAAATATCTGGCTCTCTTTCCTAGCTGAGCATACTTACAGACATGTTGCTTCGCAAAAGGCAGGCTGTGGAACACCGAGAAGTGGAAAAGGAACAACCACAGACTCAGGAGATTGTGAACGAAGATTACACCTCTATTCCGCCGGCTTCTGAAAACAATATCCCTGCCTCTAGGTGCATTATTTGTCCATGCACTCGGTTGTTCCGAAACGAAGAAGAGATTCCTGAGAAATTCAACACTGGTTTCTTATATCCTTGAAAAATATATATCCAATGCTTTGGGGATGGAAGAAGCAAGAACAGATTCAAAACAAGAGTTTCTCAAAAAAAAAAAAACAACAACAGAAGTTGGCAAATTTGTTACAAAACACTATCCCAACGCAAAGTGGGAGGGAAAGGTAATTTCCAACTGAACTCAAACACTCCCTGTCCTTTGATTGCTACAACTCTGGTTTCTCAGAAGTCCAGCCACTTTCAATTTGCAATTCTCTTTGCCCCACGCCCCAGAAGTTTTTGTAAGCCTTCCCAAATCTCTTGGTCAGCAAAAGCTTCCCAGAAAAACCATCTGAGTAGGCCTGGCTGCTTCCAGGCCGTGCAGGCTGCATGGATTGATGAGGCAAGCGAGGCAAAAGAGTAACAAGTTGGAACATGGGCTTGTGCTGCAAGCACAGAGTGGAATTGCAACCCAAAACAGAGGCATTTGCAATACTGTACTTCTCTCCAAAGGTCCTTGTTTAAAAAAAACCTGGCACGCTCAGAAGAACGACCAGGGATTTTTGCATCGTCATGAAATCCAGAAAGCCTGAGCTATTCCTTTCAAGCCAAAAGGCTTGCCAGCAGAGTCTGTAGATCCACAGATGCTAACAAACTTTCCTACTTATCCAAAATACCATATCCGAAATAGATTAAAAAAGCACACACACACATCCAGCAGGTCATTTTTTTCCTGAGAATCCAGGCAGTATTTACCACGTCTTGAAATTTCCAGATGTTTTGCAGACTTTCTCCAGGCCCCAGGACACTAAATTCTTCATTAAATCCTGAGGTTTGATCCAGTTTTTCTCCCAAATAATAATAATAAAAACGTCTGTGTACAAATCCAGCCTGCTTTGCAGGAAGCTCCAAATCTTCAGGAGACGTGAAGCTTGAAAATGCTAATACTGACAAAAATCAAACTTCAAAAATCACGATGCACATTAATGTAAGCTCATTGCCTAAAAAAGACCCATGTTTTCTCCCTCAAACTACAGGGGAGATGTAAGATTTGGTGATGGGGGAGATGACACATCATAATTTTAACTTTTTCAAAGCATGGGAAACTTGAGGCTCTTCAGAAAACCCCCAAAATCATTTGTAAACTTTGAGGAATTCCACATGATGTTATTTCCACACCCTTTATAATCCAGAAAAGGCAGTGTTTTCCTAACAAACAAAAAAAGTAATTTGGAGGGCTGCCAAAATCTAGAAAAATAACTTGTTAGCACAAATATTCAATCCAGAATCAGTGTTGACAAATGACAGAGTGCAACATCCAGAAAATGTATACGTGCTGCAACCCCAACCCAAGTGGACACAGGTGGACTTTAGAAGTTGAATTAATCTTCAGCATCCAGAAAAAGACTGCACAATCCAGATGAAAAAGCAGCTGATTGATCCAAACCAACCGTACTCCTCTCTGTCATTTGCCATAAGCAAAGTCCAAACAGTCAGCTTGGATAAACTAGACTCCAGCTTTCCATATTAACCTAAAGTAGCAATTTTCTCTCTCAAGACTCCCAAGTTATGTTTTCCCTCTTCTGTGGGTTTAAAATGAGGGATTGGCGGTTTGCTTTCCAGATGCTCTGCATTTTGGAGGGAGACCAGTTCTCTCGAAAGGTCGCAGGTCCATCTTTTTTCCTTTCTTTTTTTTGGAAAAAAAAATATGGGCTCTTTCCTACACAAATTATTTTATGCTGAGGCAAGCAGCCTGGGTTTGCTGCAGGCTTAATTATGGGGGAACTCTCTTCCAAGGAAAAGCAGCTACCCACACCCACAAATTTAGGGTTTTGGCCTCCCCCCCCCCTTCGGCTGGGATCCTGGCTCCCACTCAAGCCATTAATATAAGGGTCCGGCCTGCTCCTTCCTTGCAAGGTAGCAATTTATCCGGCCCAGGGAGTGTCCCAAGTCAGAAACCAAGTTGCTGGATGGAAACTGGGTGAGGGGAGAGAAAGGAGGCCAGTCGAGAAAAGGAAAATTACAGCTGGCTGGGAGGCAGAAAGTAGGCGACGAAGAGGAAAAGAAGGGGACGAGGAGGAGAAAGCAGGGATCAGGTGGAAAGGAGGGAAACGGGCGATCCTGGTGCGCAATCCTGGTGCGCAAAGCGACCCGGGGAAAGGAGGTCGTGGGGAAAGAAAGGAATGAATGAGAGTTGGAGAAGAAAAGCAGAAAGAGGGCAGGAGGTGGAAGCAGAGCGGAGGCTCCTCGAGGACTTCAAAGCGCCTTCTCCATCATTGTCTCCTCCTTTCTTTCTTTTCCTTCTTTCCTTCTCTCCTCGCGCGTCTCTCCTTTCTCTTTCCCCGCCTCCCAGTTTGGGCGAAGGGATTACTTCTTCTCGCTCCCATCTGTTGGAGAGCGAGCGGCGCCCTCGCCTCCTCCTCCTCCCTCTCCCATTTTGTCCTCTTCCCTTCTTTCTCCCTGCAAAAGTCTCGCTTCCCGCCCCCTCTCCGGCTCCGGTATGCCGGATGTTCCACTTCTTCTCCTTTCAGCTTTTGCCACTCTTTCTTTCTTTCTTTCTTTCTTTCTCTTTCTCTCTTTCCTCTCCTCCCTCCCGCGGCTGCCGGGAGAATCTCGTTCTTTCTCTTGCCCGTCCTTTCCTTTCTCTTCTTTTCTGCTCTCCTCCTTTTGCAATCGGCTCCTTCCTCCTTTTCTTTGCCACCAAAACGTGCAGAGCGAGAGAGAGAGAGACCTTTAGAAAAAGGCAGAGAAAGGAGGGGGGGAAAGGGGGAAGGAGGAAGGAAAAAAAAAAAAGGCAGGCAGCTGGATTTGGCTCCCAGCCCAGCTCCCTCCCCTCCCCGGGCTCACACTACCGTCTATTCCTTCTCCAGACCCCACCCTCTCTCCTGCCTCCAAGTCCCGGGTCCTAGAGGCTCCATCCTCCCCGGAAAGAAAGGAAGATGAAGATCTTGCAGAATCTTAAGGACTAGCGGCTTGGTTGGAAGAAGACGGCAGCTCCTAACATTGGCCCTCTACCAGGGGGCACTGTCATACAGTGGTTTCGCTCCTTCCTCCTGGGCCGTGTTCAGAAAGTGGTGGTGGGGGATGAGTGTTCAGACCCCTGGGCCCTCACTTGTGGGGTGCCTCAGGGCTCCACCCTCTCCCCCATGCTTTTTAACATCTATATGAAGCCGCTGGGAGAGATCATCAGGGGGTTTGGACTGGGTGTTCATCAGTATGCAGATGACACCCAGGTCTACCTCTCCTTTAAATCAGAACCAGTGAAGGCGGTGAAGGTCCTGTGTGAGTGCCTGGAGGCTGTTGGAGGATGGATGGCAGCTAACAGATTGAGGTTGAATCCTGACAAGACAGAAGTACTGTTTTTGGGGGACAGGGGGCGGGCGGGTGTGGAGGACTCCCTGGTCCTGAATGGGGTAACTGTGCCCCTGAAGGACCTGGTGCGCAGCTTGGGAGTCATTTTGGACTCACAGCTGTTCATGGAGGTGCAGGTCAATTCTGTATCCAGGGCAGCTGTTTACCAGCTCCATCTGGTACGCAGGCTGAGACTGTCTCACCAGAGTGGTGCATGCTCTAGTTATCTCCCGCTTGGACTACTGCAATGCGCTCTACGTGGGGCTGCCTTTGAAGGTGACCTGGAAACTACAACTAATCCAGAATGCGGCAGCTAGACTGGTGACTGTGGGCGGCCGCCGAGACCACATAACACCGGTCTTGAAAGACCTACATTGGCTCCCAGTACGTTTCCGAGCACAATTCAAAGTGTTGGTGCTGACCTTCAAAGCCCTAAACGGCCTCGGCCCAGTATACCTGAAGGAGCGTCTCCACACCCATCGTTTTGCCTGGACACTGAGGTCCAGCGCTGAGGGTCTTCTGGCGGTTCCCTCATTGCGAGAAGCAAAGCTACAGGGAACCAGGCAGAGGGCCTTCTCGATAGTGGCGCCCACTCTGTGGAACTCCCTCCCATCAGACGTCAAAGCGATAAATAACTACCTGACATTCAGAAGACATCTTAAGGCAGCCCTGTTCAGGGAAGTTTTTAATGTATGACATATTAGTGTATTTTTGGTCTTTGTGGAAGCCGCCCAGAGTGGCTGGGGAAACCCAGCCAGATGGGCGGGGTAAAAATAATAAATTACTATTATTATTATTATTATTATTATTATTATTATTATTATTATTAAAGCAAACACACCTGCCCAAATAATCCTGGGAACTGTAGTTTTCCTCTCGTAGAGTTACATCCCCCCCCCGAAAAGAATCCTATGGAATCTTGAGGACTACAGCAGCACATTTGGCAGAAGCTGACCCAAAGCGGCGGCTGTTTACGCACTATGTCTTTAAAGCAGACCCCCTCCCTCCGAAAGATTCGTGGGAACTGTAGTTCACCCCTCATCGAGCTACAGTTCCCTGTCTGCTACCCAGTGATACTGAAGAAAGATTTAAAAGCTGGTGTGGAAGGCTTTTGTACAATCCTGGTCCTTTGCACCAGGCATCAAAATGGCTGCATGCACCATACATTTTTAACACACACACACACACACACACATCCTGGGAACTGAAGCATCACAGACCTACAGCTTATTATTATATCACAACTGGAGAGAGAACTGTTGTAATGTAATGTAAAAGTGCTGTCTGAAATGTATAAAATACGATGCCTTATGAGGAACGGCAAAGGGAGCTGGGCATGTTTAGCCTGGAGAAGAGGAGGTTAAGGGGTGATATGATAGCCATGTTCAAATATATAAAAGGATGTCACATAGAGGAGGGAGAAAGGTTTTCTGCTGCTCCAGAGAAGCGGACACGGAGCAATGGCTCCAAACTACAAGAAAGAAGATTCCACCTAAACATTAGGAAGAACTTCCTGACAGTAAGAGCTGTTTGACAGTGGAATTTGCTGCCCAGGAGTGTGGTGGAGTCTCCTTCTTTGGAGGTCTTTAAGCAGAGGCTTGACAACCATATGTCAGGAGTGCTCTGATGGTGTTTCCTGCTTGGCAGGGGGTTGGACTCGATGGCCCTTGTGGTCTCTTCCAACTCTATGATTCTATGATTCTATGATTCTATGATTGGAATGGGAGACAAACGGTGAGCAAGTAAAATCCTCAAGGATACATTGGACAATAGATATTTGGCATAACAGAGGCATGGGAGCATGGGAACGATGGTGGAATAGGGATATAAAATTTACTGCATCTTATGGTCTAAGAGAAAATTATATGAAAATGATAAATCGATGGTATCTAACACCGAGTAAATTGGCCAAAATGTATAAATCAAAATCAAATAAGTGTTGGAAATGTAAAGAGAAAGAAGGCTCTTTTTATCGTATGTGGCGTCTTGTGGTAAGGTTAAAGCTTACTGGGAAATATTATACAGTAGTACCTCGGTTTACGAACTTAATCCGTTCTGGAAGTCCGTTCTTAAACCGAGGCGTGCTTTCCCTAATGAGGCCTCCGGCCACCGGTGCCCTTCCACCGTTCAGATTCCATTCCTAGATCGGGGTAAAGTTCTCAAACCGGGACACTATTTCCAGTTTTGCGGAGTTAGTAAACCGAATTGTTCTTAAACTGGACTGTTCTTAAACTGAGGTACCACTGTATAATGAATTGAAAAGGATGTTTAAAATAATGTTTGTAAAACAAAACAAAACAAAAAACCCAGAAGCTTTCCTTTTGGGAATTATAGGGACAGAACTACCGAAACTGTAGAGAAACTTATTCATGTACTCGACTACAGCGGTAAGAATGCTACTTGCCCCAAAATGGAAAGAAGCAAAAGTCCCAGCAAAGGAAGAATGGAAAGCTGCGAAGCTATATGCACGTCCCCTGTGTCCCCCTCCTCCCCCGTTCCTCCGCCAGTGAGAATGAATACAAAAACTTATGGAATATGCAGAAATGGCGAAACTTACCGGAAGAATAAGAAATCAAGATAACAAACTTTTTATAAAAGAATGGAAATGGTTTATTGAATATTTACAGATAAATTGTAAACAGATAAAAACATTGGCAGGACTATTGAAATAACCTGCAGTTTGATAAGAGTATATATTTAAAGTAGATGAATAAATGATCAAGTTCAGTTAATTTGGATATGCAGAAGGTATTAAAAATAAATTTTAAGGAAGCACAGAATGAGGGGGAAGGAAGTCAAGTTTTGAAATGTTAAAATGATTGAAAATTGTAATAAATGTATAAATATATAAACCTGGAAAGTATAAATAATTTTTTAATAATAATAAATAATATTTTTTTTAATAAAACAAAGTTTCTCTCATAATTCTCCAACGGTTTGACATTTCCCCCAAAGGCACATTCTTCCATTGTCTCCCAAGAAAGATGCAAACAACAGCATTTATATCCCATCTTTTTCCTCTAAGGTATTCATGGCGACTTACATGGTTCTTCCTCTCCTCATTTTAATCTCCACAGCACCCCTGTGAGATAAGTCAGGCTGAGAGGGAGTTACCTAGTGAGCTTCATGGCCAAGTGGGGATTTGAACCCTAGTCTCCCAAGTCTTAGTCCAGCACTCTAACCACTACACCACCGCTGCCTCACAGTTCCTAGTTCCACTAACAAACTGCAGGATTCATTCTCTCTCTCTCTCTCTCTCTCTCTCTCTCTCTCTCTCTCTCTCTTTGTGTGCTTTAAATGTATTTATCTATTTAAATTCGTATACTGACCTTTATCCAGTTTGCGACATAAAAATTCAAGATAAAAACACAAAATAATAAATGTACAGTTGCACATGCAGACTTTCTGTTGCCTGAAGCAATGGCCTGAGATGGGACTTTCCACATTCCAAGTACAAATACAGTGGTACCTCGGGTTAAGTACTTAATTCATTCTGGAGGGCCGTTCTTAACCTGAAACTGTTCTTAACCTGAAGCACCACTTTAGCTAATGGGGTCTCCTGTGCTGCCGCGCCGCCGGAGCACAATTTCTGTTCTCATCCTGAAGCAAAGTTCTTAACCTGAAGTACTATTTCTGGGTTAGCGGAGTCTGTAACCTGAAGCGTCTGTAACCTGAGGTACCACTGCACAAATATCTGTGGTCAGCAGGAGGCTAGCCTAGGGAAGGCCAGGCCATGTGGCCCACACCACTATCCACCGCTCCTCAGAATCTGCCGCCTGAGGCAGCCCATTCACTCCATACACAGGAGCCTTCTTGTGAGTCAACCCATTCGTCCATTTAGGACAGTATTGCCTACGCTTTCCAAGGATCCAGGCCTCTGCCTTGAGATCCCAGGGACTGAACCTGGGACCTTCTGCCTGCAAAGCAGGTGCCGCACCCCTGAGCTACGGCCCGTTCCCCACCCGACCCTCTTGCCAAACGGCAGGGCCGGCCCTGTTTCGTAGACTGAAGCCCACAATCTGAACTGTTATCCTTGACTGGCACACGCAAACACGTGAGCGCATGCACACTGACGGGAGGGGGTGGGGTCCAGAATGGTAAACAGTGAGTTCAAAAGAGACTAGATTTGCATGAGATCCAGTCTGGGGACATTTCTCTACGGAGCTACAATGCCTGTGAGATAAACACACAATGATCACTCACTTTCAAGGGCAGCCGGGCATTCTTGGCTATGCTTGAGACCCTTGCTCTTGCTCAACATGGCCTCTGTGCTTATCTGGTTTAGATTTGAGCTCCCAACAATCCTTTTTATTACCAACCTTTCCCAAGTCCACATCTGTCTTGGAATCACTTTTAGATGTTGTAATTGCTTTGTGTGTCAGCTGCTTTGCACTCCTTTGAAAGGAAGAGCTGGATATAAATTTAACAAATAATAATGGAATAACAATGGCAGTGGGTTGCCTCAAAGGTACCAAGAATGATTATAAGTGTTGTTTGTTTGTTTGTTGGTAAACTGCATTTTTAGTTACAGGTAGGTAGCCATGTTGGTCTGCTGTAGTAAAAAATAATAATTAAAAATTCCTTCCAATAGCACCTTAGAGACCAACTAAGTTTGTTATTGGTATGCATGCACACTTCTTCAGATACACTGAAACAGAAGTCACCAGACCCTTATATATAGTGAGAGGGTGGGGAGGGGTATTACTCAGAAGGGTGGTGGGAATGGGTGATTAGAATAGAGACATTGGATTCTTATCTCATTATACATGATAAGCTATTTTTAGCCATCTCACCCTTTGCTTTTTCCTGTAACACCAATTGCAGTCCTTAACAGTCGTCAACAGGTTTACCACACCTATCAGCCAATCACCCATTCCCACCACCCTTCTGAGTAATACCCCTCCCCAACTTCTCACTATATACTGTATAAGGGTCTCGTGACTTCGATTTCAGTGTATCTGAAGAAGTGTGCATGCACACAAAAACTCATACCAATAACAAACTTAGTTGGTCTCTAAGGTGCTACTTGGGATGCGGGTGGCGCTGTGGGTTAAACCACAGAGCCTAGGACTTGCCGATCAGAAGGTCGGCGGTTCGAATCCCCGCGACGGGGTGACCTCCTGTTGCTCGGTCCCTGCTCCTGCCAACCTAGCAGTTCGAAAGCAGTGTCAAAGTGCAAGTAGATAAACAGGTACCGCTCCGGCAGGAAGGTGAATGGCGTTTCTGTGCGCTGCTCTGGTTCGCCAGAAGCAGCTTAGTCCTGCTGGCCACATGACCTGGAAGCTGTACGCCGGCTCCCACAGCCAATAAAGCGAGATGAGCGCTGCAACCCCAGAGTCGGCCACGACTGGACCTAATAGTCAGGGTCCCATTTACCTTTACCTTTTAAGGTGCTATTGGAAGGAATTGTTTTATTTTGTTTTGACTGCATTTTTAGGCCATTTTTTTTACTCCCAAGAGCTCAAAAATATATTCAATATATTGATACAAGTCACAAATCATGGGCAGGTATCCCCCAACCACACCAGTGAGAACCCACAGAATCCGGAAATATCTAGATGCTGAGCTCAGGAGCCCAGCTGCCAACCCCCATCCACCTGCTTGGTCCAGAGTCCACACTCCACCTGGTTCTGGCAGAGAACTCCCATTCCTGATCTTTCAGGCTTCCCCGAACTCTCCTGCTCTGTCCCAAACCCATCCCTTGGATTCTGATTCTGGCAGACAGGCAGGCAATGTGGTCAGAGTGACACGACCGACATTTATAAAAATACAAGTAGCAGGAAAGACATGTAGAGAGACAGAGTCTTCTTCTGTCCTTACGGTCACTGTTTTCTTTCTCCAGGATTCCCTTGGCTCTGATGTGTCATGGAGGCGTTCCTGGGTGGGGCAGGTGGGGCAGAGCCCCCTTCACCCCCCCCCCACTTGCCAGAGGTTTTTCTCCTGTCTCCCAGGGACACCCATGTCACTTTGTTTCGGAAGGAAATCCCATCCGGCTTTCCATGGCTACTGCAGGAGATTTGCATCTCACTCCTCGGTTTAGACGGGCAGGAAAATACCTGCGATAATACGCTGGGTAACCATGGCAAAGTAAACAGAGTGGGAATCCCAAGAACGGGAATGCTATGGATGTGAATTATGGGGCAGTGGGAGATAGTGAGCGATCCTTTTCCCTGGGCCCAAGCAGCCTCTGATTCCACCTTCAAGAATCTCAGTCCTGGAAAGTTCCATCCGAGAATATGTACAGTAACCAACACAGGCATGGCCTCTTTGAGCATGTGCAGAGTACCACCACCCCTATCACTGTGCAGCTACAACTCACACACAAAGGAACAAAGTCCCAGGAAGGTTCCCACACCTTTTCTTGCCTGGAAAATGTTGGCACTAATATGGGGGAGTTTGGTGTCTGTAATATCCAGCTTATCATCTCTCTCATTGAAGCCAGATAAGCCACACAGACCTTGGGGGGTAGCATCGCCCAGTGGTTAGAGAGCAGGATACCATCTCCCGCCGCCCTTTCTGGACTTCTGAGCCTGGATCTTGTGTGCAGCAGGAGGAAATGCAACAGGTGATGCGTTCTCTTTCCTGTGTACCGTCTTGCATCACCTGTGATATTTCTGTCTGTTCGATAGCTGCTCCCTGCACCAGATTCTTGGCCCAAATGAAGCTGAGCGACATTGAAACGTGGCAAATTCACGGCACAAGCTGGTTCTCTGTGCTCTTGGGTGGTGGCAAGTATGATGACATCACATGGCAGGCACCGTGACATCATGGTTGCAGGTAGCAGGGTGGCTTCATTAAGCCTTAAGCAGGGACGCGGGTGGTGCTGTGGGTAAAACCTCAGCGCCTAGGACTTGCCGATCACATGGTCGGTGGTTCGAATCCCCGCGGCAGGGTGCGCTCCCGTCGTTCGGTCCCAGCGCCTGCCAACCTAGCAGTTCAAAAGCACCTCCGGGTGCAAGTAGATAAATAGGGACCGCTTACCAGCGGAAAGGTAAATGGCGTTCCGTGTGCTGCGCTGGCTCGCCAGATGCAGCTTGTCACGCTGGCCACGTGACCTGGAAGTGTCTACGGACAGCACTGGCTTCTGGCCTATAGAGTGAGATGAGCGCACAACCCTAGAGTCTGGCAAGACTGGCCCGAACAGGCAGGGGTACCTTTACCTTTTTATATTCTCAAAGGAAAAGTGGTGTAACAGCTTCATTTGGGAATCATGCAAAAAATCTAAGGCGGGGGCAGTCAGCACACTTTGGAGAGAGATGAAAGCGGAGGGAGAGGAAAAGATATTTCTCGGGATAAGTCTGGGATTCTCAAGACAAGGGAGAGTCAGCAGCAGAGGGGTGGGGGCCATGGATGTATCAGCCGCAGGGAGTCACAGAATCGTAGAAGGGCTGAGTTGGAAGGGACCCAGTGGATCATCTAACCCAACCACCCACAAAGGGAGGGGGAGTCCTGTTTTCTCTGGATTAAAAAGGCAAGACACATTCTGATGTCTTTAGAATGTTTTATTGAATGTTTTTTTAAAAAATAAGGCAAGATGGTTAAGTTTCTTTGAGACAGCAGACAAAAGACAGCAGATTTTAGTGCAAGCGTACAAATAGTTGAGAAATGATCCTGACCTATAAATGTGGGCATTGCTAGCTATAGGGATGAGCAGAGGGTCACACACACAAGCCAGGATAGGGGATGGCAAGGCTAATCAGGGGATATTCTTCTGTAACAAGTTGCTCCTGCAACAATTCATGCGTGAACATTTCCCCCGTTGCCATTTTCTTTGCCTCTCGCTAACTTTATTCTCTGATGTCACTTAGAGTTGCCAGCTTTTTCTGTGGACCCTGCTCCTATGTCTTTAGAAGTATCCGGCCAGATGTAGCGATATTTAGTGGGTGGCCTACTTTTTTTTCTTGCGAATGCTCCTTTACATCTAACAGAAAATTCGCAGCTAAGCACACGTTAGAAGGCAGAGGAGCGTTTGCAGGAGAAAAAGTTGACTCCCAACTTTTGGCAGAGTGGGCAAACTGCAGTAAGAGAGAGAGAAGGATTTACTTAATCCGGGTTTATCTGCAATAGAATCCAATATCCCCCAATTGTTATATCTGAGTGTGTTAGAACAAGCCCTTTCGCTTTCTCCCTGCATGGTCTACACTACAAAGCCCGACCATCTCTAGGCTATGCTGTCCTGACAGCCCCCCAAAGGGCCCAGAGGGGGCTGGGATTCTGCAACAGCACCAGGAATGCCATCCCCGATCCCTGTTCCTTATTGATGCTGTTCCAGCTGGTCCTCAGCGACCTTTGGGGGAAGCCAAAGATTTGATTCCGAGTTCAACCAGTCAGTTGAGGGTGCTTTTCCTTTTCACTGCAATTAATTCTGAAGTTAGAAATGAGCAAAGAGACAGCGAGGTTCTGGTGTACCCAGGTCCTGTGTGTGGACAGGCGGGTGGCAGCCTGTGAGGGAAATGAACTCTGCACATGTTCAGAGGCTCCCTCCCTCTGAATCCCATCCACGGTTTTGCTCTTCCCGCTTCGAAGCCTCACTGTCTGGCCACACAGGTGCAGGCCACGGGCAAAGGATATTTCTGCCGCTCAAGGTAGAAGGACTTGTTGACATTCGCACAAGGCTTCCGATAGTAGACGGTCGTGTCAGCAAAGATCGGGACGGACACCCCGTTTCCCTCCTTATGGACGAAGGTCTTTTGGGTGGCATTTTCCACAGGGTGCCTCAAGGAGACGCAGGAATCTTGGCAGATACACTGGGCTTTCCAGAGGAGTCGAGGGTAGCGGGAGTCCTGGATATCTTCCCTGGGGGAGGCAAGAGAAAGGACAAGTCTCTCTTTGAGGCATTATGACTGGATGGTGGCCTGATGGGGGAATGCACTGGGAAGCTGGTTGCGGAGCAAAGGGGGAAATAAAATAAAATAGTGTGGGATGAGGAGCTTTGGGGGACTAATGCTGGGTTGGATTAGCCTTCCCCAACCCGGTGCCCTCCAGATATCTTGGAAAGGAACTCCAGTCACCTCTGACCCACGTCTGACTGGAAGGGACCCTGAGGAGCAACCAGTCCCTGCTAGGCAGGAATATGCAGCTGTCCCATTCGGGGATCAAAGCTGCAACCTCGGCCCCCTCAGCACCCTGCTCTAACCAGCTGAGCTCTCTGGGAAATCCATAGGGCATTGTTGGTGGTGCCTGGCAGGGCCTTACTTTTAAATGCCTCTTTTATTTCCAGTCGGTGGTGCAGCAATAAAAGTGCAAGCACATTTGGAAAGCTAAGCAGGGTCCAGTATGGTTTCAGATTGGATGGGAGACCACACTTGGAGATTCCTGCATTGCAGGGAGAGGGGTGGACTAGAGGACCCTGGGGGTCCCTTCCGACTCTACAATTCTATGAAAATGGGACGGATGAGGGGGCAAAGGAATAAAAGGTACGATTCTTCTCTCTTACACATATCGCCAAGGAGAACTGGAGGCCCTGTTCTTTACACCAGGAATCGAGCGGCAGTCGTCAGAGGAAGGCACGGACCGGGAGGAACGGGCAGAATGGGTGGACTGGGCGGACTGGGAGGAATGGGCAGTGAGTTTCTTCACGACTTCATTGAGTGTCGTCTCTTCACAACAGTTTGAGGAGGACATGCATTGGAAGGCCTGGCTGGCCGCAAACGTCGAGAGCAGGAAGCACATCGCAGCCTAGAAGAAGGAAGGAAGGAAGGAAGGAAGGAAGGAAGGAAGGAAGGAAGGAAGGAAGGGCAAGAGAGGGCAGGGTCACAACTGGTCATGGTGGAACAGCCCAGACGGGACTGCTCCAAATATTATTTTGCCTTACAGAGAAATCTAGCAGCCCATTTCCCACTCCCTTTTCCACACAACCATCCTAAGTTGGAGTATTCTATTCCCAGAATAACGTGGGCAGGGATCTCTCCAAAAACCAGCCTGCAAAATTGGCAGAATCAAGTGGTAGAGTCTTTCCTGGACTGTGTCATTTCAACCTGCTGACAGGGGTGCTGTACATTTTTGCAAAATAAAATAATTTTAAATGCTTACTATATATATGTTCCTATATCTATGATTATATCCATGCTCTAATGATAAGTATATTTATAGTATATATATTTATACTATATATTTATATTTATATATATATATTTAGAATTATATATTTTATATATAACAATGCAATATATCTGTACAGATATTGATACACACGTAAAATTTAAGCTGTGTTTTATGTGCATTCCCCCCCCACACACCACTTGGAGTTCTTTGATGAAGCTGCTTGTCAATCTTGTTAAGAAATGCCTAAGCAAAATTGGAATCCTCCCCATGAGAGGGATGGAAGGAAGAAGACAACAGACGCAACTTTCACATCAAAATCTAGCATACCAGGAACAAGGCTGGCTTAGTCCCATTTCCCTGACATGCTACTTTTTTTACATTTCAAGTGCTCACCCCTTAGTGGGGGGGGGGAATTCAGACTCACAGCCACCCCCATTTGTTCCCCACTTGGAAATCTCATGTGCCAAAGTCAGGCCAATGCTTGCCCTTCGGACAAAGTGGCCTTTGCTCTCCCCCCTCTTTTTCTGGCTCACCTCACTGAGCCAGGGAGCAAAGTGGGGCAGCCCCACACAGTCGCTAGACCGAGTGAACTGAGAGTGGAAATTCCCGTCTCCAAAATACAAGAATCAACATGGCTGCTGTGTCCCTAGTCCCACCTCAAGTCCACCAAGCTTCCAGACGGACAGAAATTAAACAGATAAGGAGTCAATGAATAATATAGAGCAGAACTAAGGATCAATAATCAGATTCCATTTAGATCGGGTGGGAGGAGACCCAGTTCGCGCAGCTAGACTACAACACCCAGCATCCCTGACCCCTGGTCCTGCTTCCTAGAGATTCTGGGAGTTGTAGTCCAACAACAGTGGAGACCCAAGTTTGAGAAACGCTAGACTGGGAGTCATCGCAGAAAGGAAACTTGAGAAAGGTGGGCAAGATGATAAATCAAGGGGTTGCCCTCCAGGTATATTTACAGCTACCACTCTCACCAGTCCCAGCCAGCTTGGCCCAAATGAGGAATGATGGGGAGGAGGCGTTAAAAATAATTCCCCACACTCCACAAGATGTCCGAAGGCCACGGTCTGACGTGGCTTTGACAGGGGGATCAGGCGAAGCTGTGGCGGAGGAGGGAAGGCCCTTGGACAGCTCTCAGCCTTAATGACAAAAATGGAACCTCCAAGCCCAGTAGCACTCTACCTCTGAATAGCAGTTACTGGCAAGGAAGAGCGGGAGGGGGCTGGGCCTCCGAGTGCCTCAGAAAGATCACTTGGTTGCCCCCACAAAGAAGCCGAACGGATCTCCACTTGGATCCCAGAAGACCCTACTTAGGTTCTTTTGAGAGAGGGTTGAAGGTTTTGAGGATGGGGGCTATTCATCTGTTATTATGCTTGGAAGTCAACAGCACAATTCATAGCCCCCCAAACATCTCTGGGAACTAGAAGCAGAACCCAAAGGGCCTCCCTGTGGACCCTGCTTCAGCCTTCCCCCTGCCCCTTCCCTCCGTGTAAGGAGCAGGATTGGTGCACTTACCAGCTGAGTCTTCTCCATGTCAGATCTCCGGGAGCAGGGCCTCGTGTCTGCAGACGGCTCAGGGAACTGCTGTCACTCTGAGTCCCGGGATCCCTATTTTATCGCCGGCAAGATTCCATTCATTTATTCCATGCAAATTTTGGAATAATAAAAAAAGAACTGAGCGCCTGTTTCCTGAACGTATAATCAATGTCTCTTTTGTGTACCTTATGCTGGATGGGTAATAGAAGGTGCCCCCCAGGATCAAGGGGGCATCAAGCCCAGTGCGATATTAGCACCTGAGAAAATTGAATTTGCCTTCCTTCCTTCCTTCCAAGATGGGATTAACTTTTCAATAGGAGGACTTTCCCACCTATTCATAACTTGCTTTGACTTTTTACAGATTAAATCTTCTGGTCCAGACATTTGACCCACAAGCACCCAAGAGTTTGTGCCATGAACTCAATAAGGATGGAGAAATTCTCGCTTGGAGCATCCTCTCTAGGACGAACGCACCTTGCAATTTCTCTGAGAAGACCAGAGGAGCCCTCTTGTATCCGGATCGATTGCCCAGCGTCCGTCTGTTGTGCTCAGGTCCTGTTTGCCTGCTTCCCTCTGGGGCCACTGATTGGCCAGTGTAAGAACAGGATGATGGAGCAGGCAGGCCCTCGGCCTCATCCAGACGGACTCGTCTTATTAAATTCTGAATCCAGAGTCTTTCCCCTGAGAGCGGACACTACTCAAGAAAACCCAAGATGAGCCATGAGAGTGTGAGTTCTTCCCTGTCGGCTCCTCCCTGCTAAATAGCATTCAGAGAAGATAGACTGCCCCTGACCATGGAGGTTCTCTCTGGTGCTCCACAGCTTGCTGCAAGGCTGTCCCTCAAAGGGCTCTTCCACCAGCACTGAGCAATGGGGGCTGAGAACGTTTAATGCCCCCTCTCTTCTTGGAAGTGCATGGAGTCATGGACTGGGGAATAGCTTCCTGGGGTCAAGAGCGAGCCAGCAGTTGATCACAATGTGCTTGTTCAAGTTCACTCTTCATTAGCAAAAGTATGTTCTGCAGAGGGGTGTCAGGCCTCGTGAGCACACTGACGCCTCTCTGGCAGGTCCTGTCTCGAGGAAGCAGCGCTGAGACTGAGGAATCCTGCCTCCCCACAGCTGCCAATTTCCCCTCCTGTCCAGGGCTACCCCCTAGCAATCAGAGACTGCGCCAGCGTGAAGCCAACCTCTGCTCCTCCCTTTTCATGCCTCTACTGGCTCCAGGAGACCAGGTGGAGGGGAGCTTGTTGCAGGAGGCGGAGGAGACACCCAGGACTCTGCTTCAGTCTGACCCCTCTCTGCCTCTTGGGCTCCCTCATCTCCTGCTTCAGCTTCTGCCAGACTCTCCCCACTCGCTAAACCCTCTTGCCTCTTCCGTCCCTGACACCTCCCCGCCCAGTCTTCTCCCTCTGACCACCTGTCTTCCTCCGTCCGCCAATCCTCAGGCTCTGAGCCGTCTTCCCTTGGGGGTCCCCCAGCTGGTTGCTCCCACCATTCCTCCCACCAGTCCATGACAATGGGGCTGGCCCCCCACCTGGGCCAGAGGAGGGGGCCCTGCAACCTGGAAGTGTGTGGCTAGCCTTGACCTTTGCCCAGGCCCTCTGGGTCCCTGGCATCTCAGCTCCCAGGGGTGGCAGCACACCAGCCAGACCCCACGGCTTCCGGAAAGATCTAGATGCTGAGCTCAGGAGCCGAGCTGCCCCCCGTCCACCTGCTCGGTCCAGAGTCCACACTCCCCCTCCTTGTTCTGGCAGAGAGCCCAGGCCGTGTGGTCAAGGTGTGGTCCTGGCGGAGGGACGTCCCCTCAGGCAAGCAGTTGGATGCGTGGGCAGCCATGTTGATCTTTGGCCTGGGCTCTCCTGGTGGTTATGAAAATTCGGAAAGCTCTTTTGTTTTTCTAGGATTCCCTCTGTCAAAGGTGCTTCTCAGAAGGCTGCTGGCCCTTCCCTGAAAGATAAGGCGGCTGTCCCTAAGTTACTCAGTCAAATGAGGAGCTGCGGCAGGGAGGGTTGACCCCCCTGAGACACCGTCGCTGCACATCACCCCAAAGTGGCTACAATCGGGGGGTTCCATCTTTGTATACCACAGCTGAACCCCAGGACCTTCCTTTTCTGATCTCCAGGCCTCAGTGGCGACCCGTTTTTCCTCTGCCCTGAGTGAGGCTTCTCCTCTGCTGCCTTTCTCCTTTGCTCAACACCACGAGAGGCTGCAAAACACAGGGGAACCTTCCTCAGCCAGGACAGGGCTACATCGCTCGTTGCATATTAAAGTGCCGTCATGTTGGAAATGTATAGAAATATTAGTGAATTTCAGTGGCGTGCAGGAATCATGAATGGTCTGGTGGCAGCAGAAGGACAGGGAGCATGCAGATATCCAGGCCCTGCAGGGATGGCGTGCAATGTTGGGAACTCCCCCCCCCCCGACACTTCTGGGGCCCAGCAAGTGGGGGGGCACACAGGAGGGATGCAGGAGAAGGGTTCAGCTATTCTGGAGGACCAGGAACGCCATGCAGGGACACAGCACAACATCCCTGCCACGTGAGGGCGAAAGCATCTTGCAAGGAAACAGATCTGCTGGGAGAAACACAGCGAGAGGGAACTGGGGGTGTGGCGGGTTAAGCCCCAGGAAGTTGAGAGGGCTGCCAAAAGGCAAAGCTGACTTTCGGGGAGAGCGGGTTGTCTGCCAATGACAACGATGTTTCTTCTTGCTCTGCTAAAGCACAGAGCCATTTCCTTTGTTCCCTTGAGGAGCCGTACTTAGGCCATTTCCTCACCTGGTAGGTAGCCTGGCTATTCCAGGAATTGAACCTGTGCTGGATCCGGGAATTAGAAGGGGGTTCAGGCACACAGCCTAAGGTAAAGGGTAAAGGGACCTGACATAGTCCTTCCGCACACAGCCTACCCCTGCCCAAATACATACTGCCCCCCCTGCCCAGTCCCCTATCTCTCTTCCTCCTCCTCACCATCCCATAATTCCTTTCTGTCCAGCCCTCATTCAAATTATATCCTAGTCAAAGCTGGAGGAAAATATTTACGTTAACAACCACACGACCCATTTTTTTATGTGTCACCAAGGCATTTCTGCAGAAAGGGTGGATCAGGTGAGGGGGCGCCCTTTCCCCCAGGTACACCTACTCGCCAGAGGTTTCCCTCCTGTCTCCCAGGAACACCTGTTTCGCTTTGTTTCGGAGATAAATCCCAGCCAGCTTTCCATGGCTATTGCAGGAGATTTGCATCTCTGAGGTTTTGACCAGCAGGAAAATGCCTGCGATAATACGATGGGTAACCATAGCAAAGTCAACAGAGTGGGAATCCCAGGAACAGGGATATCAGGGATGGGTGGATCACGGGGAATGAAGCTGGGGGAGCAGTGATCTCTAATTTTCTTCGGGTTTAAGCAGCCTCAAGTCTCACCCCTCGGATCTCTCAAATCTCCACCCTAGAATGTGTGCATCAATACCCAAGGTAAGGCCTCAATGGACATGTGCTGAGTGCCACCCCCTTCACTCATAACCCCCACACAAATGTAGGTTTTTCCAGGAAGGATCTGATACCCTTCCTTACTTTGCATGCACAACCACTGGTTCTGGAGAACTCGGGGTGAGAATGACCCAGATCAGCCCCCGGCTCTGTGACACCAAGGCTTCCCAAAGATGCCACCTGTACCTCAAGGGTTAGAGAGCAGGGTACCACCTTTACCCCTTTGCCAGGCTTCTGCAACTCGATCTGCTCAGCAGCAGGCAGAAATCCAATGGGTAATTTGCTTTTTGGCGCAGATAGGATGCCTAGAACAGCTGTCCTGCAGAAATATCGTAAGAAATGGTGTTCAGCAAGGCAGTGGCAGCCAAACACTTCACCTGTTGAATTTCTTCCTGCTCACAATTGACTGGGGCACAAAGGCCTTGAACCGGCTTTGTGTGTGGAATGTGGTGCCATGCTCTCTTGCCACTAGGCCAGGCTATTCCTTTAGGTATGTGCCGCATCTTTGGCTGTGGGAGCGCACAATTGGCAATGCCAAGCCTGGAGTTGTTTTCCAAAATTGGTGGTTATATTTGAAATGTAGGTACAGGTATTGAATCTGCCCGCCCCTTGTTTGTGGGTCGTGTGACAACTTGGTGCTGTGGGGTGTGTGTGTGTGAGTGGCTCACTGCACATGCTCTTGAAAACCCTGCCTGTGTCACAACTACATATTATAAGGATGGATATTTGACTTTGAAACAGATTCCTGTGGTGAGGTTTAATAGGTCGAACCAGAGGCTGTTGAGACCCAGAGAAAATGAGAACATACCTTCTAAGTGCCCCCCCCTAAAAAAGGGACACCTCGTTTTTTCGTGCCACATCTTGGTGGGGAAGATTGTTTCTGTGGGTTCAAGTATGGAGGCTCATCTCAGATTCCCAATTGGCCATAATTTACTCAGAGATGCATTATAGGACAGCCCAAGAGTCTGTGAGACAAACACTATAGGCAAACACATGTCATCTTATGGCTCATTCACGCCCCTCTGCTGTGCCCTAAGGAAAAGCGCTCTTCAGCACTCAATCAGAGCAAATTGTAATTTGGGTTTTGTCTGAATTGATGTTTGCTCCGATTTAGCACTAAAGAATGGATTTTCCCCAGGAAAGGAGAGGGGCAAGGGCGAAAGCAGAAGTGTAGATAGGTGAGCCCTTAGCTGTTCAGCTTCTACCCAAAATCATGGAGCGGTGGCAGGGACTGGCTGCAGAACCCCCAGGGGAAGGCAGAGCCAGGAGGTTGATGGTGTTGGGATGACGATGAGTGGCCAGAGGGTGAAGAGAGAGCAGACTGGGAGGAAGAGGTAACAGGGTTTCGTGAGCAGGAAGAGTCGGTGGCAGAAAGCAGTCCAGAGAGAGGAGATGAGGCTGGAGAGGAGATAGCTGTCAACTTACAGATTTGAAAATAAGGGACCAGCAGCCTTGAAAATAAGGGACCAGCTGCCAAAATAAGGGACCTGCAGCCTCACCTGTTCCAGGCACTCCAGTCTTCCTGTCCTCCTGCAGTCTGGTCAAACTCATGCTGGTAGCTTCGAGAACACTGTCCAACCAACTTTGTAACCAGAGGTTCAACTGAATAGAATCTGAATCACATGCACCACAAGGCCTATGCAGCCTCAACTTAAGATGGCTCCCCGGCCTGGCTTTGCACTGCAAAGTTTGCAGCAGCACGTGCAACAAAATGGCGTCCAGCATTCAAAACCCCCCTCAGCTTGCATTAACTAGCCACACACAAGGCATGCAAGCTCCACCCCCCAGTCGTTCTTAGACTTCTTATTGGGTGAGCAACACAGCCAAGCAACACAGTTGGAGCCTCCCTCCTCCCTGGCTGGGAGGGAGAGTAGCTGCTTCCTTTGAAATTTAAGGGACATCATTTAAGGGACATCATTTAAGGGACATCCATCAATAAGGGACAGCAGCGGGACATGGCCCTGGAATAAGGGACTGTCCCTTCAAATAAGGGACACTTGACAGCTATGCTACCGCAGTTTGGTCAGACTCATGCTGGTAGCTTGGAGAACACTGTCCCACCATCTCGTCCTCTGTCGTCCCCTTCTCCTTGTGCCCTCCATCTTTCCCAACATCAGGGTCTTTCCAGGGAGTCTTCTCTTCTCATGAGGTGGCCAAAGTCTTGGAGCCTCAGCTTCAGGATCTGTGAGCACTCAGGGCTGATTTCCTTCAGAATGGATAGGGTTGATCTTCTTGCAGTCCATGGGACTCTCAAGAGTCTCCTGCAGCACTATGTTTTGTTTTAATTTTGAATAAAAAAGTAATCTAAAAAACAAACAAACCAAAAAACCCTGTTTTTTATTGTACGTGTCTGGACTCTCCTTGAACCTTAATTGGAGTCATTTCCCACCAACGCTGGTCAGTTCTTACCAGCCTTGTGGTCGGGTCGCATTCCTGCGTACGTGACACAGTCCTCACTCGCCAATAATGGGCCTAAAGGTGATTCCACCTTAACTCTGGGAGGGGCCTTTGGCCGAGGGAATCCCGGAAAAAGGAAACAGCGTGCAGGATTTCCATAACCACAAGGAACCCCTTTCCCAAAAATCAATGTGAAAATGAGGAGCACTACGCCCACCCCTGACCGCCACCCACCCACTGGTTCCTGGGATCCCCACTCTGCTTACTTCGCCATGGTTACCCAGCGTATTATCAACCAACCGCACAGGTATTTTCCTGCCCAGCTCAACTGCAGAGTGAGATGCAAATCGGCAGTAGCCATGGAAAGCTGGCTGGGATTTCTCTCCGAAACAAAGCAATCGGGCGACGTGTCCCTGGGAGACAGGAGGGAAGCCTCCATCAGGGGGGTAAGGGGAGGAAAAGTTTATTCCCCGAAAAGCTCGCTCCACCCTTTCCCCAGAAACACCTTGGCGAGGCAGAAGAAAATGGGAAGGACAATTGTTCAGCAGCCCCTTTCCGACTACCACCTATTTTGACTGCGGATTGAACCCCAGAGATGGACGGATAAGGATTACGTGGCGTTGGTGAGGAGCGACAGGGTTGAAAAAATTCTTGCTCCTATCCTCACAACCGCCATAGAAATATTATATAACCTGATGTTCGCTTTGACAGGAAATATAATGCGCACAAATGCATCTATGAGTGTACAATCTGGATAATGTCAGAAATGTGGCGATTGTTGACATTTACCAGTGTTTAGACTGCTGTGTGTGTGTGTGTGTGTGTGTGTGTGTGTGTGTGTGTGTGCCGCTGCAGATCCTCCAAGTGCCCTTATTTTCCAGGGTCAGTCCCAGATTTACAGAAGCCATCCCAGTTTCTGGTTTGATCCAAAAACATCCCGCTTTTCCTTAGGACATCCCTATTTTCATTGGATAAATGTTGCAGGGTATGGAGTTAAGCAACCAGCGAGCCAAGGAAATCAGTAACTATACAAGCTTTAGAAGACAACTGAAGGCAGCCCTGCATAGGGGAGTTTCTTTAATGTTTTATTAGGTTTTTGTTTTTTACATATGTTCAAAGTCGCCCAGAGTGGCTGGAACTATTATTCCATTATGGAATAGGACATCCCTATTTTCCTCAGAGAAATGTTGGAGGTTATGTTCCTGTGCATGGTATCCTCATTTGGAAATACCCATCCCAGCCTGTTTCCAAGGGATTCCAAAAGCAGGACAGCAGCAACCAGCGAGCTCATCTTATTATAGACTCCTTTTGTGAAGACCAAGGAACGCTGGCTCTCCACTCAACTACAAGACTCTTCCAGCATTCTGCATTTTCTCACCCCATCCTTCACCATCAGCAAGCTCTGCTTACGCAAGTCACGTTGCAGAGGAGCCTGCGAGCGCAGAAAAGTTGGCAACCCTATTTTGCTCAAGGACCAAACTCCACCGCTCAGCCCTTTACATGCATGTGGTGATGCCTGAGGACGCACTTCTGGGGAGCATTAGAAGAGCAAGAAGCAAAATCATTGTCGCTGGCAGAGTCCCCCCCCCCCAAAAAAGTGAGCTCTGCCTTTTAGCAGCCCTCTCCGCTTCCTGGGGCTTAACCCGCCCCACCCCCAGTTCCCTCTCGCTGTGTTTCTCCCAGCAGATCTGTTTCCTTGCAAGATGCTTTCGCCCTCGCGTGGCAGGGATGTTGTGCTGTGTCCCTGCATGGCGTTCCTGCTCCTCCAGAATAGCTGAACCCTTCTCCTGCATCCCTCCTGTGTGCCCCCCGCTTGCTGGGCCCCAGAAGTGTCTTGGGGGGGGGCGATTCCAACATTGCACACCATCCCTGCAGGGCCTGGATGTCTGCACACTCTCGGTCCTTCTGCTGCCACCAGACCATTTACGATTCCTACACACCACTGAAATTCACTAATATTTCTATACGTTTCCAACATGACGGCACTTTAATATGCAACGAGCGATGTAGCCCTGTCCTGACTGAGGAAGGTTCCCCTGTGTTTTGCAGCCTCTCGTGGCGTTGAGCAAAGGAGAAAGGCAGCAGAGGAGAAGCCTCACTCAGGGCAGAGGAAAAACGGGTCGCTGCTGAGGCCTGGAGATCAGAAAAGGAAGGTCCTGGGGTTCAGCTGTGGTGTACAAAGAAGGTACCCCCCGATTGTAGCCGCTTTGGGGTGATGTGCAGCGACGGTGTCTCACGGGGGTCAACCCTCACTGTCGCAGCTCCTCATTTGACTGAGTGACTCAGGGACAGCCGCCTTATCTTTCAGGGAAGGGCCAGCAGCCTTCTGAGGAGCATCTTTGGCGGAGGGAATCCTAGAAAAACAAAAGAGCTTTCCGAATTTTCATAACCACCAGGAGAGCCCAGGCCAAAGATCAACATGGCTGCCCACGCATCCAACTGCTTGCCTGAGGGGACGTCCCTCCGCCAGGACCACACCTTGACCACACGGCCTGGGCTCTCTGCCAGAACAAGGAGGGGGAGTGTGGACTCTGGACCGAGCAGGTGGACGGGGGGTAGCTCGGCTCCTGAGCTCAGCATCTAGATCTTTCCGGAGGCCGTGGGGTCTGGCTGCTGTGCTGCCACCCCTGGGAGCTGAGATGCCAGGGACCCAGAGGGCCTGGGCAAAGGTCAAGGCTAGCCACACACTTCCAGGTAGCAGGGCCCCCTCCTCTGGCCCAGGTGGGGGGCCAGCCCCATTGTCAGGGACTGGTGGGAGGAATGGTGGGAGCAACCAGCTGGGGGACCCCCAAGGGAAGATGGCTCAGAACCTGAGGATCAGTAGTTGGAGGGAGAAGACTGGGGGGGGGGGGAGAGGTGTCAGGGACGGAAGAGGCAAGAAGGTTTAGCGAGTGGGGAGATTCTGGCAGAAACTGAAGCAGGAGAGGAGGGAGGCCAAGAGGCAGAGAGGGGTCAGACTGGAGCAGAGTCCTGGGTGTCTCTTCCGCCTCCTGCAACAAGCTCCCCTCCACCTGGTCTCCTGGAGCCAGTAGAGGCATGAAAAGGGCGGAGAAGAGGTTGGCTTCAGTCTCTGATTGCTTGGGGGTAACCCTGGAGAGGAGGGGCAGCTGTGGGGAGGGTGGAACCCTCAGTCTCAGCGCTGCTTCCTGGAGGCAAGACCGGCCAGAGAGGCGTCACTGTGCTCACGAGGCCTGACACCCCTCTGCAGAACATACTTTTGCTAATGAAGAGTGAACTTGAACAAGCACATTGTGATCAACTGCTGGCTCGCTCTTGACACCATGAAGCTATTCCCCAGTCCATGACTCCATGCACTTCCAAGAAGAGAGGGGGCATTAAACGTTCTCAGCCCCCATTGCTCAGTGCTGGTGGAAGAGCCCTTTGAGGGACAGCCTTGCAGCAAGCTGTGGAGCACCAGAGAGAACCTCCATGGTCAGGGGCAGTCTATCTTCTCTGAATTCTATTTAGCAGGGAGGAGCCGACAGGGAAGAACTCACACTCTCATGACTCATCTTGGGTTTTCTTGAGTAGTGTCCGCTCTCAGGGGAAAGACTCTGGATTCAGAGTTCAATAAGACGAGTCCGTCTGGATGAGGCCGAGGGCCTGCCTGCTCCATCATCCTGTTCTCACACTGGCCAATCAGTGGCCCCAGAGGGAAGCAGGCAAACAGGACCTGAGCACAACAGACGGACGCTGGGCAATCGATCCGGATCCAAGAGGTCTTCTCAGAGAAATTGCAAGGTGCGTTCGTCCTAGAGAGGATGCTCCAAGCGAGAATTTCTCCATCCTTATTGAGTTCATGGCACAAACTCTTGGGTGCTTGTGGGTCAAATGTCTGGACCAGAAGATTTAATCTGTAAAAAGTCAAAGCAAGTTATGAATAGGTGGGAAAGTCCTCCTATTGAAAAGTTAACCCCATCTAGGAAGGAAGGAAGGAAGGAAGGAAGGAAGGAAGGAAGGAAGGAAGGAAGGCAAATTCAATTTTCTCAGGTGCTAATATCGCACTGGGCTTGATGCCCCCTTGATCCTGGGGGGCACCTTCTATTACCCATCCAGCATAAGGTACACAAAAGAGACATTGATTATACGTTCAGGAAATAGGTGCTCAGTTCTTTTTTTATTATTCCAAAATTTGCATGGAATAAATGAATGGAATCTTGCCGGCGATAAAATAGGGATCCTGGGGCTCAGAGTGACAGCAGTTCCCTGAGCCGTCCGCAGACACGAGGCCCTGCTCCCGGAGATCTGACATGGAGAAGACTCAGCTGGTAAGTGCACCAATCCTGCTCCTTACACGGAGGGAAGGGGCAGGGGGAAGGCTGAGGCAGGGTCCACAGGGAGGCCCTTTGGGTTCTGCTGCTAGTTCCCAGAGATGTTTGGGGGGCTATGAATTGTGCTGTTGACTTCCAAGCATAATAACAGATGAATAGCCCCCATCCTCAAAACCTTCAACCCTCTCTCAAAAGAACCTAAGTAGGGTCTTCTGGGATCCAAGTGGAGATCCGTTCGGCTTCTGAGACGGGGCAACCAGGTGATCTTTCTGAGGCACTTGGAGGCCCAGCCCCCTCCCGCTCTTCCTTGCCAGTAACTGCTATTCAGAGGTAGAGTGTTGCTGGCCCTGGCGGTTCCATTTTTGTCCTTATGGCTGAGAGCTGTCCAAAGGCCTTCCCTCCTCCGCCACGGCTTCGCCCGATCCCCCTGTCAAAGCCACGTCAGACCGTGGCCTTCAGACATCTTGTGGAGTGCGGGGAATTATTTTTAACGCCTCCTCCCCATCATTCCTCATTTGGGCCAAGCTGGCTGGGACTGGTGAGAGTGGTAGCTGTAAATATACCTGGAGGGCAACCCCTTGATTTATCATCTTGCCCACCTTTCTCAAGTTTCCTTTCTGCGATGACTCCCAGTCTAGCGTTTCTCAAACTTGGGTCTCCACTGTTGTTGATTAGATTAGATTAGATAAATTTATTGTCATTGTCCGTATATACACAGTATACACAACAACGAAAATCAAACACCCAAGACCGGATTCACATACACATTTGCACGTATCTCCAACACTCTCATCCTATTCAGACATAATCTATTAAAACATACATAATCCAGAATATAACACAACCTATTAGAAGCATAGCATAACCTAAAACCTATCTCATTCCTTACTACTCACTGCTTGCTATTTGTTACAACTGGCCCTGAGATCATTATTTAGTGCAATCAGAGCTCTTGGATAGAAACTATTCAGAAGGCGTGTGGTTCGTGTTTTCATTGTCCTGTATCTTCTGCCCGAAGGCAACAGTTCAAAGAGGTTGTGAGCAGGATGGGTGGGATCTCTCAGGATATTGTGTGACTTCTTCAAGCTGCGAGACGTGAAGATCTCATTTTTTTTTTTAAAATAATTTTTATTGATTTTACAACATAAACAAAAAACAAATAAACATAACACGACTTCCCCAAACCTCCCCTTCCCTGCATCCAAATTTTAAAAATTTTTAGCAATTCTTCATCCCATTTTTATATTTAATTCTCTTTAAAAAAATTCTATTTTATAAATTTCAATTTATAGCTGTAATTCTTTGTATCCAATCCCTTGACATCTTAACATTCCGAAATTTTACAACAATTTTTAAGATAGATTTTAAATTTTTTCCAGTCCTCCTCCACTGTCTCTTTCTTCTGGTCACGAATTCTGCCGGTCATCTCTGCCAATCCCATAAATTCAGTCACCTTGGTCTGCCATTCTTCCAGAGTAGGTAATTCTTTAGTCTTCCAATACTTCGCCAAAAGGATTCTTGCTGCTGTTGTTGCATACATAAAAAAGGTCCTATCTTTCTTTGGTACCAATTGGCCGACCATGCCCAGGAGAAAAGCCTCCGGTTTCTTTACAAATGTCCACTTAAGGATTTTCTTAATTTCATTATAGATCATTTCCCAGTAGGCCTTAATCTTTGGGCAGGTCCACCAAAGGTGATAAAAAGTTCCTTCACATTCATTGCACTTCCAACAATTGTTATTGGGCAAATGATATATCTTTGCAAGCTTGACTGGAGTCATGTACCACCTATAGATCATTTTCATTATGTTCTCTTTCAGGGCACTGCATGCCGTAAATTTAATACCTGTGGTCCATAACTGCTCCCAGTCAGCAAACATAATATCATGACCAATATCCTGTGCCCACTTAATCATAGCTGATTTAACCGTTTCATCCTGTGTATTCCATTTTAGCAGCAGATTATACATTCTAGACAAATTCTTGGTATTGGGTTCTAGCAATTCTGTTTCTAACTTTGACCTCTCCTTCTGAAATCCTAGTTTTCTGTCCTGCTTAAAAGTTTCATTGATCTGGAAATAATGTAACCAATCTCGAACTTTAGGTTTCAATTTCTCAAAACTCTGTAGTTTCAACTTTTCACCATCATATTCTATAATTTCACAATATTTTGGCCACTCTGTATCCATGTTCAGTCTTTTTACCGCCTTAGCTTCCATTGGTGACAACCACCTGGGGGTTTTACTTTCAAGCAAATCTTTATATCGATTCCATACATTATACAATGCTTTCCTAACAATATGGTTTTTAAAATTTCTATGTACCTTTACCTTGTCATACCATAAATATGCATGCCAACCAAAACTATTATCATAACCTTCCAGGTCCAGAATGTCTGTATTCTCAAGAAGTAGCCATGGTTTCAGCCAGCAAAAAGCCGCTGCTTCATAATAAAGTTTTAAGTCCGGCAGGGCAAAGCCCCCTCTATCCTTTGCATCAGTCAAAATCTTAAATTTTATTCTGGGTTTTTTGCCCTGCCAGACAAATTTAGATATATCTTTCTGCCACTTCTTGAAACAGTCCATCTTATCTAAAATTTGCAATGTCTGGAACAGAAATAACAATCTCGGCAATACATTCATCTTGATAACAGCAATTCGGCCTAACAAGGAAAGTCTCAATCTTGACCATATATCGAAATCTTTCTTCACTTCGGCCCAGCATTTCTCATAATTGTCTTTAAATAGGTTCACATTCTTAGATGTTAAATTCACCCCCAGATATTTTACCTTTTTAGTAATTTCCAAACCAGTTTCTCTTTGAAAACTATCTTTTTCCCCCACCGTGAGATTTTTTTCCAACACCTTTGTCTTATGTTTATTTAATTTAAAACCTGCTACCTGACCAAATATTTCAATAAGTTCCAAAACTCTTTTTGTACTGGTTTCTGGCTGTTGTAATGTCAAGACTAGATCATCTGCAAATGCTCTTAACTTATAATGTTTAGTTCCGACCTGTATACCTTTAACCAGCTGGTCTCTTCTAATCATATTTAGGAAAACCTCCAGTACCGATATAAACAATAGAGGGGAAATTGGGCATCCCTGTCGTGTCCCTTTCTCTATTGGAATTTCGTCCATAACCATACCATTTACAATTAGTTTGGCCTTTTGCTCAGAGTAAATTGCACTTATACCATTTTCAAAGTTTTTGCCTACCCCCATCCCTTGGAGATTCCTCTTCATAAAGCTCCAACAAATATTGTCAAAGGCTTTCTCTGCATCCACAAAAATCAAAACAGCTTTTCTATTTATGTCAGTTTCCAGAAGTTCTAAAATGTCTATAATATTCCTCACATTGTCTGACAATTGCCTGCCTGGTAGAAAGCCAGTTTGGTCCCTGTGAATCTCCTCTAACAAAACTTTTTTGAATCTTTTTGCTAAAATGTCTGCAAAAATTTTATAATCCACATTCAAGAGTGATATAGGGCGGTAATTCTTAACTTGATGTTTCTCAGTTTCTGTCTTCGGTATAAGTGAGATGAATGCTTCCTTCCACGATTCGGGAGCCTTTTTCCCTTCCAAAATTTGATTGCAAACTTCTTTCAATGGTTGTATTAACCAATCCTTCAGTGCTTTATAGTATCTCGCAGTTAGTCCATCTGGTCCTGGTGATTTTCCCAGCTGCATATCCTGAATGGCGCTCTCTATTTCTTGATCTGTAATTTTCTCATTTAAACTCCTTCTATTATTTTCAGAGATTTTTGGTAGGCCGTATTTTCCAATAAATTCTTCTATCTCCTGTTCGTTTTTTGGCCCTTGTCTGTATAATTTCTTGAAGAAACTTTGAAAACAATTACTTATCTCATTTGGTTTATTAATAGACTTCCCATCTACTTCGAGTGATGTCACTGTATTCAATTTTTGCCTCTTTTTCAATTGCCAAGACAGTAGCTTCCCACATTTATCTGCGGACTCAAAAGTCTTTTGTCTCATTTGTTTAATTTTCCATTCTATTTCCTGATTCATCAATTCCATGTATTGTGTTTGATAGAATTTTATTTCTCTTAGTATCTCTTGAGATTTAGGCTTAGATCTCAATTTCTTCTCCCCTTCTTTTATTAGATTCCAAATTTTCTCTTTCTTCTCATTCTGTTTTTTCCTCTTTATTGAATTCTGTTGTATTAGGAAGCCACGCATCACGGCTTTACTTGCATCCCAAATAACTCTTTTTTCAGTGTCTGATCTCAGGTTAATCTCGAAGTAGTCTTTAAGTGTCTTTTGAGCCTTTTTACAAATTTCTTCATCTCCAAAGAGAGTGTCATTCATTCTCCATCTAAAGGTTCCAGCTGTTGTCAGTTTCATTTCCATCTTGACAGCATTGTGGTCAGAACAGGTCTTTGGGCAGATTTCTACTTTTTTAACTTTTGATGCCAGATTACTAGAAGTCCATATTTGATCAATTCTAGTCCATGTCATTTTTGCTTCAGAGAAGAAGGTCCCCTCCCTTTCCAGAGGGTTCCTAGTTCTCCAAATGTCAATCAGGTCCATAGTGTCAGTCAGTTCAAAGAATGTCTTTGGTAGTCTTCCATCATTAGATATTATTTGTCTTTGGGCCTTGTCCATGTTTGTGGAGACAACTCCATTCATATCACCCATCATTATAATTTTAAAGTCCAAAAAGTCCATTAAAGTCTCATGCAACTTCTTGAAGAATTCAGCCTTCCCCTCATTTGGTGCATATACTCCAACAATCAAAATCTTTTCTCCATGAATTTGAATTTCCACTGCCAGGTATCTTCCTTGGTCATCCTTAAAGATCAGTTTTGGTTCAAATTTTTCCTTGACATAGATCACAACTCCTCTTTTCTTAACTCTATCTGATGAAATAAATTCTTGTCCTAATCTCTTATTTGTTAAAAGTTTTCTATGTGTCCTGGCAATGTGAGTTTCTTGTAGACAGATTACATCTAGATGTTCCTTCTTTAATAGATGGAATACTTGACCCCTTTTTCGAGGGTGGTTCAAACCATTACAATTCCAGCTGAAGAGTTGCAGAGACATTTTTGTTACTGGGTAGCTCTTCCACCGACTGCACCAAGTTGTTGTTCCTCCTCGGTCGGTGCTCGGTTCAGTCCAAATGATAGATTTGAAATGTCCGGTACTTCCCCCTCACTAACAGTTCCTTTCTGAAGATCCTCTTGATTTCTTTCCAAAAAGAGTTCTTTATCCTGGTTTGTTTTTATTTTAATTTTCTTCCCTTTAAAGTTAAAGGACAACCCTTGTGGAAATTCCCACCTGAATGGGATATTATTCTGTTTAAGTAGATCAACTAATTCTTTAAATTGAGATCTAACCTCCAAAAAGTATTTAGGAATATCCTTGAAAATCTGGATCTGAGAATTTTTAATGACCAAGGCCTTCTGGAAATGTAGGTTCAGTATTTTGTCTCTTTGTTCCTTTGATCCCAAGGTAATTAAACAGTCTCTTGGCTTCTTCCCTTGCTTCCTGCCAATCCGAAAGGCTGAGGTTATCACAAATTCATCTTCTTCTCCATCTAACTCATCATTCCAAAAATCTTGAAATTTATCTGTGAGGAATTCCCCAAGCTTGTCCTCTTCCTCTTCTGGAACCAGTCTTAATTTCAGGTTCTTGCTTTTCCTTTCCAGTTCTAGTAGGGCTAATGCTGTATCATGTTCATGTACTTTTTTTGCAATAGGCGCAAACTTTCCTTTGGTTTCTTCGGCAGTAGACCTAGCACTCTCAGCTATTCTCCTTGTTTCCGTAGACTCTTGAACCAAACGGTTTATAGAATCTGTATTAGATGAGATTGTTGTTGTGTTCAGGTCTAGTCTTGTTGTCAGCTCCGTCAGTTTCTTAGAGTTCTCTGTAGACTGTTTAGTAAGTTCTGCAGATTGCTTGGTGAGTACTTCTAATGACTGATTTATTTTGAGCAGAGCCTGTGTCATTGACTCCATTGATGCTGCTGTTATTTTTTCTTGTGCAGCTGCTGCTCCTGATAAAGAACCTCTTTTTTGAGCTTGTTTTTGAGCCTGCTTTGTTTTACTTCTTGTTGAAATTTCTTCTGGCGGGTTGCTCATAACTCAAGGTCATTCACACAGGAAAGTTGCAAGTGGAAAATCCCGCTGGATACACCGTAATACAACTGAAGCCCTCTAGAGGAGGCAATTGTAACCATCCAAAGGCACCCACAACAAAGAAACAGAAAGTCCAAAGGCAAAAGTCCCACTAAGAGTCTTTAATTTGTAGCACTTTACTGTTAAAATTGTAATCCACCAAAGTCCCGTTAATATGTTTCAAATAAGTCTTATTTTGTAACCACTGTCTTTTGACAGCTCACTTGACAGTTCCTTTTTCAGGCGATCGCTGCTCCGGCAGCCTGACCAGAAGTGTCAGCAGCAGAGGTTTTTTATTCCTTATCCCTTTCTTTTGCAGGTTAAATTAATTCTGTTTCCTCCCCCCCTTCTCCTGCACTACAGGGGGGAGATCCTTTCGATGTCTGGTTTAATAAGAGTTAAAAGGAAAGTCCGTTTAAACACAGCTCAGTCTTTCATTGCTCCGTTAATCATGCAGATCCGGGAGGCTGACTTCCTTAATTTTTGCCTTCCCGTTTTCAGCCAAATCTTCTAGATTTTTAAGTCCCGTTTTTAATTTTGCGTTCTTACTCACGGGTATTGTTGTTGCCAATCTTTAGTTTCAGAAAGGAATCGGCGCTCTCCGTTAATGGCGACGCGGCTTCACTCCGTAAGCTGGGTAGCGATCCTCAGCACCGCGCTCACCCCGATGCCGCTCCGGAGCCTTTAAAAAGGCTCTTTCACGATGCCGGGGGGGCGCAAAGGTGCCCACCGAATCTCCTTGCTCACAGGCTTCAGCGCCTGTGATTTTAGGGGTCCCCCGCTTGCCGTAGCGGGTAAGACCCGAACTTACGGAGCAGTCCTGCCTCGGAGCTCGAGGCTAGGACCGCCATCAAACGCTGGCGCCGACCGGAAGTCCCGAGACGTGAAGATCTCATCCAGGGTTGGTAGTTGGAGCCCAATAACATTCTGGGCAATTTTAATTATTCTCTGTAAAGCTTTTTTATCCACTCCAGAGCTGCTCCCATACCACGATAATATACTATAGGTTAAGACACTCTCAATGGTACTATGATAATAGGACAGAAGTAGGTGCTGAGATAGATTCAATCCTCTGAGCATTCTCAGGAAATACAACCTCCCCTGCACCTTCCTCACAACCATATTAATATTTGCAGTCCATGAGAGGTCCTCAGAGATGTAAGTGCCCAGGTATTTAAAACTACCAACCCTCTCCACCTCCTCGCCATTTATGTGCAATGGTAAAAATACACTTTTCTTTCTCCTAAAATCAATTATGAGTTCTTTGGTTTTTTTGGTGTTAAGCATAAGATTATTTTCTTTACACCATTGAATTAACCCCTGTACTTCTTTCTTATAAGCAGCCTCATCATTCTCACTAATGAGCCCCACCACTGTTGTATCATCCGCAAATTTGATGATTGTGTTGGACTTATACAGTGGGGTGCAGTCAAATGTGTACAGGGAATAGAGAAAGGGGCTTAACACACACCCCTGAGGGGCTCCTGTGCTTAATACTAGAGTAGAAGAATAGTAAGGTCCCATTCTCACTGTCTGCGGCCTATCGGTCAGGAAATTCCTTACCCACAAACAGATCTTCTGATGTATACCCAAATTGGTCATTTTAAGGAATAACCTGTCTGGTAGAATTGTATTAAAAGCAGAACTGTAGTCCACAAACAACAGCCTTGCGTAGGTTCCCTGTCGTTCTAGATGACTCAGTACAGTATGGACAGCGATGGAAATAGCATCATCAGTAGATCTATTTCTTCTGTATGCAAACTGGAACGGGTCTAGAGTGGATGGAAGACCAGCCTTAATATAATCTAGCACCAATCTCTCAAAGCATTTCATAACGACAGATGTTAGGGCTATTGGTCTGTAGTCATTGAGAGATACCACCACTGACTGTTTAGGGACTGGCACTATAATCGATGTCTTCAGGCAGGTAGGGACAGAACCCTGCAACAGGGATAGATTAAAAATGTCCGTAAATACACCAGCTAATTCTGCAGCACAGTCCCTAATAACTCGTCCCATAATTCCATCCGGTCCAGCTGCCTTCCTAATATTAATGCTCCGAAAAGCACGGTGTACGTCGGAGGTCTGTAATAAAAGTGGTTGTTTATCAGTAATAGTTTCTGATGATGTGCTGGTAGCCAATGCTGTAGTGATGGTGGTTCCAGTTCCCACCTCAAAACGACTGAAGAATTGATTCAGCTGATCAGCCAGGTGCGCACAACTCCCAGAATCCCTAGGAAGCAGGACCAGGGGTCAGGGATGATGGGTGTTGTAGTCTAGCCGCACAAACTGGGTCTCCCCCCACCCGATCTAAATGGAATCTGATTATTGACCCTTAGTTGTGCTCTATATTATTCATTGACTCCTCATCTGTTTAACTTCTGTCCATCTGGAAACTTGGTAGGCATGAGGTGGGACTAGGGACACAGCAGCCATGTTGATTCCTGTATTTTGGAGACGGGAATGAATTTCCACTCTCAGTTCACTCGGTCTAGCGACTGTGTGGGGCTGCCCCACTTTGCTCCCTGGCTCAGTGAGGTGAGCCAGAAAAAGAGGGGGGAGAGCAAAGGCCACTTTGTCCGAAGGGCAAGCATTGGCCTGACTTTGGCACATGAGATTTCCAAGTGGGGGTGGCTGTGAGTCTGAATTCCCCCCCCCCACTAAGGGGTGAGCACTTGAAATGTAAAAAAAGTAGCATGTCAGGGAAATGGGACTAAGCCAGCCTTGTTCCTGGTATGCTAGATTTTGATGTGAAAGTTGCGTCTGTTGTCTTCTTCCTTCCATCCCTCTCATGGGGAGGATTCCAATTTTGCTTAGGCATTTTTTTAGAAAGATTGACAAGCAGCTTCATCAAAGAGCTCCAAGTGGTGTGTTTGTGGGGGGAAATGCACATAAAACACAGCTTAAATTTTACGTGTGTATCAATATCTGTATAGATATATTGCATTGTTATATATAAAATATATAATTTACTATATAATATACTTATCATTAGAGCATGGATATAATCATAGATATAGGAACATATATATAGTAAGCATTTAAAATTATTTTATTTTGCAAAAATGTACAGCACCCCTGTCAGCAGGTTGAAATGACACAGTCCAGGAAAGACTCTACCACTTGATTCTGCCAATTTTGCAGGCTGGTTTTTAGAGAGATCCCTGCCCACGTTATTCTGGGAATAGAATACTCCAACTTAGGATGGTTGTGTGGAAAAGGGAGTGGGAAATGGGCTGCTAGATTTCTCTGTAAGGCAAAATAATATTTGGAGCAGTCCCGTCTGGGCTGTTCCACCATGACCAGTTGTGACCCTGCCCTCTCTTGCCCTTCCTTCCTTCCTTCCTTCCTTCCTTCCTTCCTTCCTTCCTTCCTTCCTTCCTTCCTTCTTCTAGGCTGCGATGTGCTTCCTGCTCTCGACGTTTGTGGCCAGCCAGGCCTTCCAATGCATGTCCTCCTCAAACTGTTGTGAAGAGACGACACTCAATGAAGTCGTGAAGAAACTCACTGCCCATTCCTCCCAGTCCGCCCAGTCCACCCATTCTGCCCGTTCCTCCCGGTCCGTGCCTTCCTCTGACGACTGCCGCTCGATTCCTGGTGTAAAGAACAGGGCCTCCAGTTCTCCTTGGCGATATGTGTAAGAGAGAAGAATTGTACCTTTTATTCCTTTGCCCCCTCATCCGCCCCATTTTCATAGAATTGTAGAGTCGGAAGGGACCCCCAGGGTCCTCTAGTCCACCCCTTCCCTGCAATGCAGGAATCTCCAAGTGTGGTCTCCCATCCAATCTGAAACCATACTGGACCCTGCTTAGCTTTCCAAATGTGCTCGCACTTTTATTGCTGCACCACCGACTGGAAATAAAAGAGGCATCCCTTTGGCCCTGCCAGGCACCACCAACAATGCCCTATGGATTTCCCAGAGAGCTCAGCTGGTTAGAGCAGGGTGCTGAGGGGGCCGAGGTTGCAGCTTTGATCCCCGAATGGGACAGCTGCATATTCCTGCCTAGCAGGGACTGGTTGCTCCTCAGGGTCCCTTCCAGTCAGACGTGGGTCAGAGGTGACTGGAGTTCCTTTCCAAGATATCTGGAGGGCACCGGGTTGGGGAAGGCTAATCCAACCCAGCATTAGTCCCCCAAAGCTCCTCATCCCACACTATTTTATTTTATTTCCCCCTTTGCTCCGCAACCAGCTTCCCAGTGCATTCCCCCATCAGGCCACCATCCAGTCATAATGCCTCAAAGAGAGACTTGTCCTTTCTCTTGCCTCCCCCAGGGAAGATATCCAGGACTCCCGCTACCCTCGACTCCTCTGGAAAGCCCAGTGTATCTGCCAAGATTCCTGCGTCTCCTTGAGGCACCCTGTGGAAAATGCCACCCAAAAGAGCTTCGTCCATAAGGAGGGAAACGGGGTGTCCGTCCCGATCTTTGCCAACACGACCGTCTACTATCGGAAGCCTTGTGCGAATGTCAACAAGTCCTTCTACCTTGAACGGCGGAAATATCCTTTGCCCGTGGCCTGCACCTGTGTGGCCAGACAGTGAGGCTTCGAAGCGGGAAGAGCAAAACCGTGGATGGGATTCAGAGGGAGGGAGCCTCTGAACATGTGCAGAGTTCATTTCCCTCACAGGCTGCCACCCGCCTGTCCACCCACAGGACCTGGGTACACCAGAACCTCGCTGTCTCTTTGCTCATTTCTAACTTCAGAATTAATTGCAGTGAAAAGGAAAAGCACCCTCAACTGACTGGTTGAACTCGGAATCAAATCTTTGGCTTCCCCCAAAGGTCGCTGAGGACTAGCTGGAACAGCATCAATAAGGAACAGGGATCGGGGATGGCATTCCTTGTGCTGTTGCAGAATCCCAGCCCCCTCTGGGCCCTTTGGGGGGCTGTCAGGACAGCATAGCCTAGAGATGGTCGGGCTTTGTAGTGTAGACCATGCAGGGAGAAAGCGAAAGGGCTTGTTCTAACACACTCAGATATAACAATTGGGGGATATTGGATTCTATTGCAGATAAACCCGGATTAAGTAAATCCTTCTCTCTCTCTTACTGCAGTTTGCCCACTCTGCCAAAAGTCGGGAGTCAACTTTTTCGCCTGCAAACGCTCCTCTGCCTTCTAACGTGTGCTTAGCTGCGAATTTTCTGTTAGACGTAGAGGAGCATTCGCCAGAAAAAAAAGTTGGCCACCCACTAAATATCGCTACATCTGGCCAGATACTTCTAAAGACATAGGAGCAGGGTCCACAGAAAAAGCTGGCAACTCTAAGTGACATTAGAGAATGAAGTTAGCGAGAGGCAAACAAAATTGCAAAGGGGGAAATGTTCACACATGAATTGTTGCAGGAGCAACTTGTTACAGAAGAATATCCCCTGATTAGCCTTGCCATCCCCTATCCTGGCTTGTGTGTGTGACCCTCTGCTCATCCCTATAGCTAGCAATGCCCACATTTATTGGTCAGGATCATTTCTCAACTATTTGTACGCTTGCAGAAAAATCCGCTGTCTCTTATCTGCTGTCTCAAAGAAACTTAACCATCTTGCCTTTTTTTATTTTAAATTTTTCAATAAAACATTCCAAAGACAGCAGAATGTGTCTTGCCTTTTTAATCCAGAGAAAACAGGACTCCCCCTCCCTTTGCGGGTGGTTGGGCTAGATCAGGGGTCCTCAAACTTTTTAATCAGGGGGCCAGTTCACTGAGCCTCCGACACTGTTGGGGGCCGGACTATAGTTTGAAAAAAATATGAACGAATTCCTATGCACATTGCACATATTTTATTTGCGGTGTGCAAAAAAACAGGAAAAACAATACAATATTTAAAACGGAGAACGGTTTGAATCAACATAAACTTCAATTTCAATTTCAATGGGAAGTATGGGTCTGCTTTTGGCTAATGAGATGGTCAATATCCGGTTCCATATTTGTCACTGCTAGTTGTAGCAAGTGGTGCAAGATTACCAAAGAGTTCCAGTCTTTCTCAGCTTCATGAATAAGGGGGAAATACCTCACAATGTCAATGAGGAGAAAACTGTCTATGCTTGAGTACAACCTTGTTTGATTTCTTGCGATATTCAGTCGTCTGGTTTGCTACTTTGCAAAATACTAATAAACCGCTGCAGAGAGAGAGAGAGAAAAAAAGAAAGAGAAATGAGACTGTAGCCTCGACTGAGGTAAAAGTAAAAGCCGTCCCTCCCAGCACAGGCTAGGCTAGGCGGACCCCAGTCTCCCTCACCCCGGGAGTGCGGCCACCACAAGCCCAGCCAAGTGCTCCTCTGAGGCGAAAGAACGGGCGGGTGAGTGTGGGTGCGCGTTTTGATCTCAGGCCTCGCCGCTGCCTCTCTTCCTTCTCCGAATGGCAGAGAAGGGCTCCTCGCGATGGCGCCCGTAACGTCGCTGACCAGCTTCTTCCTTTCCTTTCCTTCTCCCTCTTCTCCTCTCCTTCACACAGTGTGGGGAGGGAGGATGGAAATGCGCGTAGACCCGTTAGCTATGGTTCTCAACTTGTGGGTCCCCAGATGTTGTTGGACTACAACTCCCATCATTCCTGAGCTCTGGCCTTGCTAGCTGGGGGTGATGGGAGTTGTAGTTCAACAACATCTGGGGACCCACAGGTTGAGAAAGGCTGTGTTAGGGGGCCGGGTTCAGGACCCTTGCGGGCTGGATGCAGCCCGCAGCCCGTAGTTTGAGGACCCCTGGGCTAGACGATCCACTGGGTCCCTTCCAACTCAGCCCTTCTACAATTCTGTGATTCCCTGCAGCTGATACATCCATGGCCCCCACCCCTCTGCTGCTGACTCTCCCTTGTCTTGAGAATCCCAGACTTATCCCAAGGAATATCTTTTCCTCTCCCTCCGCTTTCATCTCTCTGCAAAGTGTGCAGACTGCCCCCCGCCTTAGATTTTTTGCATGATTCCCAAATGCAGCTGTTACACCACTTTTCCTTTGAGAATATACTTAAGGCTTAAAGGAGCCACCCTGCTACCTGCAACCATGATGTCACGGTGCCTGCCGTGTGATGTCATCATACTTGCCACCCAAGAGCACAGAGAACCAGCTTATGCCGTGAATTTGCCACGTTTCAATGTCACTCAGCTTCGTTTGGGCCAAGAATCTGGTGCAGGGAGCAGCTGTCAAACAGACAGAAATATCACAGGTGATGCAAGACGGTACACAGGAAAGAGAACACATCACCTGTTGCATTTCCTCCTGCTGCACACAAGATCCAGGCTCAGAAGTCCAGAAAGGGCGGCGGGAGATGGTATCCCGCTCTCTAACCATTGGGCGATGCTACCCCCCTGTGTGGCTTATCTGGCTTCAATGAGAGAGATGATAAGCTGGATATTACAGACACCAAACTCCCCCATATTAGTGCCAACATTTTCCAGGCAAGAAAATGTGTGGGAACCTTCCTGGGACTTCGTTCCTTTGTGTGTGAGTTGTAGCTACACAGTGATAGGGGTGGTGGCACTCTGCACATGCTCAAAGAGGCCATGCCTGTGTTGGTTACTGTACATATTCTCGGATGGAACTTTCCAGGATTGAGATTTTGGAAGGTGGAATCAGAGGCTGCTTGGGGCCAGGGAAAAGGATCGCTCACTATCGCCCAGCGCCCCATAATTCACATCCATAGCATTCCCGTTCTTGGGATTCCCACTCTGTTTACTTTGCCATGGTTACCCAGCGTATTATCGCAGGTATTTTCCTGCCCGTCTAAACCGAGGAGTGAGATGCAAATCTCCTGCAGTAGCCATGGAAAGCCGGATGGGATTTCCTTCCGAAACAAAGTGACACGGGTGTCCCTGGGAGACAGGAGAAAAACCTCTGGCAAGTGGGGGGTGAAGGGGGCTTTGCCCCACCTGCTCCACCCAGGAACGCCTCCATGACACATCAGAGCCAAGGGAATCCTGGAAAAAGAAAACAGTAAGGCAGTGGTTTTCAACCGTTTTGAGTCCATAGCTCCCAACACTTACATTTGCCTGGATGACCTAGTTAGTTAGAGCATAGTGCTGACAGTACCAGGGTTGCAGGTTCGAATCCCGGATTGGACAGCTGGATTAGAGTGGGGGGGGGGACTTCCAACAGTTCTGTGATTCTTCTTGATCCCTCCTGCCCCCTTTGTGCCCTTGCTCCCGATCCACTGCGCCTGTCTTTCTGAATCAGAGAACGTTAAAGACATCATTGGTTTTTCGCAACTCGCAAGGAAACCTTTCCAGGACAGCGGGACGCGCCCTGCCCTCTTCGCCCAGCGACCCCTAGTGGCGGAAAAGCGCAAGTCCCTTTCCCCAGTGCCCGAGGCGCCTCCCCTGCTCTCTACCGCCCCCTGGCGGCCTTTTCTCGTCACTGCAGCCCCCCGGGCCCGTCCATGCCCCCCCCCCGCGCCCCACACTTCTTTCTTTTCCTCCCACGCTCTTGCGGAGAGAATGCGGTCCATTCACTTCTGCCCTCCGGCCTCCCGTCCCCCCAGACAATGCGGCCCTTGTTCTCCCCGGGGCAGCCCGTTCCTGGCCCTCGAGAGACAATCCCCCTCCTTGTCCGGCCATGGGGTGGGGGGCTGAGTGGGCAGGTGGGCCCAGAGACCCGCCACCCGCGCCACGGCCACCCCTCGTGGTCCTGGGGGCCGGAGAGGCCCCCGGGGGCCAGAAGGCAGAGTCTCCCTTCTGGAGCCTGGACGGGGCGGACCCTTTCGTTCCTCTCCATCCTTCTCCCTTCATTTCATTTTTCCTCCTCTTCTCCCTCCAGCCCCCTTTCTTCGGGCTTCCTCCCCGCCTCCCCGGCGTGGAAATCCGGCTGGGTGCCAGGTGGACAGAAACAGGCTCCGTCTTTCATCTCTCCCCCCCCCCTCTTTTTTTCCTTGGGTCTCTCCCCCCCCCAGCCTCGACCCTCTTCCCCCAGCAGCGCCCTCCCTCCGGCCAGAGGCAGCCAGCAGGATGGGCGAGCCCCAAGAGGGACCTGGGGGGCTGCGGGGCTTCTCCCTCGACAAGGACTTCCTGCGCTCCCCCAAGGGGGTGGTGATGGAGGCAGAGCTGGTAACGGAAGACCCCCACCCACCGCACCCTCCTCCTCCTCCTCCTCCTTCCCTGCCCCCCCCCCGCTTCTCCCCCCGTCTCTTTTCACCCAACACTTTCTCTCCATCCTCTTAAGTCTCTTAAGTGCCATGAACTAATATTTTTTAAACTCCGGAGTCTGGATTTAAAATGGTCTTCTGGGGAAGCCCCTCTCTCAACTGTTCAGGGATCAGGTTTCACTTAGCTAATTCAGAAGTGGGTCTGCCAGCTAGCCAATCCTGCTGGGGGGGGGTGTTATTTGTGGGGGGTGGGGTAAGGTCCGGCTCGTTTTGAGTGGGGCTCGTTTTGAGTGGGGCCCTATCCGGGTGGCCCCTCTCTCCTTGCTTTCCTTCTGCCTTTCTTCATTAATTCATTCATTTGATTCATCCCCTCCTTTTTAGAACTTTACCCTTTTCTTCTTCTCCGCTTTCCCCAATCGTTCCTCTTTTTTTCCATAAAACTAAAGAATTGGAGAGTTAGAAGAGTCTCGTCTAGTGCAACCCCTTGCAGTGCGGAAACCTCTGCTTTTCTTAATTCCTCCTTCGCAGACCTTTTTCTTTTTCCTCTGTTTGTCTTTCAATCCTTCCATTTGGCTGGCTTAATTTTCATTCCCTCCCTGCTAATTCCTGTGAATCCTGTGAATGCCTTTTTTTGCTCCCCCTCCATTCTTTGGGAGGGGTTTCTCCTCTTTGATGGAGGCTTGGGTGGGTGGGGGTCCACTTCTTTATCCAAAATGCATAGCCCAGAGCTGGAGTTGGGAAGACAGTGGTTTTAAGGCAGGGACTGTGGGGGGAAAGGGCTTCTGGGAGATTTTATTCCAAAAGTCTGTGCCGTGGGGTGGATGAAGAAATGAGAGGGGGACATGTTTTTGCTTTGAACAAAACCACTGATTTTCCACTGGCCCTGAGCACAGGCTGATTATCTTTGTGTATAAATCATATACACATTATTATCATTATTATATATATATTGATCTATATAATCCCAAAAACGAAAGCACAGGTCTGTGCAAGTGTCTGGATCCCATACATTCAAAGTTTCTTTTTTTAAATCCTCTTTAAAAAATTGAATTGCTTTGATTTTGATCATGGACCCCTTTCTAATTATGGACCACACTCCCATTCCCTCTTGGTATCTTTTATTATCAGCTCAGTAAATCACATAGCTAGTTCCAATACTTTTTACTGACAATTACGACAACTTTTCTTTTTTCAAAAAACCCCAAAACATTTTTTCTTTTTCTCTTTCTTTTCTTTTTTCTGAAATTTGTTTGCTGTTACAGGTATTAAATTTCAATTCAAATATTTTGCGGGGCGGAAACCAAATTTTTTTGGGGTGAGGGGAGAGCAGCCAAAATGTAGAATCACAGAACTGCATCTAGCCCAGCCCCCTTGCAGTACAGGGATCTCAGCTAAAACATCCCTGACAGAGACCCACACAACCTCTGCTTAAAAACCTCCAATGGAGTGGAGACCATGGCAGTGGGGTCCGCTTTTGAGTTCTCCAGAAATCTGCATGGGGGAGCTGTCACTCAAAGCAGGGGGGGGCGGTTCACCTGAAAGGTATTTTAGAAGGATGGAAGTGGTGGGAGTACAGTGGTACCTCGGGTTAAGTATTTAATCTGTTCTGAAGGTCCGTTCTTAACCTGAAGCTGTTCTTAACCTGAAGCACCACTTTAGCTAATGGGGCCTCCCACTGCCGCTGCACCGCTACTGACGCACGATTTCTGTTCTTATCCTGAAGCAAAGTTCTTAACCCGAGGTACTATTTCTGGGTTAGCGGAGTCTGTAACCTGAAGTGTATGTAATCCGAGGTACCACTGTAGTTTCTGCTGGTTTTTTTTTCCCAAAGGAAAAGTTCCAAATCTGCAACGCTGAGCGCAGAGCTAAGAGGAGAGATCATAAATCCAGAGCAAGGGTGTGGGATTTTTGTGTGTGTGAAGATGAAATCAGGCTACGAATAATGCCATCTGGGATCATGAATTGCTGAGAAGGAGTGTGTGTGTGTGTGCGTGTGAGTCCATCTCAAAAGAGTAGGATTATATTTTATATATATGAAAGTGAACCCTACTTGGGAATGCACGTCACACTTGTCCTTTTGCCTCCCGCTTGCCCCCTTCCTCCAGGGCCTCTCCTTCCTGGTCTTTCTGCTGCTCACAGCTTCCATTTCCGCCTACATGGGTGCAGCCCTCCTGGAAGTGCTCGTGACACTGGCGTTCTTGGGACTGCGGGCGACGCACTACTATGAGCGCCTGACTCGTGTCAACTGGCCCTGCCTGGTGGGTAGCCATGCTTTCCCCATAATCTCCTTTGCAGCGCTCGGTCGTGCTCCCCGCAGCCAATGTTTTGCCGAAAGAGGCATTGGAGTCGACTGAGCAACACCGAAGCGCATTGACATGCCTTCCTCTGTGCCAGATTTCCTTCTCGTGCTGCGGCAGGACTGTAGCTTTGTCTGCCTTCCTGGATTGGATTTTGCCATTTGCACACTTTCTGGTACAGGTTAAGTACCTCAGGTTAAGTACTTAATTTGTTCCGGAGCTCCGTTCTTAACCTGAAACTGTTCTTAACCTGAAGCACCACTTTAGCTAATGGGGCCTCCTGCTGCCGCTGTGCTGCTGGAGCACGATTTCTGTTCTCATCCTGAAGCAAAGTTCTTAATCTGAAGCACTATTTCTGGGTTAGTGGAGTCTGTAACCTGAAGTGTATGTAGCCTGAAGCGTATGTAACCTGAGGTACCACTGTAGTTTCTGCTGGTTTCAACTGGTCTTCCTGCCCGCAGCTCAGCCCTCGATGACCCTCCTCTCTCTTCCCGCCACAGGATTTCCTTCGCTGCATCAGCGCCGCAATAGTCTTCACGGTAGTGGCCTTTGCCGTCATTGCTGCCAGCCACGAGGGATCTGCCGTGTCTGCCTTTGTGAGTTATCAACCCTCTCTACAAACTCCCCTTTTATGGCCACGCCCCTTATCGGAGCCCCTCCCCAAGGGGTGTGGCATATAGACAGCCAACCCACTGCAAGGAGGACTGTGTGGGTTCTGTCAGAGCCCTGGCTCGACCTAAGATGTCCTTCCAAATGTGGGGTGCTTGGGGGGTACCACACCCCCCCCCAAAATTCCACGTTCCCCCAATCTGTTATCCTTCGCTCCCCTCCTACCTCCTGCCATTCACTCACAATTCTTGGTCCCTTCGCAGGTCTTCAGCCTGATTCTCATTGCCGTCTTCTGTTTCGACGCCTACAAAACATATAGGGCAGAAATGGGGGCGGACCAGGGTGAGTGGCGCCAGGGAGAGGGTGCTGCCAAGGGGTGGGTGCAATGGTGGCATGGATGAAGTCTGGGGCAGAAAACGGGGGCCTCCCTGCAGCGGTGAACGGAATGATCCTCAGCGTGCCTGGCATTTTATACCGAATTTAAGAGGGCAGGTCCCTGCCCCACTGAGCCTACAGTCTAAAGCTTGACACAGCGGAAACAGGGGAGTGGGAGGGAAATGGAGTGGGTGGATCAACTGAGAGGCAGCATGTCAGGGGTCTCCAACAGTGTGCTCGTGGGCGCAGCGGTGCTCTTGAATTCTTCTCCTGGTGCCCACGACTCCCCTGAGCCCTTCCTCGCTGCCCCCTAGGATTACATAAGAGTTGAAGGAGGAAGTTGGAAGAGTGATTGCTCTATGTGCTTTTAAGGCTCAGGTCAGTCCTGCCGGATTCAGCATGTACCGTATTTTTTGCTCTATGACTCACTTTTTCCCTCCTAAAATGTAAAGGGAAACGTGTGTGCGTCTTATGGAGCGAATGCAGGCTGCGCAGCTATCCCAGAAGCCAGAGCAGCAAGAGCAACTTCCACCGTGTTGCCTCCTTCTCTCCTTTTCTCAGAACTTAAAAAGCCCCCAGATGCTTCGCCCTTCCTTCACTGGGTTTACTCTGAGTTGGGCTAGCAGCATTGAGCTTTGGCCGAGGGAGGGACAGAGAGGAAAGGCAGACCCACAGATGACGAAGAAAACAATGTACAACTTGCTGTCCTCACGGCACGGTTGACTCTCCTCTGACCCAGAGATGCAACTGACCTTGTGAACGCTCTTTCTCTCTTGTAGACCCAGATCTGGGCTGAGGGTCCCTGCGATCAACACACAGCTGCTGCTGCTGCCCTACATCCCTCGCTCCCCTGCCCCACAGCCTTTCTGCAGCTTCCTTGACCCCTTCTTCCTCGCTCTGAAGACAATGCTTCTACCTTCTTCCCCAGGGGCCAGTGGGCTGCTGCTCACTGCTTCTGTGGGAGCAAAGGCCCACCCCACAACAGACCCTCTTGGTGCACCTTTGCTGAATCCCACCCCCCATCAAACTGGAACGTGGATCCTGGGTGGCTGAGCTCCTGGGTGTCCCCCCCCCTTCTTCCCTTTTGTATTTAACTTAATGAGGAGACGAAATTAAAAGGTGCTTTTAATATGGTACGCTGGCCTCTTATGTGCCCACAGACGCACGAGTGGGGGATGCACATGCGTGAGTGTGAGCGCATGAATGTACGACCGCGGTGCTCAGGTCCCGTTTGTGGGCTTCTGGTCGTTGCTGTAATAACAGGATTTTGGGCTGGGTGGGTCGCAGGCCCGATCCTGCGGCAGGACTCTTCGGAAGCTCTTACGACTGTGCAAGGAGCACGTCCCACGAGTGGGGGTGCACAAAAAATCTTGGGCTTTTGTCTCTGCTCGCAAGTGCCTGGATTTGCGGGTGGCACACAGGGAGGCGCAGAGATGTGCGAATCTGAGGGAGTGTGCCAAAAGTGTGAGCTGAGAAAGAGGTGTGGAAGGAGGGTGATGGCTAGGAAAAACAGAAGCAGAGCGTTGCGGAGGGGATAGTCTCTTGGTAGAGATGAAATGAGATAATGCTAAGGCAGGATGAAAAGGTGGACAGGTCCATGTACAATGGTATCTCGGGTTACGTTCCAGAGGTCTGTACTTAACCTGAAACTGTTCTTAACCTGAGACACCACTTTAGCTAATGGGGCCTCCCACTGCTGCTGTGCCACCGCCACTGTGCGATTTCTGTTCTCATCCTGAAGCAAAGTTCTTAACCTGAGGTACTATTTCTGGGTTAGCAGTCTGTAACCTGAAGCGTCTGTAACCCGAGGTACCACTGTATTAAGTTGGAAACCATTGCCTATAAGAGGCCCCACATAATGTTCACACTCTAACTCATGGGTAGGCAAACTAACGCCTGGGGGCCGGATCCGGCCCAATCGCCTTCTCAGTCCGGCATGCAGACGGTCCAGGAATCAGCGTGTTTTTACATGAATAGAATGTGTGCTTTTATTTAAAATGCATCTCTGGGTTATTTGTGGGGCATAGGAATTCGTTCATATTTTTTTTCAAAATATAGTCCGGCCCCCCACAAGGTCTGAGGGGCGGTGGACCAGCCCCCTGCTGAAAAAGTTTGCTGACCCCTGCTCTAACTTCTGAGCGTGGGAGGAAGGGGGAAATCCTGGCAGGGACGTCTCCTGTCAATGTTCAGTTTGACCACAAGAGGGAACAACTGACACCAGTACGAGCCAGAGAAAGCTATTGAGAAAACTTCAAGCTATCACAGTTGTTTGGAAAACCAATTTCCACATTAATAGAATAATGAAAGTCTTCTTTCAACAGCAACATAAGAAGCAGAGAGAGAGAGAGAGAGAGGCAGCTTTGTGTTAAGAGTTGTCCTCTTTTTCCCCCCCGGGAAGATTCTTGTGCTTTTTCAATATCTCCATGGCAGGCAGGCATTCAACAGGTGATGTTAAAAATCTATTCATGTTTAATTTCTGCCTGTTGCCAGGCTGTCAGTGGCACAGCGCAGCAACCCTATTCTCTCTGTTCAGCTGAGCAGCACATGATGAGGACGGCAATGTCAGGATTAAATTTGCTGTTCAACTTTATTAATTGGATTATATTAATGCTACATCTTATTCAGTGAAAGGGGCTGGAGATAAAGCCTTTCGGTTCAACCGAGAACCTGAAAACCTCCTCACTCTTCATCATGAAGTTTCTGGAAGAGAGAAGCATAGAAGGAAAGGATGAAGGGGGGGAAATTAAAAGGAGGAGAGTATGATGAGCACAGAAATAAAACAAGGGAGACTGAAGCAGGATGCAACATTTAAAAGGGTAGGAGATGTGCTCTGAAATCACCTTTGCTGCCATGAAAACGTGCATATGTATTCATGCCCTAGGGAAAAACCTCCTAAACAATTCTGGAACTTTTCGTTGTACTGGAGAAAAGCTAGCTTTAAGCAGGGGGGTCTATTGGCTCATGCCAATGCCGTCACCAACATACCAAAAACTACCTCCCAACATTTTGGAACAGCTCTCCAAAATGTTAACATTTTTGACTCGGAGAAGACCCGTTGAAATGAATTACCATGACTATTAATTTCAGTGGATCTACTCTGAGTAAAAGTTACTTTACCTTTGTGAATTTTGGGAGGGAGGGATAGGGGTGAATGTGCAGGGGGTGGCACATAAGTGAAAAAACGCAGCCTGATTCACTGGAATGGAAAGGAGACGCCAAAGGCTTGTTCACACAATATGCTGAACCCAGGGACAAGCTGCCTCAACACATGCACAAGTGTTTGTGTGAAAGGGCATACACTCGTTGATTTGTGCAGCGCAGTGAGCGGTGGAGGTTAGAGCATCAGACTAACCCCTGGAAGATGAGGGTTTGAAATCCCCGCTTGGCCATGAATCTCACTGGGTGACTTTGGGTCAGTCTCTGCCCCTCAGCCTAACCTACCTCACAGGGCTGTTGTTCGAGATTAAATGAGGGGGAAGAAGAAGAAGAAGAAGAAGAAGAAGAAGAAGAGGAGGAGGAGGAGTTTGGATTTGATATCCCGCTTTATCACTAACCTAGGGAGTCTCAAAGCGGCTAACATTCTCCTTTCCCTTCCTCCCCCACAACAAACACTCTGTGAGGTGAGTGGGGCTGAGAGACTTCAAAGAAGTGTGACTAGCCAAAGTCACCCAGCAGCTGCAAGTGGAAGAGTGGAGACGCGAACCCGGTTCCCCAGATTACGAGTTCACCGCTCTTAACCACTACACCACACTGGCTCTCCCACACTGGGGAGAAGAGCTGCATAGACCACCTTTAGCTACAAGGCAGGGTATAAGGCAATTAATAACGAAATGGTAATAATTTGTGTACACAGACTGTACATGCATTGCACGTCACGTGCACAACTCAGTTGTTTGCGTACACAGATTGCGGCCTGGCTGAATGTAATGTGTGAACAGGACAAAGGGCAAGTTGGGGGTCTCTCCCCAGAGCCCACCTGCCCCCCTCAGCTGGCCACGACACTCACCTTCCCACCCACATCGCGGGTCTTGGCCTTCAGCTTGTTGACTTGGGACTCGGCGATGTCCGCCCGCTCCTCGGCCTCATCCAACTCGTGCTGAACCTTCCGGAATTTGGCCAGGTTGCTGTTGGCCTGCTCCTCCTGTGGGTGGGGCGGGGGGGGGTAGAGGGGAAGAGAAGGTGGGAAAGCTCAGAAAAGGGCAGGCAAAATGATCCAGACTTCTCGATGAGCGAAGGTTGCAGTGGTTTTGGGAAGGCAGCATGAGGGCTGGGTGTCAGCTGTGCCAAAAAAGGCTTCGAGGGCCACATGCGGCCCTCGGGCCACACCTTGGAGAAAGCACACTGGGAAGAGCTGACATAGAAGTTTATGAAATTTTGCCTGGCAAAGGATAAAGGGTAGGCAGTGATGGCCCCCTGCTTTGATGGGTTTGAAAGAGGATTAGGCAAATTCAAGGAGGGGAGGGCAATAAAGTCATAGGCAGTAATGCTTCTGAGTGCCAGTTGCGGATCCAGTAGGATCCAGCAGGATCTCCTTATGTTCTTAAGGACACCACAGTGGGTGGTGTTCATCAGACCTGTGTGACCCACTGCAAGCATTGGGGAGGAGAACGGAAGGTATTTACTGATCCACTTGTAAGAGAGACGGAACTGGGGAAAAAGCACGTGGTTACTGTATTTTTCGCTCTATAAGACGCACCTAGTTTTTAGAGGGGGGAAAGCAAGAAAAAAAAAATTCTGCGCAGAGCATGTAAGCGGCTCTTGCTTTTCTTGCTTTAAACCCTTCCGTCCCTCCTCCCGCTTTGCTGAGAAGCCAGCAGAGCAAGAGCGATAGCTGCGCAGCGCCTCTTCTTCTGCTGGCTTCCCAGCAAAGCGGGATGAGACGAAAGGGAGCCCTCACAAGGGAGCGCTGAGCAGAGCCTGGGAGCGGCTCTTGCTGGCTTTTCCGGGAGGTGTGGGAAGGGACAGAGGGCAGCCTGTCAGTTCCTTCTCCCACCTTGCGGAAAAGCCCCCAAGAACCGCACACACGCTCCGCACGGCTCTTAAAAGGGAGCGCTGAGCAGTGCCTCCCGCCTGCATTCGCTCCGTAAGACACACACACATTTCCCCTTACTTTTTAGGAGGGAAAAAAGTGTGTCTTATGGAGCGAAAAATACGGTAATTCACCAGACTGTCTGAGATTTCAGCCAAGGGTTTCCAGATTAACCGTGTGCGTCGTTTACCTCCGCCGAAATACCGCAACCTGCATCATTTCATCACCTTCCACCCAACCTGACCTGTAGAACTTGATCATGAAAAGCCAGCTAAGATCTTGCAAAGTTTGTTCAGAAGACTTCAAACACTAGTTGCTCAGGTTCAGGGAAGTTTTATCCTGCAAGGAGCTCACGCACCATAAGGCCGGCTGCTTATACAGTCTAGCAAACTGTATCTTGCAAAGCATCAGGCAACCTTAGTTCAATCTAAGCATCCTGGCAGCTCAGGTTTGGCAAAGCTTTTCTTGATTTGCCAAGGAGTAGGCGCTGTGGAAGGTGCTGTAATTTGACCTAGTGGCTATTATGCAGCCATTGTTTTTGACAAGGCTGGCCGATAACTGTGGAGAGAAGCTTGCAACTCACAGCTTCCTCTGCCTGTCTCTTGTAGGCTTTGACCTTCAGCTGCAACTTGTCCACCAGATCTTGGAGCCTCAGCAAGTTCTTCTTGTCCTCCTCAGTCTGCAGATGAGGAGAAATGGGAAGGAAAATGGGGGAGAAACCGTCACTTGGCATCCACAACTGTTTCTCCATAAATTGGTTCGCTTGCAACACCAAACCGTGGTTTAAACAAACACCATCTGACAAACCATAGTTTGCAAGTACCCACCAAACTAGGATCCGAAATCAAATTTTGAAGCTGGTTTGCAAACCGCACTTTGGGCAGGCTGTGTTATGGTATTACATCTGAGTTTACAAAATGAGTTTTGGAATAGTGCTCCTCCTGCCCTTGGAGGTCACTATTTTGGATAGGGTAAGGGGATTCTCAGAGAAAAAAGAAACTGCACAAACAGTCATTTTGCCTGTAAACCTAGAACGCAGGTTTGGAGTGTAAATGATGGCATAAATCACAGTTTGGAGTTACAGCTGAACCAACCCTATGTGTAACTTTCTATAGGTAAAATCAGTGCTTTTTTTCTTCTAAAAAATGTTTACTCTCATTTTGACTGAAGAAAATCACCATTTTATAGTTCAAATCGAGAAAAATAAATACAGTAAATGAACAAAAGTACGAAGATTTACAAAATGTTTAGGGATATGCATCCCCCTGCATCTCCCCCCAGAAAAAAACACTGGGTAAAATCATCTTTGGTGTGCATACATATGCAGCGAACCTCCAGCCTGACTCAGATGGGCTTGCACTTTGCAAAGTCTCCTGATCAGAATTTCCCTTGACTTTCCAAACTATGGAAATCAGTTAATTTAGGAATTTTAAAACAATCAAAACTGCAAGATGGGATCAAATGTCACCAGTGAATACTTTGTGTTATGGTTCTAGCATTCATCCACTAGCCTTAAGATTTGCTTTCTTTTAAAAGTATCCATGGGATTTTAAAAAAAGAAACAACAGCAGTGGGGGTTTTTTTAAAATAAAGAAATTTGTCCAAATGTTGAATTTCTGCAAAACTTCATTTGTATACTGCTTTCTGTTTACAATGAAAACACCAAAGCAGTTCATGTAGTCCTAAAACCACAACAAAAGTATTAGGTAATAAAGCAATGGCGAGATGTGAATTTATATTGTCTCTAACAATGTAAACAGATAAATGAAACCTGGCTACAGCCAGCCTGCTGATCCTCTACCACAAGGGGGAGGATCCAGATGTGGCCCCCAGAACTCTCTATCTGACCCTTAGACTCTTCCTTAGCTACATCCCTCCCCAAGCCACACCCCTTGAGGGCTTTGGCCAGGCTGAGATGTCTCCTTGATCTCTAATAATGCTTCTTGTTTTCCTGGAGGAAGAGAGGGCACAGAGATGTATGTGTAGAAACCTCTGACTTTTGCAATGTAACCTCTAGTGCAGGGGTAGGCAACCTAAGGCCTTGGGCCGGATGCAGCCCAATCACCTTCTCTGGGAATCAGCGTGTTTTTACATGAGTAGAATGTGTCCTTTTATTTAAAATGCATCTCTGGGTTATTTGTGGGGCCTGCCTGGTGTTTTTACATGAGTAGAATGTATCCTTTTATTTAAAATGCATCTCTGGGTTATTTGTGGGGCACAGGAATTCGTTCATATTTTCTTTCAAAATATAGTCCGGCCCACCACATGGTCTGAGGGACGGTGGACCGGCCCACGGCTGAACAAGGTTGCTGACCCCTGATCTAGTGCAAAAGGTGAGAGTTCCGGACGCTGCCCCTAGCCCTGCCCACCCCTGGCAGGTGACCCCCTGAAAAGAAGTTCCTTATAATGAAATGCAGCCCTCCAGCTGAGAAAGGGTCCCAATTCTGCTCTACGACTCTCCTGTGTATTTTCCACGCTGGTCTCTTCTATGCTCAGAGAAGATACAATGCACCTTGATTGCCATATACTTGGTTTTGCTGCATAGCCTCGCAGCTTCCCCAGCTCATCCGGCTGGATGCCACCTGAGCCCCCGCACCTGGTAGGTGAGCTCCTTGATGCGCCTCTCGCACTTGCGCATGCCCTTGACGGTCTCGCCGTTGCGCTTCTGCTCCATCTCCAGCTCGTTCTCCAGCTCCCGCACTCGGGCCTCCAGCTTCTGCAGCTGCTTCTTGCCCCCCTTCAGGGCCAGCTGCTCAGCCTCGTCCAGCCGCAGCTGCAGGTCCTTGATGGTCTGCTCCATGTTCTTCTTCATCCTCTCCAGGTGAGCGCTGGTGTCCTGCTCCTTCTTCAGCTCCTCCGCCATCATGGCCGCCTGGAGGAAGCAGAGAGAATGCAGAGAATTACCTCAGTCTGGCAAACCCAATGTAGGCCTTAAAAATCCTGAGGGGAGGAGGTGATGGGGACAGGAGCCCATACTCCTCTCTTAAACAGGCACTGCTACACCAAACCCCTGACCCTTCAGCCTTCAGGTGTTGGCGGTCCTTTGCTGAGACAACATCATCTTTCATGGCTCAGCCAACAGGGCCCACTGGGAGCTGTCTATGGCCCTGAACCTAACTGGGCTTGTGCAAATCCCAGCAGAACAAGATAGACGGCTAAAGGGTCAATACTTGCGAGGACAGGCAATTAGTGAAAGGGAAGGGGCAGAACCAAGCTTTAGGGTCGCTGGTTGTGGACCCCACCTTTCCATGATCTGATTTGTACTCACATCCGTGATGGCCTTCTTGGCCTTCTCCTCAGCGTTCCTGCACTCCTGAATGGCCTCCTCCACCTCCGACTGAAGCTGGGACAGGTCAGTCTCCATCTTCTTCTTCTGGTTGATGAGGCTGGTGTTCTGAGGGGAGATGGGCGAGTCAGAATGAGAGAAGGTGGAGTAGCGTCATGGAACGTATTAGGCCAAATGTCCACCTGGTCCATCATTCTGTTCTCACAGCGGCCGACCAGATGCCCATTATAAGAAGCCAGCAAGCAGGGTGTTAGCTCAACGTACTGGTGATTCCTAGAAATGGGCAGATTCAGAGGCACACCGCCTCCAACAGTGGCTAGTAGTCATTCCTGGTCAATTCAACTCAGATCCCATGACTTGGGTATGTGAAATTGGGAGTCAGGAGTGGGTAGCACAGCTGCCCCTCTGTGGCTTCATCAGTCCCTCAAACCAACTGGAAGGTGATCTGGGTGGAGTGGAAGGGAAGAGGCAATGACAAGGAAGACATAGAGGAGCAAACACAGCTGGAGGATTAAGTGTCAGCTGGCTGAGCTTCAGTAGCAGGCCGCAAGCTAGAGGAAGATGAGGATGAAGGGGCAGGAGGAGATGCTATCACTGGAAGATGGCTAAATTGAGGGGTGAAAGATGGAGGCAATGAAGGAGATGAGAAGATTGAGAGGAGAGAGAGTGACAGGCAGGAATGGAGTTGGCCAGCGGAAGGGTGAGAGAAGGACTGGGGCAGGAAACCCCAATGGGGAGTCAAAGAAGAGGACATGGAAGAGTGGGGATAGGCAGGGACTCTACACTCCAGAAAACCTCAGGTATTGTCTCGGTTCAGGCAGAGGAATTCTGTAGTCCAGAACATGAACCAAGGACAGAATCTCACAATGACAAGAGCACCCAAGTTCACAAGACCGTGGGACTCGCCTGGTCTTTGAAAGTAGCAGCACCCTGTCGTTCTGCAAAGGGAAGGTATCAGCCCCCTCAAATTAGTGTTTGTTTGTTTGTTTTTACATATGAAATCAGAGCCATCCCCTCTTCACCTGGGAGTGGAGGAGCTGGACCCGCTCGCTGGCCTCGATCAACTCCTGCTCGGCGAGTTTCCGGCCGCGCTCCGTTTGCTCCACCACGCTGCGTAGCTCTTCGAGCTCGGCCTGCAGCAGGGAGTTCCGCCTCTCTACTATGGCAATGTTCTCCTTCAGGTCTTCGTTGGCTCGCAGGGCGTCATCCAGTTGGATCTGGTTGTCCTGGGCAACCACACACACACACACACACACACACATTTATATTGTTTCAAGCTGTAAGTACAATTACAATTTCCGAGCACAATTCAAAGCGTTGGTGCTAACCTTTAAAGCCCTAAACAGCCTCGGTCCAGTATACCTAAAGGAGCATCTCCACCCCCATCGTCCAGCCCGGACACTGAAGTCCAGTGCCAAGGGCCTTCTGGCGGTTCCCTCATTGCGAGAAGCCAAGTTACAGGGAACCAGGCAGAGGGCCTTCTCAGTAGTGGCGCCCACCCCGTGGAACACCCTTCCTTCAGATGTGAAGGAAATAAGCAGCTATCCTATCTTTAAAAGACATCTGAAGGCAGCCCTGTTTAGGGAAGTTTTTATTATTTAATGCTGTACTGTTTTCAACACTTGATTGGGAGCCGCCCAGAGTGGCTGGGGAAACTCAGCCAGATGGGCGGGGTATTATTATTATTATTATTATTATTATTATTATTATTATTATTAAAGTAAGCCTCTTTCTTCCCATGGCAGGTATAAGCCTCCTCATAAATACCTCCCTGCACCCTGCCCTTTTGTGTGGGGCTGTGTGGACCTCCCCTCCCAGCCCCTCAGGCTGTGGTCCACTGAGGCGGGGGACAAAGGCCTTGAGCCTCATTACCTTGAGGTGGGTGTGGGCAATCTTGAGGTGCTTCTGGGCCTCAGCTGCCACCCGGTTGGCTTGGCTGAGCTGGATCTCCATCTCGTTGAGGTCGCCCTCCATCTTCTTCTTGACCCTCAGCGCCTCGTTGCGGCTGCGGGTCTCGGCGTCGAGGGAGGCCTGGAGCGAGTCCACCATCCTCAAGTGGTTGCGCTTGGCCTGCTCCATCTCCTCGTCCTTCTCGGCCAGCTTGCGCTCGATGTCGGCCTTGATCTGGTTGAACTCCAGCTGGGCCCGCAGGATCTTGCCTTCCTCGTGCTCCAGAGAGGCCTGGAAGTTCAGGAAATGATGGTGTAGAGTGAGAGGACAAATGGATGAGGGAAGAAGAGGAAGGAGAATAGAGGAGACAAGACTGGAGGTTTGATGGTGTCAAGATCCAGCTTCTTCCTCAACTCAAACTCTATCAGATAGGGCAGCTGTGTTCTGGTGGGCCTGGTCTCTATCATGTCAACAATTACACAGTTGTTTCTATTTGGGGCCTGTTCTCCAGAATTGCTCATTATTTTTATGGGAAAGTCCTCAAGACAATGTTGATGTCAAGTCATTGCTTCCAGTATTTTCATCTTGGGTTCCCCCTGATCTGATTTGTGCCAATGAAATGCAATTGAAACGCCAGCCTGCCCAGTACAGAGGGGCAAAGCAATGTTGAAACTTTTAAGGACTACTGTGCCTTTAATTAAACACTTCCTGTTTGTAAGTTCTGCTCATTTTATGGTTTCTTTTGGGATGTGGCTAAAGATAAGTGATGAATTGCTCCTTTTTGGCTTCTGTTCCCTACTTTGGGGTGCTAGTGGGCCTACAAATGCTGTTTATACAGACATAAAAAAAAAAAATATCCACATAAGTATACTGGCAATTATAGTTCTCACACCCCACATGAGGAGCAGAGGTTGCCGAAATAAGGGGCAATTCATCACTTATCCCACAGTCAGGATGTACAGAATGGGGGGGGGGGAATGGACAGAACCAGAATGGAGGAAGAGTTTAATTAATGTTGCAGGGCCAGTGTGGTGTAGTGGTTAAGAGAGGTAGTCTCGTAATCTGGTGAACCAGGTTCGCTTCCCCGCTCCTCCACATGCAGCTGCTGGGTCACCTTGGGCCAGTCACACTTCTCTGAAGTCTCTCAGCCCCACTCACCTCACAGAGTGTTTTTTTGTGGGGGAGGAAGGGAAAGGAGAATGTGAGCTGCTTTGAGACTCCTACCGGTAGTGATAAAGCGGGATATCAAATCCAAACTCTTCTTCTTCTTCTTCTTGCAGGGGACCTTTGTGTTGTGAGAGTTTTTTGTAAACATTATGGATGATTGTGGTTCTTAGCTCTTAGTAGGAAATGTTAGGAAAAGCTTATTTGGCCCCCAGAGGTCCAGACATCAAGTGGTGCCTCTTGCGGTCAAACAACAATGATAAATTAAATAACTGGTTGTTTGCTTTCCTTTCATGGTGCCCCAAACTGCCCCCTCTTAGCCTGCCTCATGGTGGAGCAGACCGTTGGGCTAGGAAGAATTTTTTAACTGCCAGGGTTCCTTGTGTGGGAAAACTGTGGTGATCAAAATGATTTAAAATAGGGGAGGGGGACGGAAGTGAAGAGGAGGTGCAGAGAAAAGAAGCAGAAGCACAGATAGGAGGACAAGGAGGGGCAAAGGTTGGTGTTTAAGGGAGAACGGCGTCTGGTATCACCTCAGCCTCTTCCAGAGCTGCCTGCAACTCCATCTTCTCGGCCTCCAGCTGCTTCCGGACCTTCTCTAGTTCGTGCATGCTCTTGCCCCCCTCGCCCAACTGCTCAGTGAGATCGGAAATCTCCTCTGTGGGGAGAGAGGAGGAAGCGGGAGACTTGGCTCAGACCGGAGAGAAGGATAAGCTCAAGTGAGGGATAGGCTGTGAAGCAGCAAGGCTTTGCCAAAGGCCTCGTCCTCACCCTAACTCACCCTGTAAGTTCTTGTTCTCTCTCCTCAAGGTCTCCAGGTGCTCCAGGGACTCCTCGTAGGCGTTCTTCAGCTTGAAGAGCTCGGTGCTGAGCGCCCGGGACTCCTTCTGCGAGGCCTCCAGCTCTGCCTGGGTCTCCTCGTATTTCTGCTTCCACTCCGAGAGGATCTGAGGGGATGGAGGGGAAAGAGGGCAAACAACAACAAAAACTCTAACTTGAGCTGGAGGACGTGACGCTTGTTTCACTCTGAATTGCGCCCATTTCCCTTTCTCACTCACTTTGTCGAAGTTCCTCTGCTTCTTGTCCAGGGCAGCTGCGGCCGCGTTTGAGCGCTCCACGTCCACCATCAGGTCTTCGATCTCGTTCTGCAGGCGGTGCTTGGTCTTCTCCAGGGAGGAGCACTTGGCGTTCACGGCCTCCACTGCCTCCTCGGCGTCCTGCAGGCGCTGCGCCAGCTTCTTCCTGACGTGCAAGTTTGGGGGTGAGGGGGGAAGTGAATCAATTATTACCACAGGAGGGGCTGGCTTGCTTCCTCAGTCTACGGATGAGGGAGAGGAGGAACAGCAGAGAGAAAATGGGCCTCCACAATGACCACGCCAGGGCGCTCCAAGAAGTCGTCTCAATGGTCTTACCTCAGGGGTGGGGGACCTTTCTTTTCCCAGTCCGGGGGCCACATTCCCTTGTGGCCAACCTTCCGAGGGCCGAATGCCAATGATTCGGGACAGAGGCAAAAGCAGACGGGCCAATGGCTTCGATTCTTACCTTTGTACTGTAGGCTGCACTCCAGCCATACAGAAGTCAGAGGGTTTTATACACACTGAGAGAGAGGAGGAACAGAGGCTGCTGGGGGGCACATGAGGGTCCCCCACCCCTGCTCAACCTGGGACAGTAGCCATCATAGGGGGGCAGAGTGTGGCTGCACAGGCGAGGCCCACACCTTGTGTGTCATACCCCCAGCTCTGCTCTTTTCGCCTCGTTGGGCACAGTGAATGTAACCCCCACCCCGGCCTCCAACACCGCAGCTCCTCCTACCCCAACCTACCTTAGTTCCTTTTTTTTGTTTGGTTTGGTTTTGTTTTAAGTGGGGGATTTCTCCTCCAACCAACAAGCTTTTTGCTCGTCTTATACGCTGCCATTTTAAAATATAACCCGAGCCAAAAGCTTCGCCGTTAGAGGAACCGAAGAGCGATGTCCGTGGGGCTTTGGGGGGATGGGGATGGGCAGGGCTGGAGGGGGGGCAGTGGTGGTATGCGAGAGAGTCAGGCCCACAGCAGGCCCCAAAGGCTGCCGAGGGGGCCCACATCCCCATCTTGAGTGCCGGCCAAGGGAAGGAGTAGGAAAGAAAACCGGCCACCTGCTTCAGCAGTCGCCCAAACCCCTGATAGGCCAGAGGAGGCTGTGTGGCTATCAGAGCGTTCAGGCCAGGCCAGGCTTCTTTCTTTGGTCTGAGCCTCCTGCTGCTCAAATGCCTTGGCTTGTCCATCTCCGCCTGGACCCTTGAGTCCAGACGCCATTCCGCAAGAGCCAGGCAGGCCTGTGAGCTGGCAGGGCTGAGGTAGACATCCATTCCAGACCTTCTCACTTACTTGGCCTCCTCCAGCTCCTCCGTCCTCTGGATGGCGTCCGTTTCGTACTTGGTCCTCCACTGCGCCACCTCGGAGTTGGCCTTGGACAGAGAGCGCTGGAGCTCCGCTTTGGCCTCTACTTCTTCCTCATACTGCTCCCTCAGAAGGTCGCAGTCATGGCGGGCTGACTGCAGCGCATGCGCCAGAGCATTCTTGGCCTGAGTGAAGGACAGACATGAGAAAATTTGGTTGATCTCTCTCAACACCTGCTTCATGCCTTCTCCCACTGCAACCTCTGAATCCCCCTGATTCTCAGATTCCACTGATTTTCCCTCAGGTTCTGATCCCTGACCCACAGTTCCTGCAATTCTCTCGTTCTGTTTTCTCTCAGCGTCCCTCTGCCTCAGACCTACAGTTCTCATGGCTCTTTTACCTTGGCCTCCTCTTCCAGCTGCCTCTTCAAGTCCTCCATTTGCTGGGTGTACGACTGCTTCCCTCGAGTGAGCTGAGAAATGAGTGCCTCCTTCTCTTCGAGTTGGCGGGCGAGTTCTCCTGAGGGGCAGGGAAGATGGCATGTTTGCTTCTGCAAAGCTGATGCACTCCGTCCGGGGCCCAAGACATTTCGTGGCCTGAGGCGATGGCCAAGATGGCTGCCCACTCTCCATTCCACATACGGAAACCAAATGGACTGGAGGATGAACACTGGCTGAACCACCTCCATGGCACCTAAAGCCATGGCCAGGTTAGGGGCCCCAAGAAAAAGTGAGGGGCAACAAAGAGGAATGCCCCCAAATATCAAACACCTGAGGTGCTCACTATGCCTAACGGCAGGGCAGCCCTGGATTTTGTTCCCTCTAGGAAAGTAAATAAACAGAAAGCCAGTGGGAAAACAATGTGTGTTATACCATTTTCCGTCTGGAGTTTGGCCCGCTGTGTGTTGGTGTCGTTGAGGGTCCTCTGGGTCTCCTCAAACTTGGCCCGGTAATCTGCGGCCTGGTCCTCCACGGTGCGACACATCTTCTCCAAATTCACCTGCCGGCCGAGAGGGGAAGGGGGGAAAAGCGAGGAAGGTGAGAGAGGACCGAGGAGGACAGCTCCAGATGCCAGCGAGGCAGCAACATGAGGAAGGTGGGACAAAACCTTCAAGCAAACAGGCCACATGCTGCACTTTTAATCTTAATCGGGCTTAACTGAGCCCCTCAGTTTAAAGGAACATGCTGGATTTGTACACAGTGCTCTGGACAATTCGGCTTTGCCATGTCGCTCGGTTGGCTTGAATACGTCATTTGGAGACAGTCCACCAAACGACATCCCTGTAGGACACCCCTTGGCTCAGCTTGGTCTCTAGAAGGTATCAGGATAATACCTTCCCAGCTTCCCCCTCTCCCCAGCTTCCACCTCCAGGTATCCAGGTACCCCTTGGAGCTAACTTTAGCTCCTCCTCCTCCATCCATCCAGCACCTTGGCTTTCAGCAGCTGCTCCATGTTGGAGCCCACGTCATCCAGCTCCAGCTTCAACTCGCTCTTCTCCTTCTCCAGCTTCTGCTTCACGCGCTGCAGGTTGTCGATCTGCTCCCCCAGCTCGGCCACCGAGTCAGCGTGCTTCTTGCGGAGCGTGGCCGCCGTGGCCTCATGGTGGAGAGTGGCTTCCTCCAGGTCGCGGCGCATCTTCTGGAATTCCGCCTCCCGCTTCTTGTTCAGCTCCACCTGCACGGTGGTGGCCCCGCCGGCCTCCTCCAGCCGCTCGCTGATCTCCTCCAGCTCCCGCGAGAGGTCGGAGCGCTGCTTCTCCACCTTGGCCCGGGATGCTCGCTCCGCCTCCAGCTCCTCTTCCAGCTCCTCAATCCGCGCCTGGACCACAGAAAAAAAGAAGACGGGTCCCTCAATCCATCCAGCATATTGGCTCAGGGGCTTTGCGTGGCATGCGGCTTGTCCCAGGGCCAAACTCACAGGGGGTTGGTTCTAGGTCAGAAGGTGGTTCTAGAACATAAAGCCAAGAGCTGGGGAAAGAGGGAAAGTCCATCCCTGGGCATTTCTAGAGCAGAGAGACACCTGAAAGCTGAAGGTCTAAGCACGCACCTGCAGTTCCTTCAACTTCTTCTGAAGCTGTGAAGCCAGCGCCTGCTCATCTTCGATCTTGCTGTTCTGCTGGTTGATGTCAAACTCCTTCCTGAAAAAGGCATTTGGGGAAGTAAACACTACCATCCTCCCATTCCCTCCCCCCACCCCATTCATACATCAGATAATCCTCTACAGATCATCCTCTAGAATAAAATAGCTCACTAGGGAAATGCTGAAGTTGCCCTTCAGCTGGAGCAGCTGGAGGCGGCAAAAGAGGGAGATCCCCAGTCGCGCCTACGTTCAATAGGGGGCTGGGGATTCCCTCAATCGCGGGGAGGCTGAGAGCCAGCCACCGCATGTGGGGTGGGGGCGTGAAGCCGGCAACACCACCTCCTTTTGAAGGAGGAAGTGGATATATCTCCATTTTAACTCATGAGCTATTTGCTGCAATCTGCTCCGATTGTATATTTTATCTTTATGAACACTGTTTTTATTGTGTTATGTTATGTGACCTGGTCTTTGACCATAATAAATTATCTATCCCTCCTCCCCCCCCCCCCGGTCTGCATGATTTTCACCTGACCACTGCGTCATTCCCAGAGCCGCCACCAGAATGAGGCTCTTTGGTCTAGACATAGAATCATAGAATCATAGAATCCTAGAGTTGGAGGAGACCACAAGGGCCATCGAGTCCAACCCCCTGCCAAGCAGGAAACACCATCAGAGCACTCCTGACATATGGTTGTCAAGCCTCTGCTTAAAGACCTCCAAAGAAGGAGACTCCACCACACTCCTTGGCAGCAAATTCCACTGTCAAACAGCTCTTACTGTCAGGAAGTTCTTCCTAATGTTTAGGTGGAATCTTCTTTCTTGTAGTTTGGATCCATTGCTCTGTGTCCGCTTCTCTGGAGCAGCAGAAAACAACCTTTCTCCCTCCTCTATGTGACATCCTTTTATATATTTGAACATGGCTATCATATCACCCCTTAACCTCCTCTTCTCCAGGCTAAACATGCCCAGCTCCCTTAGCCGTTCCTCATAAGGCATCATTTCCAGGCCTTTGACCATTTTGGTTGCCCTCCTCTGGACACGTTCCAGTTTGTCCGTGTCCTTCTTGAACTGTGGTGCCCAGAACTGGACACAGTACTCCAGGTGAGGTCTGACCAGAGCAGAATACAGTGGCACTATTACTTCCCTTGATCTAGGTGCTATACTCCTATTGATGCAGCCCAGAATTGCATTGGCTTTTTTAGCTGCCGCGTCACACTGTTGGCTCATGTCAAGTCTGTGGTCAACCAAGACCTGGGCTCTTCAACCTTGGGTCTCCAGGCATGTTGCAATAGTGTCAACAACACCCTCCTTAATCCCTGGTGGGCAGGACTGGACACAGCTCACATGCATTTGTTTTAGATATATATAAGGATATAAAGAAGAGCCTGCTGGATCAGGCCAATGGTCCACCTAGTCCAGCATCCTGTTCTTGCAGTGACCAACTAGATGGCCCAGTGGGAAGCCAACAAGCACAAGAGCCCTCTCTTCTCCTGTGGTTTCCAGCAAATGGTATTGGGAAAGATTACTGAGGTCCAGCTCCGAGGGCCTTCTGCTACAGGGAACCAAGCAGAGGGCCTTCTCAGTGGTGGCGCCTGCCCTGTGCAACGTTCTCCCATCTGATGTCAAGGGAATAAACAACTACAGTGGTGCCCCGCAAGACGAATGCCTCGCAAGACGAAAAACCCGCTAGACGAAAGGGTTTTCCGTTTTGGAGGTGCTTCGCAAAACGAATTTCCTATGGGCTTGCTTCGCAAGATGAAAATGTCTTGCGAGTTCCTGCGGGGTTTTTTCCCTCCCCCCCCTTTTTCTAAGCCGCTAAGCCGCTTATCTGCTTATCCGCTAAGCCGATAAGCCGCTAAAAGCCTCTAAGCCGCTAATAGCGCTAATCCGCTAAGCCGTCAATGGGCTTGCTTTGCAAGACGAAAAAACCACTAGACGAAGAGAATCGCGGAACGGATTCTTTTCATTTTGCGAGGCACCACTGTACCTGACTTTTAGAAGACGTTTGAAGGCAGCCCTGTTTAGGGAAGTTTTTAATGTTTGATATTTTAATGTGTTTTTAATATTCTGTTGGGAGCCGCCCAGAGTGGCTGGGGAAACCCAGCCAGATGGGCGGGGTATAAATACTAGATGATGATGATGATGATGATGATGATGATTGCCTCCAGCTACAAAGGCACAGCACAGCCGTCAGGGCTACTAGCCATCCATAGACTCCTCCTCCAATAATATGCTACCCAATAATAAACAGTGAAAACAGTGAAAAGAGTTTGGTAGTGGCGGGCAGAGAGGGGTGGTCTCTCTCTCTCTCTCTCTCCTGTTTTCCGAGGCTCCTACAAAGCATGCTGAGATGAGGCGCGTCCCCTACTTTTTCAGTTTATCCTCCAGCTGTTGCTTGTCATTCTCCAGGTCCATGATGTTCTCTTGGGTCAGCTTCAAGTCCCCTTCCAGCTTCCTCTTGGCCCGTTCCAGGTCCATACGGATCTTTCTCTCCTGTTCCAGGGAGCCTTCCAGCTGGTTTGAAAGAGGCAGACAAGAAGAAGAATAAGAAGAAACGGGCGTTACTCACAGGTGGTTTCTTGTGCTGCAGAATTCATTTGGGGGAGTCTACTAGATGGGATGCGGGTGGTGCTGTGGGTTAAACCACAGAGCCTAGGGCTTGCCGATCAGAAAGTCGGCGGTTCGAATCCCCGCGACGGGGTGAGCTCCTGTTGCTCGGTCCCTGCTCCTGCCAACCTAGCAGTTCAAAAGCATGAAGTGCAAGTAGATAAATAGGTACCGCTCCAGTGGGAAGGTAAATGGCATTTCCAGGAGCCGCTCTGGTTCGCCAGAAGTGGCTTAGTCATGCTGGCCACAGGATCCAGAAGCTGTATGCCGGCTCCCTTGGCCAATAAAGCGAGATGAGTGCCGCAACCCCAGAGTCGTCCGTGACTGGACCTAAGGGTCAGGGGCCCCTTTACCTTTTACTAGATCAGAGGTTGGCCAACCTTTTTTGGGGAGGTGGGGCACATTTGCCTGGATAGAGTATGGAAAGATGGAGCCTCCTGGATCAGGACAACAGCTCACCTAGCCCAGCGCCCCAGTCTCTCAGCAGCCAAACAGGCACCCTGCTCGCTAGCAGGGCCAGAGCACAAGACCGCTCTCTTCTCCTGTGGTTTCCAACAACTAGCATTCAGAAGCTCTGCTGCCTTCCAGTTGTGGAGGCAGAGCGGGAGCACCTCTTAATCCACCCAGTTTAACCTCTGTCCCCATCCACTGCTGGCGCGCGGCCTTGGGAAAGTTGTCAACGTGGCCCAGAGGACATAAAATGTCCCCTACCTCCGAGGTCCCAACTAAAAAAGAATGGCAACTTAAGCTGACAGAATATGCGCAGCTTGCCAACCTAACATCATACAGAATAAGAGAACAAGAAGAATATACGTTTGAAGAAGATTGGAAAATGTTTACTGGGAAAAATGGTGGTAATTGTATACACTTGACAACACTGGCAACATTAAGATAAATACAACAGTGTAAATTAAGTTTTGATGGATGTCATAATGGTTTAGTTTATATAAAATATGCAGGGATTTATGTTTTGCAAAATGAACCACGGAAAGAGAAGAAGAGAAGGTTTTGATATTTTAAGGTTGTTTAAATGAATATTCTAAATTGTAAAACAGGAAATGTAACAAAAATTATATTTTAAAAAATTAATAAAATGTCCCCCACCGCTGTGGGAGAGAAACTCCCACCAAGAAGATCTGCCAGAGCAAGAGATCTTTGGCTGGGCACAAAGATGGAGGATTTGTGTCCTTCTGGATGTTGCTGGCTACATCTCCCATCAGCCCCAGCAGCCAGTGCAGCCAATGGTCAGGGCTGATGGGAGTTGGAGTCCGCCAGCACTTGGAAGGCTCCAGCTCTGAGAACAGCTTCTTATATGCTCATATTCATGAGACTCTCCAGCCTCTGCTGTTGACTCACATCGTCCGCCTGCTGCTCCAGCTTCAGCTTAGCTTTGGTGAGCGTGTTGACTTTGTCTTCTTCGACCTGCAGGTCATCCAGAGCTTGTTGGTGGGCCTCTTGCAAGGATTTCTTCTCCTTGGTCAGCTTGGCGATGATCTCATCCAGACCGGCCATCTCCTCCGTGAGATTTTTCACCTGGTGGGAAGGCCAAACCCCAGAGATGTAAGGCGTTGTGGGGAAGGGACAACCTTGAATCGACATGTGGGGGTCTCGGGAGCATGTGGGGAGAAGCTCTTAGCTGGAGAGCAGATGACTCAGCCTGATCTGTGGCAACCGGTGGGACAGAAAGCAAGTCTTAGCCTGCCGGTAGAATATGTTGCAGAGGCCTTAGCCTGCTGGTGGAAGGATAACAAAAGAGGGAGCCAGTCTGACCTCTCTTGAGAGGGAATTCCACAATCTGGGAGTGTGTTGAACCAAAGGCAAACTGTTCCGGAAGCATCTTGGTAGTCAAGAAAACCCCACAATTAATTGGTAGTGGTTGCAGTAATGGGCTCACATATGTTTATATTCATACACTAATTGGCCTGCTTTGATGCAGTCCTTATCTGCGGAACTGGGGGCTGGGCTCTGAGCCCAGAAAGGAGAACTACAGTGGTGCCTCGCAAGACAAAATTAATTCGTTCCGCGAGTCTCTTTGTTTTGCGGTTTTTTCGTCTTGCGAAGCACAGCCATTAGCGGCTTAGCGGTTATTAGCGGCTTAGCGGCTTAGAAAAAGGGGGGAAAAGGGAAAAAACTCGCAAGAACTCGCAAGACGTGTTCGTCTTGCGAAGCAAGCCCATAGGGAAATTCGTCTTGCGAAGCACCTCAAAAACGGAAAACTCTTTCGCCTAGCGAGTTTTTCGTCTTGCGAGGCATTCGTCTTGCGGGGCACCACTGTATCTGTAAGGTGTTGTCAGGGACTGGGCAGAGGTGGAATAGGGGAGACCGCCTCCCCATCTTGACCCTTCCAGGGAGGAGGAAGAGGGAGACAGTGTAGGTTTACAAGAGGGGTTTGAGGGAGGTCACAGCTCAGAGGCAGATGAGGGGAAAGGCTGGAAAATAATGGGAGAGGGGGAGGCAGAACTGGAGAGGCAGCTGGCTGACACGTTGTCGTTAGAAAGCAGCCCAGACCCTCCATCTCCCAGAATTTGGTGAGCCTTAAAAGTAGGAGACCAAAGAGCTTGAAGGCAGAGGGCACGTAGCAGCACCCGAAGACGAATAAGGAAGCAGGAGAGAGGGAGGGTGGAGATTCACTCAGGACAACACCATTATCCAAGAGGCTGGGTTCTATAGCCTCTCTCTGTAAATATTGAAGTGAAAAAGGACAGTAAGAAACTTTCCCTTGTCTTTATACTTTCCTGGGCAACCAACCAGGAGCCACTGAAAGCATCCTGACAGGTTTGGGTATTTGCCACCTATGACCTCATCTAGTCGAGTGAAATGACATATGCTGCTCTGCTGTATTAAGAAGGTTTGTTTGAGTGCGGGCAAAGGCATCTCCTTGCTGCGGTGTCTTGCAAAGGCTAGGAGAAATGGCAGGCTGCTTTGCCTAAGTCGACACCTTCTCTAGAACTGGCCATTCCGATGTTTTTGACATCCTTCTTTGGTCTCCCTGCACCCAACCACTCCCACAAGCCCTCCTTTGGGCCTGCAGTTCAGAACAGGGAGCCACCACCGAAAAGGCTCTCTCTTGTGTCCCCACCAGCTGTGCCACTAATGTCAAAGGGGCTGGGAACAGGTGCTCACCTAAGGACCTTATCACCTTGGCAGGTTCACATAGGGGACTTGCCTCGCTGCCACTCTAAGCCCACCTTGTTCTCCGTGGCGTGCTTCTCCTTCTCCACTTTGGCCAGGGTCAGCTCCAGGTCATCAATGTCCTTCTTGAGCTCTGAACACTCGTCCTCCAGCTTCCGCTTCTTGGCCGTCAGCTCGGCGTTCATCTCCTCCTCGTCCTCCATCCTCTCGGTCAATTCCTTCACCTTGGCCTCCAGCTGAATCTTGTTCTTGATCAGCTGGTCGCACCGTTCCTCAGCATCGTTCAGATTATCTTGTTCCTGCGAGAGGAGAGGAAAGAAAGGGGTTTTCGGAAAAGCGAGCATCTGTTTAGGCATTTGAGGAGGACGGAGTAAACGGGAACAAGGAGGTGCTGCAAAGAGATGGGATGTGAAAGGTCAAATGTGCTTTCTACATTGTGATTTTATGTTGTGAACCACCCTGAGATCTATGGGTAGAGGGCGGAATACAAATTTAATAAATAAAAATAAAACAAATACGTTAGGACTTTTTGACAATATAAAAGGCTGTTTCGATCCCAATGCATCTCCCTGTCTTCTTAAGAGATACCAACACTGCACTTTGACCTTTGCTTCATCTCTGCCCAGTATCCTGAACCGTTTTGTCAATTCCATATGCGCCCATTTCACAGAAACATTATACTGAGTCAGACTATTGGCCCGTGTGGCTCAGTAATTTCCACCCTGACTGGCAGTGGCTATCCAGGGTTTCAGACAGGGGGAGATTCCTAGCCCTACCTGGAGATGATGGAATTGAACTTGATATTTTCTGCTTGCTAAGCAAATGCTCTACCGCTGAGCAACGACCCTTTGCTCAAACAGCTTGTTTCTATAGAGGCCAATGCAATTAGGTTGGAAGGATGCATTTTGGCCACACTGTCCGTCTGTCCCTGCCCCAGGTGGCACTGTGGTCTAAACCACTGAGCCTCTTGGGCAAGGGTAGGCAAACTAAGACCGAGGGGCCGGATATGGCCCAATCACCTTCTAAATCCGGCCCGTGGACGGTCCAAGAATCAGTGTGTTTTTACATGAGTAGAATGTGTGCTTTTATTTAAAATGCATCTCTGGGTTATTTGTGGGGCATAGGAATTCGTTCATATTTTTTTTCAAAATATAGTCTGGTCCCCCACAAGGTCTGAGGGACAGTGGACCAGCCCCCTGCTGAAAAAGTTTGCTGATTCCTGCTCTTGGGCTTGCCAATCAGAAGGTCGGTGGTTCGAATCCCCACAACGGGGTGAGCTCCCATTGCTCTGCCCCAGCTCCTGCCAACCTAGCAGTTCGAAAGCACGCCAGTGCAAGTAGATAAATAGTTACTGCTGCGGTGGGAAGGTAAATGACATTTCTGTGCACTCTGGTTTCTGTCACGGTGTCCCGTTGCGCCAGAAGCGGTTTAGTCACGCAGGCTGCATGACCCAGAAAGCTGTGTGTGGACAAACGCCGGCTCCCTTGGCCTGAAGAGAGATGAGTGCCGCAACCCCATAGTCACCATTGACTGGATTTAACCGTCCAGGGGTCATTTGCCTTTTACCTTTTTACCATCTACCAGGAAGCTAAAAATAGAGGCCGTTGATTGCAGAGTCAAGTATTGCTGCCAAATGGGATCCTTTGGTGTCAGTAGCTCGGTGGCAGAGCTGATGGCTTGCATTCAGAAGATCCCAGATTCTGACCCTGGCATCTCCAGGTACGACAGGGAAGGGCCCCCATCGGAATCCTGCAGAGCTGCTGGCAGTCAGGGTAGTGGTGGGAAATCTGCAGGGCCCATCAGTGGGGCTAGACCACAGCTTCTTGCCAACTTTGGGTGTGATTCAGTCATATACCGGTCAATTCAGGTTACGCCATTAAAGTTGACCCGTCGCATAACAAGAGCGATAAGGAGAGAGATGAGGAAACAAATTTCAAAATGTGAGCTGATGCTTACTCAATGCAGCAGCACCGACTCTTTCTGCAAGCAAACCAGAATCAATGCACAACAGATCACCAACGTCGTCTAACCTCCCCACAAACCTTATGCAAACAAATCCGGAAATATGCTCAATGAGGAAGTCACATGGAAGCAACCGAGGACTCTCTCTCTCCAGGACCTTGCAGTTTGTCCTGGTGGCTTTATAAAGTCACTCACAGCTTGAACTTGCAGTTGGAGATCATTCTTCTCCTGCAACAGAGAGACCATCTTTTCCTCCAGCTCCTTCCTCCGAGTCTCCGATTTCTCCAGGGCTTCCTTCAGCCGCCCAAATTCTTCCTTCATTGTCTGCGGAGAAGAAAACAAGACTGATGGACTCAACCAGCCAGCCAGCGGTAGCTGCTTAAAAGGAAAAGCGAATGGCAGGTTTCTATATTGGGAAGGGATATTTCAAAGCTGGTAGAGCAAGGCTGCTTTGGGACCTTTTTCAACTTCAGATTGGAGGTGTGAGGTTGGGTGCTTGAACGGTTTTACAACCGGAAAACAACAGCCCTCGTTTGTAGAAGACTAGCATGCAAAGGGTTCAGCCTGGCCTTCACTGTTTGTGTATTTATTTCATAAAAAATTACCGTATATTCCACTTGATTGTAAAATAAAAGCCCAGAGACCTCAAAGCAGGTTACAAACAGAATTTAAAAAATGAAACTATCAGCAAACAGTTTTTAAATAAATTGAAAACCTTCCAAAAAAAGTTATTAAAAACGATCAGCTAAAACTTACGATTAAAGCGTCAACACCCTACACATCTGGATAGGCTCGCCTAAACAAAAAACATTTCTAGGGGGCACTGGAAGGAGTAACAGCAAAGGCCTGATGTCAACAGGCAGGAAAGTGTGGGAGCTGCCACACTGAAAGACTTAATTTCTTACAAATGTGGAATGAGCATTGTGTCAAACATGTAACAGGGCCAATTCTGCATGAATTACACTGTTGTGCAAGGTGTTTGTATATTTGTGGAATGCATAAACTGCCTGCAGTGAAGCCCTGTGAGCAAATCAGGGATAGCCTGGTGAACTCGATGGCCTTCCAGATGTTTTGGGGTGGACTCAAGTGTGGCAGCCCTTAATTTTTTTGTTTTTGTTTAACCCTTAGCAGTTCTGGCTAAATTTCAGTCGTAATCCGAGAAGCATTACCTGCATCTCCTTCTCGGTCTCTGCGCTCTTGAGCAGAGGCTTGATTTTGAAGAACAGCTTCATCCAGGGCCAGTTCTTCACCCCCATGAAGGCCCGGATGTTCCACTGAATCACCAGCAACGCATCCCTGGGGAAAGGAGGGTAAGGAAAAGGGGGATTTAGCTCCTAAGCGGGGGAAAGTGTCTCCGCCACCTCCCTGGCAGAAAGCCTGGAGGGACTCTGTTTGTCACAATGGGCAATGCTGAGCTAGGGGACTTAATATTCCGATTTGGGGTAAGACAGTCCTCTATGTCCTTGTGGTTTTCAGTGATTGGTCAAAATTGCAACTCTTGACCCTCCGGGCCTTTGACCGATTGGCTGCCTTGCCTCCTCTTCCATTGCCCTGCATTGTATTCTGCGCCACTGCTTTTATTTATTTATTTATTCTGATACGGATTGCTTTTTGGTTTTGAAAACGAGGTTCCAGACAAGGAGGAAAAAAAAGAAACTGCAATTCGTGAGGTCTTGGTGGTCATTGTTGTAGAGTTCCACAGGGTTTTTTTCTTCTTCCCATGGGCCCCCTTTTTCACTTCATTTATTAATTTTATTAAGTTTCTGTACTGCCCTTCATCCGAGGATCACAGGACAGTTTATGGTATAAAATGCAATATAAAATGATTTTTAAAATGATTCTGACTGTACGTTCTTGCTTATTTTAATTGCGTGTGCTTGTAACTCGCCCTGGGAACCATTTGGCAAAGAACAGACTATAAGTGCAAATAAATAAGTACTGTATAAGTACAGTGGTACCTCGGGTTAAGTACTTAATTCATTCTGGAGGTCTGTTCTTAACCTGAAACTGTTCTTAACCTGAAGCACCACTTTAGCTAATGGGGCCTCCTGCTGCCGCTGCACTGCCAGAGCACGATTTCTGTTCTCTTCCTGAAACAAAGTTCTGAACCCGAGGTACTATTTCTGGGTTAGCGGAGTCTGTAACCTGAAGCGTCTGTAACCTGAAGCGTATGTAACCTGAGGTACCACTGTACTAGCCAAATATCTTTTAAACAGTCACGTTGCCAAGCAAAGCAACTGCCCACCAGCATTTCCGACAACCATCAAGAGCGGCTCTTCTTGCAACTGCAAAAGGTGCTTCCAGGCTGTCCCTATTTTCAGACGGGGTTCTGTCGCATGCTGCTAAATTTCGGCTGCACAATTACAGTCATTTGAGGAGACAAGCCTGCCTGCCCCTAAAGACCAGGCTTCTTTTTTCTGCGATAAGGAAAATGATGGGGTAATGCGCTTGCTTTGATGCAACGCCATCTACGCACCTGTAAACAAATCGGGACAAATGCTCATTCAATAGCCAAAGCTGACTAAGATTCCCTGAGAACCAAATCAAGCTGAAATGTTCTGAAAACGCATTCGGGAAGTGCCTGTAGCACGTTTGTTGAAATGGAATAACAGGTACCCCTATGGAAATCTTGTTATTATGAATCTCCCTCTTCCAGATGCCATGAAAATCGATTCTTACTCCCGCCCAACCTGCAAGATAAGAAGGGATAATCATGGCGCTCACCGACGCTCCATAATCTTCTTAAACTCGATGCGCATGAGCTGACCCCTGGCCTGCGCTTGGATGCGGGTGATTATGCGGGAAAGGCGTTCATCTCGCATTTCCTCCAATTGGCCCAGCAGCCCAGCCTTGAAAAATACCTGGAAGGAGAGGGAAAGGTGGTAGGGGTGTCAGCATGAGCACCTCTGGCTAAGCCTCTATCTATATCTCTATCTATATCTATCATCATCATCTGGAGAGCCAGTGTGGTGTAGTGGTTAAGAGCTGTGGATTCGTAATCTGGGGAACCGGGTTCGCTTCCCCGCTCCTCCACATGCAGCTGCTGGGTGACCTTGGGCCAGTCACACTTCTCTGAAGTCTCTCAGCCCCACTCACCTCACAGGGTGTTTGTTGTGGGGGAGGAAGGGAAAGGAGAATGTTAGCCGCTTTGAGACTCCTTCGGGTAGTGATAAAGCGGGGTATCAAATCCAAACTCTTCTTCTTCTTCTTCTATCTATCTATATCTATCATCTATCTATCTATCATACAATATTGTCCACAAGAGCACTAGATGAGTACCAGTCCTCCTCCTCCTCCTCCTCTTCCTCCTCCTTCCTCTTCCTCTTCTTCTTTTTCCTCTTCCTCCTCCTCCTCCTCTTCTTCTTCTTCTTCTTCTTCTTCTTCTTCTTCTTCTTCTTCTTCTTCTATCACTCGTAGCTGAGTAAGATTGCCTGCCATAAACACAGTCTTAACAATGAGTTCATAAGTGACTGTAGAGGCCAATTCTGGATCCACACGTCCTTCCACAGTGGGGACATTGGTTTCCAGGCAGGATTTGATCATGGTGTGGATTTGCCAAGCGTGTCTTCCTCTTAGCACGTTTCTCCCTTGCGTCCTGAGTTTGAGTGTCTTCAAAGCCCATGACACCTTTGGTAAAGGCTGTTCTCCAACTGGAGCGCTCGCAGGCCAGTGATTCCCAGTTGTCAGTGTTTATACTACATTTTTTTAGATTCGCCTTGAGACAGTCTTTAAACCTCTTTTGTTGATCATCAGCATTACGATTCCATTTTTAAGTTCGGAATAGAGTAGTTGCTTTGGAAAACGATGATCAGACATCCGCACAACATGACCAGTCCGACGAAGTTGATGTTGAAGAATCATTGCTTCAACACTGTTGATCTTTGCTTCTTCCAGTACACTGGCATTAGTTCGCCTGTCTTCCCAAGTGATATGTAAAAATTTTAAGAGACACCGTTGATGGAATCTTTTGAGGAGTTGGAGATGGTGTTTATAAGTGGTCCATGTTTCACAAGCATACAGTAAGGTTGGTAGTACAATAGCTTTGTAAACAAGCATTTTGAGTTCAGCTCTATACATCTGAGTCTCAGTGCCGACAACACTTCCCTGTCCGACTGAGGGGTGTCAATCACCTCAGCGGAACCAAGTTTTATTGCGGATTGCTTGCTTAGCACAACAAATCCATGTGAACTTCTTGCAGTTCAGAAACTGACTCAGAAACACAACGGATAGGGTGTTTGAACATAATATGAAAGGGAATGCATAGACACCCCACAAGCAAATTACTGTGATAAAACCGCTCTACGAAAACAAATCAGAACAAATGCTCAATAAATACTGGATATTGTCTAATGACCACATAAGTTATGTGAAAGTTAATCAGGATGGATGCTGAATAAACAGGCTGTCTGGAAGCGGCCGCAAAGGCTCCACCCTCTCACCTTAGTGTGGCCAAACTTGTACTGGTTGTGGTCGATATCTAAGGAGCCCAAGAGCTTCTCTGCTCCCTTCCGGCTGTCAATGAACTGGCCCTCAGGGATGGCAGCTGGGTTCAGGATACGGTACCTGGTGGGGAGGGAAATATTCTGTTAGATTCCCCTGCCAAAGCTGTAAGATTCTTCTGATGGGAAGAAAGTACAGGGGTGTAAAACCAGGACGGCATATTTCTTAACTGACCTGTTTTAGGCCTATTTTCAATTTGGGTCAGTGAACGATTAATGATTTATTTATTTTCTGAACCATTGTTGTTGTTAATTTATGTATCACTTAGTGCTGAAATAGCCTTCTAAGCAGTTTACAAGTATAAAGGCCAATGGCACAATCATTAAATAAGCATCCATAATGAAAACACAAAATAAAGCAGTCCCATTAAAGCATGTTATAATGTACTATTCTTCTTAAATATTACTTATAATATTTGGCTATATGGCTGGGGGGGGCAGAAGCAAGTGCCTGGGACCAGTGCTGGATGTACATATAAGCTAAACAAGCTATAGCGTAGGATCCCACTCTCTTGGGGGCCCCCCAAAAAATTAAAGGGGGAAAAACCTACATACAGCAACAGTGTTTTGTGTTGTGTAGGCTCCTATGATGTAAGTCATGGGTCCCACCTGCTAGCCTGCTCCCTAAAATATCACTGGTTTGCTCATTCCTATATATAGGGTGCCTACATTCTGCATGGACTGGTTGCATGGTAACATGTAGCAGCTGCAGACTGGAGTTCAGCACAGTTGAATATAGGTCATGCTGTTGTACCTGTTATCTAACTTCAAAGAGTGCTTGTAGACTGATGATCAGGCAGCATAGACTAAGGGTAGAGTCTTATGCCTACTGATTGATTTCATATATTCCACACAAAGAACAGCGGCAATTTGTTGTTGACAAAGGACAGCTGGACCCCATTAACCTTCAGTAGCTCAGGGTCTCATCAAACCTAAATCTGGCCCTGCTCAGGAGGCCGTTCTAGTCCTAAGAGAACGCCAGAATTCTAGATTGCAATTCCATCTCCTCCAAAACCTTTTAAAGAACCATCGGACTGAGCAGAGCTACCATGCTGGTGTGTAAATGCGACTTGTGCTCCAGATATTTTTACTGGCTAATTAATTGCATGTTGCTGTCCGTTGTCCGCCATCAATGACCAGGCCGTTTCATGACCTCCAAAGAGAGCCATTTGCCCTCACAAGAAAAGTACTGTTATGAAAGGCATTTTTCAATGGTGGGGAAGGTAGCAAATGTTACAGGTTGCGACAGGCACAGTGCAGGGAAGGGCCACGCTCCACCCAGCGTGACCCCAAAAGCAGATTCACCTTTGCCTGAAGTCCCCGTAAAGGATCCGGTTGGGGAATCCCTTCCGGCAGATCCGGATGCCCTCCAGGACTCCGTTACAGCGCAGCTGGTGCATGACCAGAGCATTATCCATCACTCCTGGCGAAGGGAAAGAGAGAGGGGAGGTATCAGCCGCGTTAGAAATGGGCCTCCTCTGTGCCCTTAATTTGGCTGGGGTCCCATCCAAGCTTAGTTTATGTAGCCACACATCCCATAGCGTCTCTATAAAACAAGGGTGGGAAGTCTCAGGTCCAGGGGCCACACCCATAGCTGTCAACTTTTCCCTTTTCTTGAGAGGGATCCTATTTGGAATAAGGAAATTTCCCTTCAAAAATGGGAAACGTTGACAGCTATGGCCACACCCCACACTGTTTTGCAACCTCCTTGAATATCTTTGCCTGAATGGAATGTGTCATTAATGCCTCTTGCTTGCCTGGTTGGAGGAGAGAGAGGTGCGTGGGTGTGTTGAAACTAGCCTGCCGTAAGGTAAAGGTAAAGGGACCCCTGACAGTTAAGTCCATTCGCAAACGACTCTGAGGTTGCGGCGCTCATCTCGCTTTACTGGCCGAAGGAACCGGTGTGCAGCTTCCGGGTCATGTGGCCAGCATGACTAAGCCGCTTCTAGCAAACCAGAGCAGCACACGGAAATGCCATTTACCTTCCCGCCAGAGCGGTACCTGTTTATCTACTTGCACTTTGACATGCTTTTGAGCTGCTAGGTTGGCAGGAGCTGGGACCGAGCAACGAGAGCTCACCCCGTTTAGGGGATTCGAACCGCCAACCTTCTGATCTGCAAGCCCTAGGCTCTGTGGGTTAGACCACAGCACCACCCGCCTCCCAATTTGCACCCATTGCTCTGCCCTCTTTTTCTTCTGGCCCCACCCACAACTCCATCCCAGAAGGTTGCCCAGGATGGAATGAGGTCTTCAGGCAGAAAAAGGACTCCACACTCCTGCTCCAGAACTGCAGAGCCAGAAGTCTGTAGAGAATGAGACTCTTAACCTCAGGGACATGGGTTCGAGCCCAGCGTTGGGCAAAAGATTCCTGCATTGGACAACCCTTGCAAGTCCCTTCCAACTGCACAATTGTATGGTTCTAGAGATCCTGGGAAATGCATTTGGAGAGGAACCCCCATACTTATTGCTCTGTGTGGCTCCTGTCCTGTTCCATTTGCCGCTAGAGTTGTGCTAAGTATGCAAACAGAGGCAGATTCCCTGGCTTTTTCACCACCGTTCCTTTTGTTGGTACGCATTTCAGGTAATCACCGCTGGGGGAACGTGAAACCGTAGACACGTCCCTGTCTGTGAGTTAGCTGCCCAAGGGCCTCCCCAAACCAGCACAACCAGCACCTCCCAGTCCGGTCCACCAGCCCTGTCCCTGTCCGGTTACCAGGGGCCTTTCGTTCATTGGGGATGAGGCACCTCACAAAGTGAGGGTGGGTTGTTTTCAGGTTGGCCATCAGCTTGTTGAGGTTCTCCTGCCAGAGAAAGAGGGAGAGAGAAGGAGAGGGAGATAGGGAAGCAGATGGAGGGGAGATAAAGAGGGAGGGGAAAGGAGAGAAGACAGAGGAGGGAGAGAGGGAGAGGCAGAAATGGGAGAGAGAGGGTGGGAGGGAAAAGGAGAAAGGAAGAGAAGAAGAGGTGAGGGAAGACAGAAATAGAGAGGGAGGAAGAGGCAGGGAAAGGGGGAAGACGAAAGGAG